>NW_028240911.1:660000-976509 GCF_964263255.1 Lissotriton vulgaris | reverse complement strand
ATTCAACTTGCTGTACTGTTTATATCTCGCTTACATCTCATTAGAATAGCAGTGAGCAGCGCTCGTGACTTCTGCCTGCATTTCATTTTGATCAGCTGTGTGCAGCGCTCGTGACTTCTGCCGGTATTTCGGTATTTCATTTTAATTAGCTGTGTGCAGCGCTCGTGACTTCTGCTGGTATTTCGGTATTTCATTTTAATTAGCTGTGTGCAGCGCTCGTGACTTCTGCTGGTATTTCATTTTAATCAGCTGTGTGCAGCGCTCGTGACTTCTGCTGGTATTTCATTTTAATTAGCTGTGTGCAGCGCTCGTGACTTCTGCTGGTATTTCATTTAAATTAGCTGTGTGCAGCGCTCGTGACTTCTGCTGGTATTTCATTTTAATGAGCTGTGTGCAGCGCTCGTGTTATTGAACAACTGACATTGATTGCAATTAGCTCTGTGTATAGCGCTACTTACCCCACATAAACCTCTGCTGGCGTTTTCATTGTGGTGCACCTCAAGGTGTGTAGCGCTTTGGATATTTCACTTTCGTGCATCTGTTTACCTTGCAGCCATTTTGTATTGACCCCTTGGCCTGTCCCAGACCCTCCCTGCACCTAGATCCCGCCTCCCAGCTGACCCTCCAACCCACAGAGGTAGAGCCTGCGCTTGCCCTCGTGTAGAGCTGTGACCATCCTGCTCCACGCAGTAATGGTCGCTCCCTTCACCTCCCTCTCCTGGTGGTACAGTATTTACTACTGCTATTCAACTTGCTGTAATGTTTATATCTCGCTTACATCTCATTAGAATAGCAGTGAGCAGCGCTCGTGACTTCTGCCTGCATTTCATTTTGATCAGCTGTGTGCAGCGCTCGTGACTTCTGCTGGTATTTCCTTTTAATTAGCTGTGTGCAGCGCTCGTGACTTCTGCTGGTATTTCAGTATTTCATTTTAATTAGCTGTGTGCAGCGCTCGTGACTTCTGCTGGTATTTCATTTTAATTAGCTGTGTGCAGCGCTCGTGACTTCTGCTGGTATTTCATTTTAATTAGCTGTGTGCAGCGCTCGTGACTTCTGCTGGTATTTCAGTATTTCATTTTAATTAGCTGTGTGCAGCGCTCGTGACTTCTGCTGGTATTTCATTTTAATTAGCTGTGTGCAGCGCTCGTGACTTCTGCTGGTATTTCATTTTAATTAGCTGTGTGCAGCGCTCGTGACTTCTGCTGGTATTTCATTTAAATTAGCTGTGTGCAGAGCTCGTGACTTCTGCTGGTATTTCATTTTAATGAGCTGTGTGCAGCGCTCGTGTTATTGAACAACTGACATTGATTGCAATTAGCTCTGTGTATAGCGCTACTTACCCCACATAAACCTCTGCTGGCGTTTTCATTGTGGTGCACCTCAAGGTGTGTAGCGCTTTGGATATTTCACTTTCGTGCATCTGTTTACCTTGCAGCCATTTTGTATTGACCCCTTGGCCCGTCCCAGACCCTCCCTGCACCTAGATCCCGCCTCCCAGCTGACCCTCCCATGCTCCGCCCCCTCCACTCTCCATTTGAAGCAGATGACCCAACGCGCAGCGTCCACGCGCTTCGGCCACGCCGAAGGTGCGCCAAAGGTAAGCACGTCTACGCCCGTCCGCGCCTGGACCGCGCCCAGCGCCAGAGCCCCTGGTCCGCGTACAGTCCACCCCTCCCGCATTACTTACGATGCCATCACCCTCCTAGCCCTCAACCCCGGCCGCTCCCTCAACTGCGTCCAAGCTGCTCCTGGACACACCCATGGACCCTTTTCCTGCTACTCCTGCAAGTTCGACGGCACCAAGAACAACTCCTCATCTACGAACTCACAACAGATATCCGATCCCAACCACCTACAATGCATCCTGCTCAACACCCGCTCGGTCCACAGACACGCCATTGACCTCTGGAATCTACTCGACACCATCTCTTCGGACGTCGCCTTCCTAACAGAAACATGGATGAATGCCTCTTCAGCCCCAGACATCACCATTGCCATCCCGGAAGGCTATAAGATCATTCGCAAGGACCGTACCGGCCACACAGGAGGAGGCATCGCTATCGTCCATAAGAAATCCATCCGCATCTCAACCAGCTCAGACGTCAATCTCGCCAACTCTGAACACCTTCACTTCCAGATCCACATCGACCCCAAGACCACACTCAGAGGCACCCTCCTTTACAGGCCACCAGGACCCCGCGCACAATTTAGTGAAGACATCACGGACTTCATCACTCCACACGCGCTCCCCTCCGAGGACTACATCCTTTTGGGAGACCTCAACTTTCACCTTGAAAAGAACAACGACCGCAACACCACCACCCTTTTGGACAACCTCGCAAACCTCGGACTTAAACAACTTGTCACTACCCCCACCCACATCGCAGGTCACACACTCGACCCTATCTTCACCTCCAGCAAGCATGTTTCCTTCAGCCACACCACAGCTCTCCTTTGGACTGACCACAGCTGCGTTCACTTCACCTACAACAAGCCCACATCCAACAACCACCCCCAACCCACTCTGCAAAGAAACTGGAACAAAATCACCATCGACCAGATCTCCTCATCGCTTCTCCAACAGCCCCCCGACCACTCCTCAAACCCAGACCAAGCAGCCACCAACCTCACCCAATGGTTATCCAACAGCGCCGACATCCTAGCACCACTGAAAAAACGACAAATCAAACTAGGCAGCAAGAAGGCCTCCTGGTTCAACGATGACCTTAAGAAATCCAAGAAACTCTGTCGCTCCCTCGAGAAGGCCTGGAAAAAAGACCCAACCACCAGCACCAAGGACGCCTTCAAAAACGCCACCCGCATACACCACCAACTAATCCGAAATGCCAAGAAAGCAGCCTTCAAGGACCGTCTAGATAACAACGCCCACAACAGCAAGGAATTATTCAACATCGTCAAGGAATTTACCAACCCCTCAGCCAACTCCAACGACATCACCCCCTCTCAAGCCCTCTGCGACTCCCTAGCCTCATTCTTCCACAACAAAATTGCAGACATCCACAACAGCTTCGACAACCAACCCGGAGACCAACCCACCCAATCCCCTGCAGGACCCCCAACCCCCCTGAACATCCTCAATGACTGGAAGCCAATCTCCACTGAGAACACCATCCGTCTGATGAACTCTATCCACTCAGGATCCCCCACTGACCCTTGCCCTCACCACATCTTTAACAAAGCAGACTCCATAATTGCACCGCACCTCCGAGACGTCATCAACTGCTCCCTCAACTCCGCAACCTTCCCGGAAAGCTGGAAACATGCCGAACTCAGCGCCCTCCTGAAGAAACCCACAGCTGACCCCACCGAACTCAAAAACTATCGCCCTATCTCGCTCCTTCCATTCCCGGCCAAAGTCATCGAGAAAGCTGTCAACAACCAGCTCGCCGCCTTCCTCGAAAGCAACAAATCCCTCGACTCCTCACAGTCCGGCTTCCGAGCCAAGCACAGCACCGAAACCGCCCTCATCGCAGCAACAGACGACATTCGAACTCTACTGGACAATGGAGACACAGTCGCCCTCATCCTCCTCGACCTCTCCGCAGCCTTCGACACAGTCTGCCATAGCACCCTTCTACAGCGCCTCAAAAACATCGGAATCCAAGGAAAAGCACTGGAATGGATCACCTCGTTCCTCTCCGGAAGAACCCAGAGAGTCCGCCTTCCACCATTCAAGTCAGAGGCTACTGAAGTCATCTGCGGCGTACCTCAAGGGTCCTCACTCAGTCCCACCCTCTTCAACGTTTACATGAGCCCCCTCGCGGCCATCGCACGCCAACATAACCTCAACATCATCTCCTACGCCGACGACACTCAACTGATCCTATCACTCACCAGAGACCCTAACACGGCCAAAACCAACCTACACGAAGGAATGAAAGAAGTAGCCGAATGGATGAAGCACAGCCGTCTGAAACTGAACTCAGACAAAACAGAAGTCCTCATCTTAGGTACCTCCCCCTCCGCCTGGGACGACTCTTGGTGGCCGGAGGCCCTTGGAAAAGCACCCATCCCGACGGACCACGCACGGAACCTGGGCGTCATCCTGGATTCCTCACTCTCGATGAACAGACAAGTCAACGCCGTTTCTTCATCTTGCTTCAACATTCTTCGCATGCTCAAAAAAACATTTCGCTGGATCCCTACCGAAACTAGAAAAACAGTCACCCACGCTCTGGTCACGAGCCGACAGGACTACGGAAACACCCTCTACGCAGGCACCACCGCAAAACTCCAGAAAAAACTCCAACGCATCCAGAACGCTTCAGCCAGACTCATACTAGACATCCCGCGTAAAGACCACATCTCTGGTCACCTGAAAAACCTCCACTGGCTCCCCGTCAATAAGAGGATCACTTTCCGGCTCCTAACCCACGCACACAAAGCACTCTACGAAATCGGACCCGAATGCCTCAACACACGACTATCCTTCTACACCCCCTCCCGCCAGCTACGATCCTCCAACCAAGCCCTTGCCACTGTACCTCGCCTCAACAAGACCACCATGGGAGGTAGATCCTTCTCCTACCTAGCAGCTAAAACCTGGAACTCACTTCCCACTCACCTTCGCCTTACTCAGAACCACCTAGCATTCAGAAAGCAACTCAAAACGTGGATATTCGACAAGTAACTCCCCACCCTTCTTCAAGCGCCTTGAGACCCTCTGGGTATGTAGCGCGCTATACAAATCTTTTGACTGGACTTGACTTGACAAGGTCTCAGCTAACCAACTCTTTCTTTGGGCCCGTTACCCCTCCCCAGCTGAAATTAACAACTGCCAAGGAATGATCAGTCCTGACATTGTTAGCATTGGCCCTTGGTACATCTCACCGAGTATTATCTGATCAGGCTCCACAAGATCTTTGGTCATCGTAGCAACACTTCCACGTGTGTCCCTGTATACCAAGGCCTCCTTGCCATTAATCAAAGGATGTTGTCAATATTTTCCCAGGTTACTGGGACTGAGAAATAAAGTGGCAATATCCATACACCCATCACAGACAAGCACAGCTTGAGCTGGAGTTCTGACTAGGCCAGAACCCACCTCAGAGCCCAAGGTTAACCCTACAAATCCCTTGTTCCCTGTACCACCACCTATACCTGTGCTAGGGGGCACAGTTGCTTTAGGGGCAGCGGTGGTAGGAGAATTTTCCTTGGCTGTTGGACAATCAGCATCTTTTGTCCAATAGGTCTTTACCTTACAAAAGTAACACCAAGGTTTTCTCTTGCCTTTTTCCATTGTTGGATTGTAACTCCATCCCCCCACCCCCCAGATGAAGGTTTTTGGGTCCCTGATGAAGACTTTTGATCTTTACCCTCGTCTCCACCCACCCTTATCAGGAGTTTTAGAATCCTGCTTCTTCTGGTCGCCATCAGAGTTCTGTTTTTCTGCTTCACCCTAGTTCTGACCTACTTGTCTACCTTCTTTCCCAATTCTTTGGGGGGATGTCAGATCTGAGTCAACCAGGTATTGATGCAACACCTGATTTTGGCAGTTATTAAGGATCTGCTCCCTCATAATCAAACTGTACAGCTCTTTGAAATCATCAACTTTGCTGCCAAGCAACCAGCCTTCCAGAACCTTAATAGCATTTATCCACAAAGTTTACCCAGTCCTGATTCTGTGCCTTCTGGGTGTCTCTGAACTCAATCCTGTACTGTTCAGTGGTTAAGCCAACCCCATCAATGACAGCACTCTTCAAGACTGAATAGTTGCCAGCATACTCTTCTCTAACAGTGAGGAGCTTATAATAATAATACAGCGTTTTATAGAGCGCGATCAGCTACCTCAACGGGGAGGTGTCCCGGCGCTAAAAGGTACAAAATTGTGACCGTGGGGAGAATGCTGGAGGGGGGGATATCTAGCGTGGTTGGGCAAACAGCCACGTTTTCAGCAAACGCTTGAAGCAGGCTTCAGATGGGGCCTGTTGGAGAGCAGGGGGCAGCGAGTTCCATAATGTCGCCACATTGGCCGAGAAAGTACGTCCACCTAGCCTAGCTCTTTTCGCTCTAGGGGCTGCGATACGAACGCAGTTGTTCGATCTAAGGGATCGGGCTTGAGTGTACCTTGGTAGTCTGGCTTTCAGGTAATTAGGGAAGTTGCCAAAAAGAGATCTAAAGGCCAAGGTGAGTGCTTTAAATTTTATTCTGCTTGCAACTGGTAACCAGTGAAGAGAAAGGAGATGCGGAGAGACTGAGTGTTTGAAGGGAATCTTCATTAAGAGTCTTGCAGCCGCATTTTGGACCAGTTGCAGTTGCTGTATAAGATACTTCGGTAAGCCCAAATACAAACCGTGGGCGTAATCCAGCCTAGATGTGACTGTGGCATGGATTACAGTTTTACGGCAGCTAGCTGGTAAAAATCGAAGAATCTTACGAAGGTTCCTCAGTTTACTCATGCAGCAACCAGCCACTTGCTGGATGTGTGATACAAAGGACAACTTATCGTCCCACCGTACCCCAAGATTTCTTGCTGAATGGCTGGGCGAGGGGGCTTGTCCCATCTCTACCGGCCACCACAGATCAGATGGTGGAGGTGGGCCTTTGCCGAAAAAGATCACCTCTGTCTTGCTGGCGTTAAGTTTTATTGGTGTTCATCCAGCAGGCCATATCTTGTAAGCACCCCTTTAAGCTCAAAAAGGATGCCTCTGACACTTCTGAATAGGGGAACACCAACTGGGTGTCATCGGCGTATGAAATTGCCTTGATCCCCTAGTTGGCAATCAGCGTGAAGAATGGAGCAAGGTAAACATTAAATAAGAGTGGGCTCAAGGCCGAGCCCTGGGGGACACCACAGCTGAGGGCTTTAGGAGAAGAAGAGACATCCCTTAGCGCCACCTTCTGAGTCCTTTGGGTCAGGTATGATTGTAGCCACTCCAAAGCCTGGCCCTGGATGACCAACTCCGTCAATCGTAGCAGCAGTATGTCGTGGTCGACCGTATCAAAGGCGGCCGACAGATCCAGGAGTACCAGCATAGCTGAATCTCCCGAATCCATCGACCACCTCACTGACTCGGCCACCTCAATTAGTGCTGTTTCAGTGCTAAAGCCGGGTCTAAAGCCTGATTGCGTCTCGTGTAATATTTTGTTATGCTCGATAAATTGATTTAATTGGCGCTGGATAACTATCTCAAGCATTTTTCCTGGTGCTGCCAGGAGAGAGATCGGGCGGAGATTATTGAGGTCCTTGGGGTCCCCGTTAGGCTTTTTCTTTAAGGGGAGAAGCGTGCTTCCAGATATTCTGGAACATCCCCGAAGAAATGGACAGGTTCCATATATGCTGAATAGTGGGGGCCACAAAGTCAGCTATGCGACTCCAGAGTTTGGGAGGGCATGGGTCGTCCGGCGAGCCCGATTTGCATCGACTGAGTTCTAGCTTGACCGGGTTTAGGTCTATTGGATCAAATTGTGTCAAGATAGCACGGTCCGATATTTTACCAGCTAGATCAGTTTTTATCGTGATCTTCTCTGGACCAAAGGACTCGTAGACTTTCTTAATTTTTGAGTCAAAAAAGTCAGAAATGCTGTTGCAAAATGAGATCGACGGGAGAACTTCCCTCTCGACACACATAGGTTTGAAGAAAGACTGTACTATTTTGAAGGTTTCTTTACTTGAGTATTCAGCTTGCTGAATAGAGTTCTCATAAAACTGTTTTTTTGCTTTTCTAATAGCTTTATGCCATTTTTTAGACGCTTCCTTGTAGCAAGTCTTCTTTAAAGGTTCATAGTTTTTCCTCCAAAGACGCTCTAACCTTTTGCAGTCTGATTTTTGCAATCTGAGCTCCTGAGAAAACCAAGGAGCAGATGGAGTCTGGTTTAGATATAGCGACTGTTGCCGGGGCAATGGATGTTACCATGTTCCCGATCCAGTCATTGAGTAGCTGGGCATCAGTATCCACATTGGAGGTAAGGGTCGGAGGGTTCTGAGCGAGAGCTGGTCCCATAATGTCAGCGACTAGCTTGCTCCATTGTCTTTTCATGAAAGAGCACCTGCTTGACACAGGTTTGTCAACTGTTACTTTAATTAGAAATTGCATCAGAAAATGGTCTACCTTTGTCAGCAAAGGAGAGCCACAAGATAGCTGCTCACTGCTCGAGGGATCCTCTGAAGTTTACAGTCCCTCTCTAAAGCAGTTATCCATTTATCGATGTCATCTCCAACATGGTAGAAGGGACAATCTTGCTCAGATTCTTATTATCAAAAGAATTTTCCTCAACTCTAGGGGCACTGTTGCTGCCACCATCGAACTCCAGTTCCAACTTTTTTGTAGCTCTCTGGACTTCTAGAGATTCCTTGTCTGCGGTCAACTCCTTTTGCCCGAGCCTAAACCTAGTATTCTCAAGTTCAAGCAGTTGATACTCCCTGTCCAAGGAATGGTCCCTCTTGCTAGAAACAGAGAACCCTACAGACTGTCCTGGGTGATGTGGCTCTGCAGAGGGAGATCTATATCTCCTTGGTAAACGCTGCACTCTTCCAGGAGGAGTGAAGAGCGGGCCATTTTGGCATTGCTCACCATCTCCCAGAAGATCCGAGTTGTCGAGGTGGGAATCATCTTGTTCCTCTTGCCTTGGGTTTGAGTCTAGGTCATAGAGGGTGTCATATCCTGACTTGTCTTCATTCCCTGTCCCACCCACTTTCTCCTGTTCATCTGACCCAGGGGTCTTCCTAAGGTCATCTAGCAGCAAGGCCTCTATGAGGTGGTGGGTGTTTGCAGTTCTTCCCGTCTTCAGCTTTCTAGAGGCACACTGGGCTTTCAATTCTTGAAATTAAAGCTCACTGTATCTAGAGGGCAGTGAGCCACTGGCACCTCCTTTATAAGAAATATTAAGTGTGGTGGCGTGTTGCACCTACCCAACTAACTAACTAAAGCCACAACATTCCCCTGCATATCCCTCTCCTATAGCCCATCGCCTATAGAGCCCTCTCTTCACAAGAAAACATAACACCATTATTGGCTACCAAGAGTTGATCCATTGGCATTTAGATTCCAAGCATTAACTAGTCTTTTTTAGGCATAACCATTGACACGTTCCACCCTGAAGACCCCACCTTTTTAGTTAGTCTTTCTTGTACAATCGACCCAGTTTTTTCACTCCTCAAAGTGACCAGTCCACAGTGCATCTTTTACATTTTGTGATAAGTCTCATCCATCTGTATAGTCTAATCAACGAGTCCTTACGCCTTCCTTGACTCCTCCTTGACCACAATCAATATGTGCCCCAGTCCCAAGCTCTTCAGTGCCTAGTATGATTTAAAAAAGCCCACTGTCCTAACAGGCGTCCTGAATACCAATTTAGTAAAACATACCCTTGCCCCTGATGGTGTAAAGTGAACCGGAGTTCAATGAGCGTGACTATCTCCGACGGACACCAACATGTTGCTATGAATTGCCCTCTTACTTGCTGCTGTGCTGCACAGGTCCTCGCCAGGATTGTGTACATGGTTACCTAGCATCTTTCTACCTTACATGCATTATCCTTTGCCTAAAATACTTTACATCATCGTCTTCCTCATCACAACTTTGTATGAAATTTCTCTCTGCATTATTACAGTTTCTCTTCCCTTGGATCATTACTTGCTCAACTTGCTGCAAATGCCCCACTCATAGTTCATGCTCCCTTACATTGCACAGGGGTTCTTTGCTTCCGAGCTAGGTTTGTGTTCTATAAATACCAATAGATACATACACACACATACATACAAACAAGATGTGTTGAATCCCACCACCAATTTCTGCTGCCATTTCAGAATGAGGTTCTTGGACAATAATAATCCTTGCTCAAATTTGGTGTTCTGTAATACTTTTCCATCAACACTCTAGTAAGTTAAACGCATGAATAGATTTTAAATTGCTTGGGCGGGGGCGCTAGAGGGCGCACTGCGGGATGGCAGGCTAGTTAGGCATCTCCGCCAGACGGTTCCGTTTATCTGCAACAAGAACGTGAACAAGGTCACGGAACCTGCTGCCAAGCGGTACCATCGGACAGCGGAAGATGAGCGGCGCATTTTGATATCCTTTTCGTCGCTCTACGAGCGAGCGGGGCGAAGAAATCCACTTAACAGGTTCTGCTGTGGTCCGCGACCTATGCGGGCAAGATGGCGACTGCCTGTAAGCGAATGGGGCAGTGAGCATCGGAGACGCGTGGCACACACATCACAGAACCGCGCAGCAACCAAGTCACGAACCCGTGAGTACCTCTTGCAGTACAACACGCTGCTGGCAACTGTTGACGGGATAACTAGCGCAATCGCAGCTCATAACGGCGACTTGTCACCAGACCCCTCCCGCTTTATGGGGAATTATGTTCTGGACTGTCAGCAAACTCGCTGTACTACCTACACTATGCCGCTGCGAGGGTACTCACTGCTATAACGACTGCTCTTCAGTGCCTCAGCGTTAAGGAGATCATCGCAGGGCAGCGTTGCAATATATGGCTAATGGTGCGAAACAGGTCCCCCAAAATGGCGGCGCCCGCTCAGGGGTAATACACCGCTGGCGCCTGTTCACTTACTGAAACGTCGGCTTGTGACTGCAGCGGCCGTGCACACGCGGGTCGGTATGGAAACCCATGTGCCCCAATGCTGATCTCTTGGAAGTGACCTGCGCAACGTTTTGTAATATTGATCATGCTGATTACGCATATGCAGCGCCTGTGATAAGCATGTCGATGTGCCCAAGTTTGACTGTCACACCACGCACTATAGCTCTCGGCCGCTAGCCTGACAACAGAACTACTACTGTGTCTGTCCCTGCTGTGAATAGGCGGTGGCTATCTGTTTAGTACACCAAATATATGTCAAACGGAGACAGCTCATTCCAAGATTTTGCTCCGTTTGCATTTATTGTCATTAACCACGGACTAGTAAAGTGTCGGGCCTACCAAATCGCTGCAGAGTGTTAACAAAAGTCCATTCATACTGCAAGGGGACTCTGTCGTACCGCTCAGCACTGTGTTGTACCGCTCTTTCCATGTCTGCGACGGTTCTTTCACGTGATACCCACCGCAGTCCACCAGAGTGGTGCCCTCCATCTTACATGTCAGTGCCTGCCATTTTTACGTGGCACTAACGGCTGTGTACGTAACCTCCGTGTCTTCTACATCTACACTGTTTGACCGTTCCACTTGCGCCACAACCTGATACTGCTGATCTCACCTCTACAAGCTGACAAGACACTGGTGCAAAACGTACCTGCTCTACGAACAGTAGCTGCATATACCGGTATCAACACATACAAAGGAGCCGATATCCCACAGGATGGGGAAACCGGATAAACAACCACCAAAGCTCAACTTTGAACAACGTCGGACCGTGAGAGGGTCCCATCCCCACTCATGCACAGAGACTGACTCAGAGCGCACACCGCCTAAAAGTATGGAGGTCATGTTAAAAGCAATACAAGACAGCCTGCAGAATATGCATGGTAAAATGGACCATCTAACGACATCCTGAATGCAGACACCACAGAAGACACGGGGCTTCTATGGGAAGCCTTTAAGGCGACCATACGGGGAGTCTGTATAAGTACAACTGCTGGTATACTGAAAGACATTAGGGCACAGATTGCACGATGTGAATCTACACTCCGTGCTTTGGAACGACAATACGAACAAACCCCGACACACAGCATACTTAGCGACATTAGAACTACACTCACTGAGCACCAAAACTTCGCTGCTGACGAAATTAAATATCTAAACAAACGTTATGTGGCTAGAGCATACGGGGAGGGTGGCAGACCAGGAAGGGCCCTAGCTTCCAAAATATGCACAGGACACAAGCAACACATCATCACAAAAACTGTTGGTTAAGATGGGCAAACTCACACCGACCAGGCAGGCATACTCCAGAGCTTTGTACGCACTTATCAGGACCTACATACCTCACGGCCCACGGCCTCACAACACGAAACGCTACAATATCTCGAGGATATTGCTATTGGCTGGTTGTCGGATAATCAGAGACAATACTTGGCCCGACCACTGACAAAAGAAGAGATTACTGAAGTCATAGCATCTTTACCGAACGGGAAAGCACCGGGGCCAGATGGATTCACTTGCAAATTCTATAGGACCTTCAGCGAATTACTGTCCCCATACCTAGTAGACATGTTTGGAGAAGCCTTAGAAGCCCAGATTTATTTATTTATTTATTTATGGGCTTATAAAGCGCTATGAATAAACTCCCAAAGGAGTATCTCCGCGCTGTAGCTGCCAGTGCAAAACAGAAAAAGGGAGCGCAAAGTTGAGAGTGCTGTAAACAAGGAACACTTTAAAATGAACCAAACAGAAACGTTTTTAAATGTTTTCTAAATTGACAGTGGTCATTACATTGCCTTAGTGACAACGGAAGTGAGTTCCACAATTTGGGACCCACAACAGACAATGCTCTTCCACCCAACCTGGTTTTCGTGATCTTGGGAACATTTAATAGCAATTGGTCACTAGATCTAAGGGCACGGATGGGAACATAAGGAATAAATTTGTTCGCCAAATACTCAGGTCCCAATTGGTTGAGGCCCTTGTGTATCGTACAACATGTTTTAAACTTCACTCGTTGACGTATTGGCAACCAGTGAAGCTCATGAAGTAACGGTCTGGAGGGGGATCTAGGGGGTGCATTTAACACCAGCCTAGCTGCCGTGTTTTGCACCACCTGCAAACGGTCCAAAACCTCCTCGTTTGCACCTGCCAGAAGGCCGTTACAGTAGTCAAGCCGACTAATGATCAGAGCCTGGACCAGAGTTTTCCTATGAGAATCAGGGAGGAAAGGAAAGATTTTACGAAGGAGGCCAATCACATGAAAGCATGCTCCTACAGTGATGTTAACATTTTGCTTCATGGTTAGCTCTGGTTCAAGTCTGACACCCAAGTTCTTGACCATAGTTTTTGGCACAGGGACCGGCCCCAATTCAGAGGGCCACCATTCAGGGGACCATTGAATCCTGGCTTCACCAAAGAGCATCACCTCTGTCTTTCCAACATTGCATTGTAAAAAGTTGGATGACATCCACCTTGCAACTGCCTTCATCCCATCGGAAAAAGATTGTAAAATATCCGAGGTGAGAGTTTTAAAAGGGAAGAGCAATTGCGTATCGTCCGCGTAGGACACTGGACAGAAACCAAAAGCTCTAGTAACATCTGCCAAGGGGGCCACATAGGTGTTAAATAGCGTAGGGCTCAAACAAGAGCCCTGTGGAACCCCCTTGGAAATGCTAACTTCCTCCGATTTAAAATCACCCATGGTGACAGATTGGGTGCGATTGGAGAGAAAGCTTCTGATCCAGTCCAGTGCCCTTCCGCCGATTCCACTCGCAGACAGTCGTTCGATCAAGATGGTATGGGAAATCGTATCGAACGCTGCCGATAGATCCAGTAACACCAGGACAACAGAATAGCCTTTGTCCTGGTATAACCGTAGATCGTCAGTTACCGACATTAAAGCTGTTTCAGTACTAAATTTAGGTCTGAAACCTGACTGCGAGGGATCGAGACTACCAGAATGTTCTAGGTAGGTAGATAGGTGTTTATTGGTGTGCTTTTCGATGATTTTCCCTAGGAAAGGTAGAAGGGAAATAGGCCTCAAGTTGGACATGTTAGACCAAGGAATAGATGTGTTCTTCCTAATAGGTCTAACTAGGGCTTTTTTCCAGACCAGATCCTCCCAGCAACATTACAAGAGGCTGTGATTATAGCATTATTGAAGCCAGGTAAAGATCCCGAGACCTGCGCTTCCTATCGCCCTTTGTCGCTCTTAAATGTCGATTCAAAAATACTAGCTAAAGTCCTTGCCACCCGATTGCAACCGCTAATGACCTCCCTAGTTCTTCCAGACCAATCGGGATTCATCCCCTCCAGAAACACCACGCACAACACCAGAACATTATTTGCCACCGCACATTATCTTGCACCATCCACCAAGGCAGCAGCGATCATGCTAGACGCTGCTAAAGCGTTCAACTCTATTGAATGGTCGTACCTTATAACGATATTGCATAGAATGGGTTTTCCACAGCTCTTCGTTCAATGGGTACAATTACTCTACACCAAACCAGAGGCTAGAATTAAGATCAATGGTTACGTGTCAGAGACCATTGCCATAGAGAGAGGGACGAGACAGGGCTGTCCCCTGCCCCCTCTCCTATTTGCACTGGCGCTGGAACCTCTAGCCTGCATAGTTCGACAGAAACATCACCATCTTGCACTCCAATTCCCGAACAGGCCTCTGCATATCATTATATGCGGACGACATGTTGCTATACGTCAGAGACACCAGCTGTCAATCTGGACCCACTCCTAAGGGTATACATCCGTTTCGGTGGATACTCAGGATTGCAAATAAATTGGGATAAATCCTCCATATTTCCACTGACTGACTCCACCCAACAACATATGACGGAATACCCACTAGAGTGGCAGACGGACCCTATCCGATATTTTGGCATTTGGTTCCACCGAGATCCAGAGGTGGTTATCAGAACCAATTATGGTAGGGCGATCGACACACTTGAAGATAAAATCGCAAGATGGATCCAACTCCCGCTATCGCTGGCCGATAGGATGGCGATCGTGAAAATGGTAAATTGCTTTACCTTTTCAACAACATTCCGATACAACCACCGAGAGAGGTTTTCAAACGTATCACGTCCATGATCTTGACGCTCATTTGGGCAGGGAAAAAAGCACGCATAAAAACTAGACATGTTAACTCTACCGGTTCACAAGGGAGGCTGGGGGGTACCAGACTTTTGGTTGTACTATCTGTGCGCACAAGCCCAATTTGCCACCCATTGGTATCACACAACGCCATACTTGACTCATGTCGCAGTGGAGGAGGGAGACGCGGCCCGATCTCACTGGACGCCATAATAACGCATAACAGACCTCCACTCCATAACAAGGACATTAACACGATTGACACTACCAATGCTGCCTGGAAAACACTAGGCCATATGATGCGCAAACTCCCACTCTACGCTCCAGCACTGCCACTACATCATCACCCACATCTATCTGTCACCAGCGAAAAAGTGGGCATGGGCCTATTGAAACATGTGGGTTTATGCACAATGGGTGACGTCTACAAGAACGGGGTCTTTCTAAATGATCAGGACTTAGACTTTATTCAAAATCAGACGACACTCTTCCGCTTCACTTTCTATAGACTTAAACAAGCGATGAAACAACATTTTCCGACATTCCCGAACGAACCCCAGACGATGGACACCCTACAAATGTTGATCACGTCTACGAACACTTCGCATCTGGTCTCGCGACTATATACGCAAGCACAGACGGAATTAGATCATAGAGCTACTAGTACACTGGGGAAATGGAATGCGCTTTTAGACACCCCACTTACAGATAAAGAATGGGAGGCTACATGCACACTCACGAAAATGCTAACGCCAAATGGTAACCTACGTATAATCCACTTCAAATATCTCCACCAGGTCTATTACACTCCGGTCCAGCTATATAGATACGGATTACGTGAAGAAGCACGGTGTAAAAGATGTGGTTACGACCAAGCAGAATTTATACACCTGGCTTGGAACTGTGTGGCGATGCAGGCTTACTGGGCAGCAGTGACCGGAAAACTGACAGACATGGTAGGAGTGCCGATCGTATGCACGGTTACCAGCTGTTTATTGGGCCTGCTGCATAATGTGAAGGCGACGCGCCGTAAATTCTGCGTCATAGCACTATTACTAGCCAAACGCAGACTATCAATGTGTTGGGATAACTCACACACACCCCAAGTCAAATTGTGGATGCAAGATATGGCGTATTGCCAAGATACTCTAAGGACATACGAGGAATCTCTACCATTGAGATCTAGACCCAGAGACTACTGGTCTTACTTCACAGCGTATTTAAACACACAATTAGAGGACTAAGGGGCCCATAACATCACTGATATTATTTGGTGGTAAGCATGTGTATTACTGTATAGTGGTTTCACATATATCGAGTTATAGACGTGTGGAGCTGGTGTTGGAATGCGGTAGTGGACTGATCAAGTTAAGTTAAGACATTGGTTCTTTAAATAAAATTAGACAAAAACTGAGACCAACTGATTTTGTAAACGCTGCCGGCCCACAGTGGTTGTAGGTGTCTTGCTGTGTACGTTAACGTATGTTATGCATGCAATCTGCTCATGTTCATCTGCTTCAATGACATGCCGCCGGCCTTATCCTGTAAGGTTGTGGGCGCCACACTGTGTAACTTGTGTGCATACTGATAATAAAGGTCTTGGAACAAAAAATAAATAAATAAATAAATTGCTTGGGCACCTCACGCCTCTGTGGATTGTGACAGTTGTCTATTATTGTGATCGTTGTCTACTACGCTTTATAAGTCTTAAATTACTATACTCATCACTGGGACTGTCTACGAATGGAGCTTATATCTAAACATGCACTCATTCTCTTTACTCATTACCACGCAGTTTACTCGATTACGACAGTTTACCTGGTACGTTCACATAGTGTTTGGTATGTCGAGCATTTGTAGGGTTCAAGAGGAAGGAGCTTTGCTGGAGTATTGACAAGGGTGGTGCATGTTTGTGGTGTCCTGTACTATGCAGTCTAACTTCACAACTCATGCTTTTTGTCTGAGATCTTTCTACTGTTGTCCCGCCGCAGTTGTTCTTATATATATTATCCATAACTTGTTAATAGTTAGTGTCCCATGGAGTAGCACTTCAGCCATGATCCCAGACCTCTCCGTTCTGTTTGAAGGATTTCAGTTCTTCCTCTTCAAACTCAAGGGCATTTCCTGGTGTCATTGACCTGTTATGTGACGTTATATGTTGTATATATATTTCTATAGCGTGCGACTCACCACTGGGGCATCTCGGCGCTTGCCTAGAAATAGAGCCGGAGAGCTTAAATCGGACCAAATAGCAGGAGTTAAAAGAAAAAGCCTTTAAGTTGTTTCCTAAAGGTGCTGTAAATAGAGATTTTACGTAGGGCCATAGGTAATTTATTCCAATATCTTGGGGCGAGATACGAAAAAGCTTTACCCCCTGCACGACACAGACGTATACGGGGAACCTGTAGTAAGCCTAATGTACTGGATCTAAGATTTCTGCGCGATACATTTTTTATGAGTTTCTTTTGCAGATAATGAGGATCTCTACCTTTCAAAGCATTATTGGTGAGACAACAAATTTTGAAGTAAGATCTCTTCCTTACAGGTAACCAGTGTACCTCTCTCAGAAAAGACCCATAGGGAGAACCTGCTGGGCGATTCAGAATCATTCTGGCCACAGTGTTCTGGTTCACTTGTAATTTAGTGAGTAGGGTCTCTCCCACTTCGGCCAACAGAGCATTATCATAATCTAATTAATTATAAAACATGCTAAATAAACAGAGTCCGGGTAGCTCTGCTGTAGGTGGAAATAGAAGCCCCACACAGTTGTTTTTAGGGGCATGGTCTGGGCAACGTATTTACTTGTCATCAGTGCTTCAAATGGAGAACAACAAGTGTGGGTACCCACACTCCTCTGCTTTGTGGACTAGCAGTGGAGCCAACAGGGGGGTAGGGCAGGGCAGGGCAGGGCGAGGAGACAAGCACACAGTAACGCTTCTCTCTCAATCCTCCTCTTCTAATCGTTTTAGATTTAGATACAATATTTCTGTCAACCCTCCTTAAGCTTTTCCTCTTAGCCTCTCTTTTATCTCCCAGGTATATATTTTCCTTTCCCTTTTTGGTATTTTACCCCTCTTGATATTTCACACCACTCTTTCCTTCCACCTCTTAATTGTCACTCAGCTCTCTTACCACTTTCTTTCCCCATCTTCCTTATCTACTGTTACATTTCTCCATTTAACCTTTCTGTACTCCTATTCTACACATGTCTCCTCTGCTTTTCTTTCTTACATGTCAGAATCCTTCTCCAGCTTCTCGAATCCCTTTATTTTCTTTCTGTTAATAATTTCTCCATTTGTATTTCTCTCTATCCTTCCCCCCTCTTGTCCTTCCTCTCTTTCCTTCTTTCCCTTCACCCCTCCTGTTCTACCTTGACTCCTGTTAATCTCTCATAGGAGTGCTGGCCTACACATATGTTATGGGATATATGACTCAGCTGCAGAGAGAAAATAAAACCAAGGCGCTTGTCTAAATTATGGGAATTTAAATATATTTTGTGGCTTTTACGGACAGTTTATTAATTTAATTACTATAATTTTGATTATCTTTGAGTGTTCCACAAGCTCATTACGCGCCCCATTTTTTTTCCGGAAGGTAGTTGATGATTACCAGACCATTTTCATTAAATTATTTTAGTTTTTGTGATGCATTGGGTAGTCTAATAATGTGCTGCATGGCTAAACACTTATAAGGCCCCAAAGGCGAGACCTATTGGCTATGCTATGCCAATGCTTATTCAACTTCTTATCAGAGACAGTGAATTGACAATAACTTTTTGTTTTACCTAATTACTCTTCGATTCACATGAATGTTTGAATATACCCAATTCTTTAGAAGCCGTGTTAAATCTCTCAGTGCCCCTAGCAATTTCCAGCGTTTCTTCTAATGTAGAGTTCCAGCACCATAATAGACGTTCTTGTGTTCTGTTGTCAAAACAGTTCACCTCTAATTACATTTCTCAGATAATTATCCAAAATGCCATCAAATTCGCAAGTCGACACCAAAATCCTTAATTGTGCCAAAAATTGATCAATCAATTCATTGGGTTGTTGTTGTTGTTGTGTAAAAAGCATGTGTCTTTCTACAAAAATGCTTTAATCATCTTTATAATAAGTTTCAAGTCTATTGGCAGTCTCAATTAACTCATCCCCTACAGATGATATCGGTGGTGGTTAAATGTTCTCTGCACCCCAGAACCTAACAATTATAACAAAAATAGCACTTTTCCACAAAGGATCACATATTATCCCATCCGCTTCAAAATAGTAACTATCAAAGGATCTGTACCATTGCTTCCATTTAACTCTGGGTGTACCAGCCTCAGGTAAAAATGCATGTGGAAGATTTGCAGTTTGCATGTTGGACAAATGGTGTAATAATATATAGGTACGGGAAACACAAACTTAAGAACCCAGGAAGAGGCACAATGAAAATCTGGAGGTAGCTTGGATTCTTGAAAATATGTATTCTCTGCTTGACTGGTTTAAAATAAGGTAGTTGTAACACCTATATATACAAGAAACTAACCAATAGGCAAAGTATGAGATTAACTAATCCGGACGTAGTTAGACGGGTCAATGAGAGTGGTTGAAACGAACACCAGTCAAATAGCGGACAAGGAGGAGCCACACTAGCAAGAGAGTTCAATCCATGAAATGCTTCCGCTGTCAACAGGTAAGTTGCTGAAACTTGATGTGCATCGAAGTGAATCCTGTGATTCGGGTTATTCGCATATCGCTCGAGCCATGGGCCGAAAGCCTATTGAATTCTGAGGCTCCATTTTTCTGTTGAACCCGGGGCTGAAGCTGCGCTTGAACTGCTACTTGTAACGAGGAAGTGCTTGAGACAGATTAAACGTAAAACCTAAACACCGGTATAAATGATGAAATCATTCATGGTAAAGCACCCAAGTAAGTTTCATAAAACAGTACTTGGGTTAGGTTGTCCAATCCCTGTAATGACTGTAGTGGTGCATTGCGGTCTCCAGCTCGTCACCAAAATATGTTGTGTTGAAGGAGAAGCGACAAGATCTTGGTAACTTCAAATCCAGCTTTATTATAGTCCGCAACAGCAAGTCAACACACAAAGCAACTCCAGAGGCCATTCTAGTACCTGATCAATCGATCAGATATTATATCTCGAACTCACTTCAGGAGATGCAACTGCATGAGAACATTTGATAACTTAAAGATATATAAACAATATTGGTGATTAGAAACAGCCCACAACAGAGCAATTTTATTTTATGTGAACGAGCATTTTCCACATGCATGTGTTTCTCTGTGCTTTTCTATTTCAGAAAATCAACAAAATAGAAGCCTTGTTAATGTGCAAAATATAATTGTATTAATGTCCATTCCTCATGAGGAAGCCGTGCTCGGGATGGTCCTGTCTTTGAACACTCCAGGCACTTTGCTTGAATCTTTTCTAGGGACCATTCATTAGCTGAACTGTCTATTGTATTTTTGAGTATAAATGTCATGTCATCTCCTTATTTGCTAAGCACACATAACAATACATAACAGATATATCTTGTGCATTTGAAAAGTAAATGGTATACATGGCTTTATCGTATATCATGTCTCTCCATGGTGAGTGCATGGCTTCATTGCCTAAAACCCTATACCCTGTGCTACATGCAACACGCTACGTTCCATGGAGGCTCTTCCTGTAGGACAAATGGTTCAGACCTCATCCCACACATCTGAAGGCGGTTCCATGTTAAGTTCTTTCTTCCTACACAATGCACGGCTAAAATCATGCCCCAACCTAGTGATATTCAAAGCAGCCCTGTTGCAGAGGAGCCATGTCCCATTCCTCCATTCAGTGAGCCTCTTCTTGCAGGACATATGGTTCACATGTCCCTTACTAGTGATAGCATAAGGCGCACTCAACGAGAAGTCACTGTATGGACCAACCTTCTATGTGTATGTTCCCTGGGAATATGGAAACTGCTGATCAGAAATATTCCTGTGAGTGCCCCTACCCCACTTTGCTTCCAGCTGAAAAAATGTAAACTAAGTGCTTGAATTCAGCATAAAGACTGACAAAGATAATCTGTTTATTCACAAAGCTGCAAAACACCCACAGCTACAAAACCCCTCCGCAGGCAGTGATTAGAGGGTATTCTGGTCATTCCTGCACCCCAGCGAGAACAAGTGAGACACTTATCACAAGCGTAGTAAGTGAGATTAGACAGATTACTTCTCAGTCTTATTTCATCAATACGTTTGAGGTCCAGCGGTGTAGGCCAGGTGAGAAGAGCCCATTCACTGCCAGTATGGAGATCTCCAAATGTTTTCAGATCCACAGTTTGGCCTGAAACCTTCACTGCAGAACTTCTCATCACATATAGGAAAGTCAAGCAAGTCACAATCAGGAAGGAATATCTGGTGATCTGAACTGGCCCCATAAAGGACACAACATTCTCTGAATGCGTGCACACTTGAGGTTAGATTCAAAAAAGCCGACTTAACAAGGATGTCCCAATACCAAGCAATTTACCACCAATGCCTGGCAACACCACAGTTGCAACTGATCCAATTCCATCAAGAAGATTAGAAAACCAGGAGGATTTGTTACTGGCATTCGCCAGCTCACGGTTCAAGCCTTCGATCTGGGACTGCAGGGACCTGGCCTTCTGCTCGAAGCCTTCCATCAACAGTTTCTCTTGTTCCTGAAAGGCAATGGGTTAAACATGGTAAACAAGTCTGCTTTCAGATTCCGAAGGTGACATAATGGGGAGCCCCAAATTTCACCTGTGCAAATTCAGAAGTAGTATCACAAAACAAAAACCACACAACATGGAAAGAGCAGGGTGACATATGTACTTGGAAAAAGGAGCTACAAAAATACTTTACACTAGAAAAGGAGATTTATTGAAAAGTACAAAGTTACTTTATGGCCACCATTTAGTAAAAGTAAGCTGCAAAAGCATTAGAAGGATGCAAGTTGAGGCATGGCGTTTAAAACATGGATGTTAAGCCCTTAGCATTAGGAAGATTTAAGGTGAGATGTGGTATTAGATGGGTGGCTGTGAGCCTAGATACCAGATGCATTGATAGTGAGTTCTGACATTATACGAATCGCTAGGTAGCCTGGGGTAGGGATTTAGTAGGGTGGCTGGAGAGCCCTGGAAGTATCAGGAGGTCTGTGATGGTGTGTGAAGGATTTATGGTGGGTTGTAGCATAAGAGGAATAGCTGAAGAGCCCTACCATTAAAAGGGTGTATGGAGGATACAGGTTTTATAAAGATGGATATTAACCAATAGCATTTAAAGTAAGTATATTGAACCTTGTGCATCTGAAATGTGACTGGTGAACCCTGGATGCATGGTGATTACCATCATTAGATGGTGAGTGAGCCCAGGGTGTTGAATGGTTAGAATAGTTGCTACCTAGATCTGGTGGTGGTTGCAATCACCTTGCCTTACGGCGTGGACTTGCCCTTACCTTGAGTTTACTGGTCACCACCCTCTCATTCTCCGCTACTAGCTTCTTTCGGTCCTCTTCCATCTTAACCATCAGCTGCTGCACATGCTCCTCGTAGCTGCGCTTCTGGCCCTCCAACTTCTGCTGCAGCTCGGCCTGCTTTTCCTCCATCACCTGTCGCTCCCGCTCCGCTGCCTCTGCCCGGATCCGCTCCGCTGAAGGCGTAAAGGAGGAAAGTCAACAAGAAGCTAAAGAAAGCAGTCACAGTGTCTGGTAAAAAAGATCTAGCCTGTGAATAAAAATAGGTCTCTTTTAATGTTTATCATCAGTAGAGATACTTAAGATAAACTTAAGCTAAAGTAGAGAAATTTAAGAAATGCATGACTTAGGATTCTACGCGGTGCACTGTGGATGCGCTGCAATGGCATCTGTTAGACCTGTTGGAGCTCTTGCCCGTAGTCTGCCGCAGACCCAATTATATACAATTCATGCAAAAAGGTTGATAGGTCCCTGTAAAAGGCATCTCCCATACCAATGTATAATGATTGTGTGCTTGCCTGGGGGCCATGTTTGGTTTTCTTTATAGCCCAAAGAAAATCAATTTTTTGCCAAATTCACACCTCCTTTTGGGATTAACAGCTCTTCCTGCAGCTACAGTGATTCTTCAGAGAAGACAGAAAATAAGTGGCCCGCAAAATACAGAATCTCAGGACCATGATTGTTAAAGTCCTTCATCCCTTTTCCCCCTTCCTTCATACTGATGAAATATCCAGATCCTAAAAGACCACATCACCTGCTTAGTCAAAGGCTTCCCTACTGCTCATGGTCAATATGCTCGACCTCCATATAGGTGTGGCTGAGCAGCCAGGACAGCTGACTCCGGGACACCGGGGCTCACGGTTCGATCCCCGTTACCGGCAGCAGGTTGACCCAGCAACATGTGACTCTGGGCAATAGCTTGCTTAATCTTCCCGACAGCCCCCAGTGCGTTAACTCCCTTAGGGGTAATTCTTTGCGGTTTACAAATACTGGTATTTCATATTTCATTTCCATATGGAGCCCCTTTGGGCTTTACTCTCCAATAACATCAAATTCACCAATATGCTGACAATATATATATTTATATCTTACATAGACATATAGTCTAACTTCAAGGTATTCAGTTGAATTGTACGATGATTAGTCTTATGTTGTTATGTAATCATGCCCACATTACAGCGGGGATAGCAGGATATGTATATGGACAGGACCGCACTGCCCCGCTATGTTGTCCAGTGGGTTCTAGAGATGTTACAGACGTGGGGTATTTTCAGAGGCATTGCACATTCAGTAGATCATGTGCGAGCTGGATACACTGCAGCTTTTGACCTTCCTGAGTGCTACTGATCACTCCCTGGAGATCCCACATGGGCAGATACTGTGTACATTGGTTACAGTATTTATAGAAGCTCTCTAGTGATTTTGCATGTTACGTCTCATACTGAAGTGTTCCTCTGGCAGTTGTTTGCGACTGTTTGTACAGAAATTTAGTGATGTCCTTGGTAATTCATCTGCATAGAGTTGTCGGATCACATGCAAAACTGTTGCGATACTCTACACTTGGAGTTTGGTGGAAATGCAGACACCCAGTTTCCTGGTTACAGAATAACATGGAAGAAATATATGAATTTAATATAATCTTCCAACACAAACTGTGCTACAAACTGTTGATAACCATGGATATGATACAATGCATTTGATATCACTCTGGGATAAATAACCCAACACCAACACTGCGTCGTCTGCACTTTTCCATTGTATAATTTGCACCTTCTATGGATATATCTCATATCAAGAGCAATATCATTTCTACCAAAGAGTAAATTATTGGGGCTTGACTAATGTTTGTATGATTAAATAACAACATTACACTAATTGTCATACTATTCAACAGAATACCTTGAAGTTAGACCATAGATGCTCTTGGAATGAGTCACACAGAAAACTGTTTTTATATATGATGATAAATACCTTGACTTGAATCTCTGCTCTGCTTCAAGCATTTAGTGCCTCAAACACTTCCTGCACTCATTCAGATATGACTGCCCAGCGCCAAACAGAAGCTCAACCCAACCAAGCTAGAATTCCATTCATTTTCCTAGAACAGGGAATAGCTAGTTCATTCAATAACATGGTTAATTCAAAGCCTAACTTTCACCCAACAACAAGGCACCTGGATTCATCCTCCACACCAAACTCACCTTACAAGAACAACATGTCAAGAAAGCAAGAACTGCCTGGTAACAGTTCTCGTTACTAAAGAATGTGTAATTGTTCCTTTCGTAAAGTTACTTCTGACCTACTGTTCAAGCCTTTGCACTTTTGCATGTGGATGGTAACACCACTCTTGTACATGTCCTCCTAAACTCCACACTGGCATCCTTAATGGGATCCTACATGATGTAACACACCTCCTGTGAGTCCTGAATAAAGCCTTGTGCGAGTCCTGAAGAAAGAGGACTACATCACTTGACGCAGCTCCACTGGCTCATCTTGTCGGTTCGCATCATCTTCAACACCAACTGCATCATCAACAAAGCCAATACAACCAACCCCTTTATCTATAATTTTTTTTAAACTTTATTTTTAAGTCATTGTTAAATTTGATAACAAAGCATACTGTTATGTTTTATATAGGTACTCTAATATAGGTCCAGGGAACATTGTACCCTTTGCATACATCATCTCCCCTACATTTCACATGAACGAGCCTTATAAGGACATAACTCCTAATAAGGACAGAATGCCAAATAGGGACAGAACGCCTTATAAGGATTGACGCCTTTTATGGACTAAACTTTTCAAGTAGGACCATGCAGAGGGAGGGTTTTTCCCAATCAATAATGCTAAGACGTTATCCTTAGCACATATGAATAATTTAAGAGGACACTAACTATCTATGCACAAGGTTTAATCCCATACGTCATCCTCATATTAAACAATGGCTAACACACGCACAAGGGGCAAAGGGACTCTGTATAAATACAGCACCTCTTGCTATCAGTAGTTGGAGGGAACAGAGACTTCATGGCCGGCACACTGACCAGAGACGCTGAGGCGCCTGCATGCAGTCACTCCAGCTGACAGTGGTCTAAACATCCCTTGCGGGGTGTCCAACAGGAGACCAGGACGAGGTCCCACACTCATTATTCAGGTAATAGGGTTCGACTAAATCCTAGCACGATTCTTGGCTCCGAGGCTTATTAGCTCTTTCACACCTACTCACATGCTAGGTACAGTTGGGTAAATCTAGACAGGCATTGAGTATGTGCTTTATTTTATAAATGCATTTTATATTCATGTATATGTTCATGAGTATTGCAAAATTGTAGAACTATACTATTCCTTTTTATTCACTGTACTGCTGATTCTATATCTCTGCTACTGTGTAACAGTTGTAGCAGTGCATATATTTTACACTAGAAGAACAACGGTACAATATATTCTTATTGTAAACATGTTCGACTGTTTCTTCTTTGTTTGTCTCTGAGACCAAATGATCAAGCACGAGTGACTGGGTGAAAAGTAGTATATTTTTTCCACAAGTCTGAGGAATCAGGGCTTGTTGTGTTCTGAGGTTGCCAAAAACTAATCTCTCTGATGAAAGGAGATTCTAGTGGCACTGTGAGCTTGCTGATGCAAACACGGCTAACATACTCGGCGGGGGTGCACAGAGTCAGTCTATCACCAGACCCACAGTGTATGTTGTCCAAAAGCGCAGGTCATGTAGGGGTATTATAGGAACTACACTACATTACAAACAGTCAATGTCAAAATCATACAAAACTGAGCAACAATTTCATCATTTCATACTTGCAGATAGCTGGTACATACAGGAAAAGTGCAGAACACAAAACATATTTAGCTCATATGAACTTGTTTTCAAGTCAATAAAGGATCCAATACAAACGCAAACAGGACAAAATGACCTTCAGCCCTGATGCAAGAGGGAGTGTTGAGGCAGTGCGCCATTGAGTGTCATTACAAAACAGTAATACTTTTATCCAGTCTTTCACTGGCAGTCCATGTCTCCAATGTATGTCGACTCATCTCTACGCGAGGTGGAGCCTCAACAGGAGGCGCACTGACAGCGTCCCACCTTTTGACAGCAGCCCTCTGCACGGGGTAAAGAGGGTCCAAAGGACTCCCCAGACATCCCCTTGCAGTCACTGACTGCACCCCTCTGCAAGGGGATCTCTATTTCCCCTTAAAAGTACAGCCAGGTTTCCATCTGAACCTTGAAACGCGCAGCAGCTTCAAAACAGCTGTATTTCATGGGAATCAGCATGAGTTTGCGGCTGCCCTGGGGGCAGCACATTCACCATAATGTGGCGCATTTTCCTTATTGCGCTAAGCACATCATTTTAATTGCAATCAAGGAAAACACGCCACATGTGTAATGTGGCCCCTGGGATTTCACTGTCAAGTGTTGAACTAAGTTCAGGTATCCATGGGTGGGAAAGCCAAACGGTGTAATATTAGGGCAAAACCCTAGTTTGCGGAACACAGGGGACAGAGTCGTATATATCAGTGCTAAGCCTGTAAAGGTAGGGTTAGCGCTAAAAATGTGTAGTATCGAGCTTACAAAGATTTTTTCAGTGTCCAAGAGAGACAAATGTCTAGTGGTAAGGTTCCTCCTCTATGTTTAAATGAGTATAGTGTTAAAAAACACTCCTCTGGGAACAAGTCCTTAAGTGTTTGAAGGCAGAGAGAGTTTAATTGTAGTTGCGCTTTCGGCTCGAAAGAAAAAGGGATTTTAGGGTTGACTCAGCTTTGGAGCCATGGAAAAACATCTCAACTATTTTAATCATACTCAGTATTGAGCACCAGACACGTGAGGCAAACGAAAATGGTGAAGAGTGTGGTCTATCCTACCATGTCCAGTTCGATCTCATATGATGGCAGCTTGTTTTAGCGGCATATCTAGTAGTATATAAGTCCTTTCGTTTTTTCCAGAGTTTTTTATAGTGTGAACTTGACCTGAATCTATTGGGTATCAGAGCACTTTACACAAGCACCAGTTGCGTTACATGAGGACACATTTATTTTTGTTAGGCGCTAGGAGATTAAGTGATTTGCCCAGAATCACAGGCTGTTGCGAAACCTTGCTGAGACTCGAACCCGGTTCCCCAGATTTGAGGTCGACCGCCCTAGCCGTAAGGCCAACTCCTGTCCCCATACTTGCAATGTAGCGGCATCAAAGGAAGACTGCACACGCTCTTGTATGTTTCGGTCAGTGAGTGGCTGTGCCTTTCACATGTCTCTGTAAATGTGTGTTGTTGTGGGTTAACGTGTCTCTGGTTGTCTGCTCTTGCACATTTGGATGGATGTGCACCTGCTTCGATGGAGAGTATGTTAGCAGATGGCAGCTGTTATCCGTGTACTCACCCAGATAATGATCAATCACGTGTCTTCTACCAGAGTACGGGTCATCCACTGGATAGAGTTCTTCATTTTCTTTTGCTCTTAATGTAGAGACAGTGGACGCAATTATAGGACCCAGTGAGATCAGAGCTTGGTGAACTTCCTTCATCACATTCCTGTAAAATTCCTACTGCCAGTCGTGTAACAGCTTCCACTCCTCTCCAGAGAAACACGCAGAAGCACAGAATGTAACCTTGTGAGGCTCCTGCAGAGACAGCCCTCCCCAGGCTATGGCTGGTGCTTCCTCCTCCAACCCTAGAACGGTCCTATTAAAGCGCGGGGTGTCCACGGGCAGTGAGGAGCAGAGAGTCCAGGCGAGTCCAAGCCTTGCACCAAAAAGAAACTACAGGCTGTCTCGTTCTCCCACACATTTACTACCACAATGATATTTACAGAGGCCTGCCAAAGAGGCTGACTCCAAGGACTACAAAACCAGGCAGCCAAGATTTCCTTCGATTTACAGAGATTTGAACAGGCTAAACTGGGCCTAACGGATTAGGATTACGTTTAGGGTACTGTGTACCATTTAGCCCATGGTCTTCTGGAGCAAAGGTCCATCATAATTGCAGAAATTGTCTCCACATTACATCTCCTTTTGGAACTTAGTGACGGCCATGCACAACTTTGACTCCTCTTCCAAATATGGAGGGTGATCTCTGGGTGTGATAGGTTCTAAATTGTGAAACACCCTGGACCCTAAACTCAGAGCAGAAGCGGACCACCCCATATTTAGAACTGTTAAAGCTGAACTTTACAAGTAGCTTTCACCTACGTCCAGAGCCGCTATTGAAGAATGGCATAAGAGATGCACCTTCCCCGACTGGATTCCTCCTGCCCACACATCAGCTCTGTATTATGATTTATCATCAGTTGTTTATTCACTACAGTGTCTCAAAGTTACTGATAATAAATAAATAAACGGCTCTAGAAATAAGTAAGAGAAGTGTAGCATCCTGAGAGGCTGACTACAAGAAGCCTACAATGAGTAGTGAAGGTGGATCTGTACAATGTTGTGTGCAATGGCTCTGAGTGAGACACCTGAGGTCTGTAAAGTGTGGTGTAAGGGGATCCTGAAGGTTGTGAAGGTAACAGAGGACACCATTAAGACATATTTCAATGAGATGCATGAAGCAGTAGAGATGACAGGGGAGGAGGCTGCAGAATGAGCCTACCATACTGAGGACTAGAACTTTAGCAACAATGGATTGGGGCAATGACCTGATGAGAGGAGTAGGATTTTGTCAATGTTGATTAGGTTGCAGGGTCAGAAATGGTGGAAAAGGTAATTAAGAAGGGGAGCTTCATTTTACTGCAGACATGAAGGTTTACTGAGATATGTAAAATGACGCAAGTGGCCCACTAATACTTCCTTCCTGTTCTGTTAGTGAACCTAGAATGATCTAGAATGGAGAATGGAAAGGTGGATTCATTCCAGGAATGATGGATTGCCACCTACTCGGAGGATAATTCAGTTTGGAATACATAGAGCTGAGACATATGGACCCCATGTAAGCAGCAGGCACGAGCATGTTATTTCGGGAGGCTCTGCCTGCCATTTTGTCCACTTCTGCGACCTCTCACCTTCTATTGCCTTGTCACTCTCCGTCAGGGCATTGTCAGCTTGTAGGATTGATGTAGCCATGGATTCCTGGCCCTTCAAGAAGCTCTTGAGCTCCTCATCTGCCTACAAAAAAATCAATGACAGGGGAAATCAAATCAGTGTGAAACTGCAGCAAGTTATCATACGGCCATGTGGTAGAAGACGCCAAGGGATCCCAGAGTTCAGGTGGACATTTACAATATTCCAGTGCTACTCACATATATTATTCTCTGCTTCGCTGATGGAGTTGTAGAGGACTGTCAAATGCTAGTGTATTATTTTACTGGCACAATACTGCAGGGTTCTTTTTCCCCTCACAGACTGTTAACCCCTTCGAGGCTATTGACGAGCTGGGCTCGTCATCGCGCTTACCTGTTGTGCGCGGATGACAAGGCCAGCTCGTCACGTAACGCGGTAATTTCAAATCTGCCGCGCACAGCGGGAAAAGCCGCCGCAGCGATGCAGTTAAGGAGCACGTTTCTTTGTACACAGTAATGCATGACTGGGTTCTCATTTCAGTCAAGTCAATTATTAATTTGCATAGTTTCTAGAGCCTTTGAAGTGAGATACAGGAAGTAATTTAAAATCAAGAATGTACATCAGTGAGCAAAATTCCCTCAGAAGGCTGTAGCAGCTAGACAAACAAACTAGATCACCACATAAACGTATTAAAAATTGCAAGGCAAATCAGTAATAGCTAGTTGGCTGAGTAATAGCATCTAGTGTCAGCCATTCATTGCACAGTGAGTTGAAATGCAAATATGTAAAGTGTGTGGGAGCTAAAGTGCCAATGTGCAGCCTCCTTACATGCGATCATAGAGCAGTGTAAATATATCAAGGAGGGACGTTAGACAGCGATTAATATTTGCTTTGGTAACCACTTCAAGTGTCCATCTTACTCTGGATTAGTACGTGCACCAGTTCCCACAAATGAGTATGCGGTATTACGGAGAATAGTGTGCTAGATGTCGCAATTATTACTAAAAATGCTAAAACTACATGCAATTACTGCTGCATTTACAATTTTCTTAATCACTATTGTTTTAAATGTGTTAGAAGCGGAGAGTTTTTAGATTGAAAACTTTATCAAGAGTCAGACAATTGGTTAAGGTGGTGTACTTCCACCTGTTAGAGCGGGTCACCAATGGACGCCATTTTTGTTTGTTTTAATCTAGTCTGACGGTTCAGGAGAAAACCCTCACTATTTAAGGCTGATGCAAGTGCGGACGCAGAGTGCAAGCGCGCAGCATATGTGCCGCCGGCGCGCCAAAGACAAGCCAGTCTGCACACCGTCCATGCAAAGAGCCAGCCACGTTGCCATTTTGGAGCAAACCCACAGAAACCAGGTCCTCTACACTACCCTAGAGACTAGCTGCTTGAGCTTAGTAAGCCTGTCCCCAACAATATGACCATAAATTCATCAGGTGACACCAATATTTTGATTTCTGAAAGTAGGGAGGAGAGTGTTACTAGTCTCAAGAGTGGATTACTTCATGTCAGATCACTGGTGAAACACTATGCTGAAATACATCTGCTATTTCAATCAAAAGATATGGATGCTCTGTTCCTAACGGAAACCTGGAACTCCCTTGACTCAGATGGTATAGGGTCTTTCATAAACATCTGCCTTAGAAGAGGCGGGTATGGTTCTGATTTTTAAAGAGAAATGGGACTTTGCTCCACTTAACATAGGCAAAATGGTAGGTCCCAAACTTGTGGGGTTTTTTCTTAAATACAGCAAGATCCAACTATTCACATGAATTTTATGCTATTATCCTCCAGGCCTATCCAGTCCCTACTTAAAATCTCTGACTGATATTTTCAGCAATATGATCTTGGCTCATTATAGATTTGTAATTCTTTGTGATTTCAACCTATAGTCTGTGGGAAAACCAGGACTGGCCCTAAAACACCTCCTCCGTTCATGTGAGAATTTAGGATTGCAACAATTTTTGATAAACCAGGAGGCACCAGGCTGGACATTTTAGATCTTATTTTCTCCACCCAGAGTCTTGCCTCCATAGGGAATATTCCTCCTCTGTGTTGGACAGATCACTTTTTGGTGAACTTCTTCCAACAAAACAAAATAATCTGTCCTGCAAAAAATACTCCTTGATGCCAGATGCTGTGGCAGAGCATGGAACAAACTTCTTAAATTATCCAAGGAGAAACCTTTGTTTAATACTTCTTTCTCTATTGATGCAAACAAGGCAGTGGAAGAATGAATTTGGAAACAATATTAGAGCCACCCTAGATCAGGTTGTCCCTTTTAAAGAACTCACAGAGACCCGCAGCTCCTTGACACATTGCAGAGCATAAAGAGTTAAAAATGTGCTGCAAAATAGCAGAGAGGAAATGGTGGAACCCTAAGAGGGAAAGGATAAATTAGCTCTAAAAGATGCCATACGAAAATATGAGACAGAGATCTCCAGAGTTAAAGTGAAATACCACTCCAGCACTATCTTGGCCACAGCCAGCAGTGCTAGAAAGTTATTCAAAATAATGCAAGAATTGTCCAAACCAGAGTGTCTAAAAGATCATGTTCCTGCTGCTCAAGATCTTTGTGATGATTTGGCAATATTTTTCAAGGAGATTGATCACTAAAATAATAGATGGGTTTGTGACCATTTCACCCACCCAGACCTTCCCGGGTGGCCACGACATCCTACCAAAGCATCACACTCGTGATACTGCTCTTCTGAGGCAGATAAATGAACTAGAACACTTTGAGAACATAACAGAGGACAGCTTTTGAGATTTGGCAAAGACCATATCATCAGGCTCTCTTCAGAACTGGAAGGAACTGGCGGGTGAACTCTTCCCACCGCTATGGCAAATTAGTTGCCAATCCTTGAACAAAAGCACAAAACAATGTTCACAAGGAACCTATTTATCTAGATTAGTACACAATCTGCAACTCGAGTAGTTGCTCTGATTAAATCATAGGCGGAATTTATCTTTTTAATTCATGAACCTCCATAGAGACACAGTATTTTTCGCATTAATATTCTATACACACATGTATTTGAAAAAGCCCATACACCTTTTTTTAGGTATACCTGACTTCAGCCGAAGTAGGTAATTTTATTATGCAGTTATAGTCAGTATCACAGACTTATTCCTTATGTATAAGTCACTAGCAGCCCGTCCCGACGTTGTCTGGGTATGAATTGCTGCCGGCCAGTAGTATATTGTTTTGTAGGATTTCGTTTTGATAGCATTTCTGATCTGTGACAGGCCTGTGAAACGCTCTGATTCACAGTGCACTGCTGATGCACTTAAGAGTGCGCGTTCAGTAGTGTGTGAACTCGAGATTCCCTACTTTATTTTTCCATGCAATATTATATAGCGCGAACTCGACAACATGGCATGAGCACAATTTACATTACAGAAGAACACATTCATTTGTGGTAGGCACGGGGAGACAAAGCGATTTGCCTGTAATCACAGGATGTTGAGCGGATGCCGAGATTCGAACGTAGCTCCCCAGCTCTAAAGTTCGCATTTCTAGAACTTGTGTAGGGAGGTGTGTCTAAAAGTGTATGTCGGTGTTGGCCATCAATGAGAGAGACCTGTGCATTTTTCAAATGGGTGGTGAAAAAATATGGAGTATGTTGCCGGAGATGTGGGCCGCCATGCCACCAATGTACTTACCGGGGGAGGGTTAACACCCATTACTCTGCAACTTTCTTTCCGCATACCATCACTCCACATACTTTCATTACGAAAGTACCATGACTCCGCAATGCCATTATAACGCATGGCATTACATTTTATATGCTTTTACCACAACTACATTTACAACGAAATTCGTTGTAAATGCATGAATGGTAAAAGCATGTTTTTTTTAATGTTTGGATAAGGTAAGTATTGGTATAGGGGTATATGTTTTGGGGTACTGAGGTATATGTTTTGGGGTGTTTGGGTATTTTAAGGGTTGAGATATAGTTTTGGGGTACAGGGGTAGTTTTAGGGTTTAGGGATAGGTATGGTTATTGGGTTACAGGGGTATTTTCAGGGTTCAGGGGTAGGTTTGGGTTTTGGGGTACAGGGGTATTTTAAGGGTTCAGGGCTAGGTTTGGGTTATGGGGTACAGGGGTATTTTTAGGGTTCAGGGCTAGGTTTGGGTTTTGGGGTACAGGGGTATTTTAGGGTTCAGGGGTAGGTTTGAGTTTTGGGGTACAGGGTTATTTTTAGGGTTCAGGGCTAGGTTTGGGTTTTGGGGTACAGGGGTATTTTAGGGTTCAGGGGTAGGTGTGGGTTTTGGGGTACAGGGGTATTTTAAGGGTTCAGGGCTAGGTTTGGGTTTTGGGGTACAGGGGTATTTTTAGGGTTCAGGGCTAGGTTTGGGTTTTGGGGTACAGGGGTATGTTTAGGGTTATGGGGTAGGTTTGGGTTTTGAGGTACAGGGGTATTTATAGGGTTCAGGGCTAGGTTAGGGTTTTGGGGTACAGGGGTATTTCTAGGGTTTAGGGATAGGTTTGGGTTTTGGGGTACAGGGTATATTTATAGGGTTAAGATGGGTTAGTGTTTAAGGGTGTTGGGGTATCTTAAGGAGTAAGGGTGGGTTATGATTATGGGGTGCTGGGGTATTTAAAGGGAGCAGGGTAGGATTAGCACACAATATGAGACATGGCATGAAGGGCGGAACGTACCACACGCCCCCAGCTTTTGTCACGCCCCCCAGCACACGCCCACAGCACAACGCAGACACTCCCACAAGGGACTACTTTGCTGGCACGGTTCTTTTACCTTTTAAATGTATATGGTGGGCGTCTGCATAGCCTATATCCTTCTGCTGCAACTGCCCTTTCCAACGCTGTATTGGGTGTTGTGATTGGTGCTGTGGTTCCTGAGATTACCCGCCTCAAAGGTTTGGGCTCTCTCTTTATTATATTAGTATAGATTAAAATATTTACATATCATTAAACATTCGTAGTAATGTTGTGAAATCCAGTGAAGTGACCATAACCTATTTTAGGGAGTATTGTGTGACATAGTGAAGCAAAAAAAGGGAAACAGGTTATTGGTAAGGTACAAAAGGACGAGCTTAATACAGTGATGATAATTTAATTTAGGCTCTCTCGTTTGTCTGGTGTCAATGTCGTTTCGACCCTCTCTAGATACAGAGTCTGGAGTTCGGTACAGTGCAGGCCTGTGTTGGTATTTTCTTTTCCACCTGTACCAGATAGTTTAGAAGTTCACAGTTTCGCTGCAGATCCCGGTTGCAAAGCAGGTCAGCAAGGCTTGTCTGTGTGTGCGGATTCCTCTTTGATTGAATGGAACTTTAATCAGCAGTCTCCTTTCCCCCTGCAGATCCCTGAAAGAGCATAATACATACAGTAGATCTTCCATTCTGTTGCCCCACAGATGGCAAACGGTCATTGTAGGTTGCCTCTGTCACGTAGGAAGTGCAATGCTGAAGGGAGTAGCCCCAAGTGGAGTTTCAGAAATTTCTCTTAGGTAGCTCATGGATACATCAGTTGAAATATTTTGGGGGCGCGAGTGTTTGGTAATTATTTAGGGTCATCCAGGCATGGGTCCTACCTGCAAAGATGGCTTTATCTTCCATTAGTGAGAGAAGCCTTGTCGATTTCCAGGTATACTTTTAAAAACCTTTGGCCAATGGGGGTCTCTCAGAGCGGAGTTAGCCCAGTTACTGTCAGAGATACCTGCAGGTAGGCTTTGGTGGGCGAACCATAGGTAGTAATTAAAGGAGTTGAAGTCTGACTTTCTGATTTTGTTCCAGCAGATTATGAACGCCCCACGCCTGGCCAAGGGCTTTTTGTGCAGGCCAAACTCCAGTCTGATCTGTGCTGGTGATCTGTAGCTTGGAAGGTTGAAGACGATTCAATACGCTTTTGCCACTGTGCTGTCCAAAAGTTTTGCACCTTACCTCTCAAAAGTTCACTGCCATATGCTATAGTTGGTAGTAACTCGGCTTGCTTTACCCGACGGAGGGAGGGACAGAGTTGTCCCAATCAGGTTCAACTTGAGATTCTTCAACATTACAGCCAGTGCTAGACCCTTCCTTTTAATGAACTCTTTCTGACAAGAAATTGGGCCTTCCTTGTCAATGATTACTCCTAGATATTTATACTCCGCTGCAACCTCGATCAATGAGTTGGCCAAGTACCAGGCTGGTGTCCTTTTTTTGTTGTTTATCGCCATTGTTTTACTTTTGCCGAGGTAGCCATTCAATCCATTATCACCAGAGTATTCTTACATTATAGTGGAAGGCACTGCCACCCAGCCTGAGTGTGGCTCATTAGAACCATATCATCAGCATACAAGAAGCCGTCCAGTATAAATGTTACACCTCAAGCTGCATACAGGGGCGTAACACAGGCCCCCGCAGCCCCCGCATTGCGGGGGGGGGCCTCGTGCTCCAGGGGGCCCCTCGGGCCCCCTCGTTGCATAAAGAAGAAGATTTAAAACTCGCCTCTTAATAAATTAATTGGAGCACTGCACACTGGCACTGCACACGACCTGGGGCTTAACACAGGCCCCCGCAGCGCGGGGGAGGGTCGCGCTCTTGCATGAAGGTGGGGCCCCTCAGCGAGCCAGCAAACAAGCCTCTCCAAGTCTGCTTGGTAGCGCATACGCACCCCCGGGCCCCAGCCGGGCCTCTTCATAATTCAATAGTGTTGGACTTGGCCCGTCTGGCAGGTTCACCCCTGAACTTTTTGCCTAGTGATTTCTGGTCTTTGCGCACTTTGACACTGTGGCGCAGTGTAAAGTGCGTGCTCTCCCTGAGTGCGTGTGTGAGATTGGCCTGCTCTCCCATAGGAATGCATGGGGAATGTCTGTGTCCCTGGTAGTTCCTGATGCGTGAGGCATGCATGGTCAAGTCTGGTATGTGCGAACTCGTGAGAGTGAATGCTTCGCAACGATGTATGTGACATGGTTGTGTCTTGTGCGGAAGTGCTACTTCTAGACATGACTGTGTATGTGCTGTGAAGGTGCTGGCGTGTGATTGGCTGGAGCTGGCTGGGATGCCAGGCTCCAGGAGTCTGTGTGGGTCTGCCCCGGTGGTGAATGGAGAGATTAGCATGCTGATGTGAGGGAGGGGCTGCGCCTGTGTCCTGAATGGGGCTGGGTTTTCCCCACACAATGCTGGCTCCGCCCCCTGTGGTGCGACTGATGACCCTAGCCTGCCTGATGAATGAAAGGGGTGGTTGGGCCATCAAGGGTACTCCAAAACCAGCTGCGACTGGTTCTGCCCCCACCCTGCACCTACAGACACAAGAGAAAAGGTGTATAAAAGAGGGGCTGTGACCCCAGGAAAATGTTCTTGTTTGCTGCTTGAATCTGCCAGGGGCGTGCTGCTGCTTGGGCCCAGGGGAAGGCTTGCCTCCCCTGGGCTCTGCCCAGCCCCTGGACTCCTAAAGGACTTTTGCTGGACCTTGGTTTGCCATAGCGCTGGGGAGCGCTGTATTTACCCTCCCAGCGCCTGAAAGTCTTTTCTTTCCCCTCCTAGCGCAAGGAGCGCTTTATTTGCCTTAAAGCGCCTGGGAGCGCTGCTCTTTGCCTCAAGCGCTGGGCGAGCGCTTTATTTGCCTGTTAGCGCTTGGAAGCGCTATTGATCTCAGCCGGTGCCCACCCGGCGTTATTTGCCCCTGTTTATTACTTAAAACGAGCGAGTGCCCACCTCGCTGTTTATTTTAATCTCGAGGGTGCCACCCCTCTGAAATGCCCACGAGATTCACCGCCGCGGCCCGAGCGCCGCAAAACCAGGAAGTCAGGCAGCATCGCGCCTGACTGTAGGCGGGACTTCCGGTTTGCCGGAGGAAGTCCCGCCCGCCGCCGCGCTGTGATTGGCCAGGGCGCCCGGCCGGAGAAGAGGAGCCCGGAGCCTTGAGGGCTCCACTTTCCAAGTCCCGGTCCCGAGATGGGGGACCGGGTGAAGATGCCCCCCTTCCCTCCTGGAGCCGGATGTTGCGTGTTGGGGCTCCCAGGAGTGAGGGGAGCCCCAGAGGTGAAGTCCTGCACTGCCCCCGGTGAGGGGACACAGAGAGAATGGACGCCCGGAGCCCGGTAAGGAGAGGGGCCTCGGGGCTGTCCTGATTGTTCTTTGAGCGGCCCCACATGATAGCGGGCCGCTCCCACGATGTGGCCGTACCTGTCTTCAGGGGCAGAGTGATGCCTAGAGCCCGAGTGGCCCCCACCTGTTTTGGCCCCATTCTTCCCAGAGCCAGAGGGCTCCATTGTTGGGGGAGAGTTCCTTATTGGAGGAGCCAGAGTGCTCCAGGGGACACCTGAATGTGTTCAGAGCCAGAGGGCTCCAACCTATTGCGCAGTTTTGCTTCCTGAGGGGCTAGTGAGAGCCCCTGTCGCAGATTTGTTTTCCAGCTGCCCAGCAAGTAGTGGGCAGCTGCACCGTTTAGGTTTTCCTTCCTAGGGACATGTGTTCTATGGACTTTAGGAGTGAGGCGCACTCCTTCATCCCTGGCCTTTCCCCAGCTGCGCAGCACTTAGTGCCAGCTGCAGCGTTTAGGCCCCCTGTTCTGTCCCTCAGCTGCTCAGCACTTTGTGGGCAGCTGCTACGTTTAGGTTCTGGCGCAAGTGGCGCAACCTGGACTTTGTGAGTTCTGCGCTAAAGGTGATTTATGCGCTAACTGAGGTTTAGATGCTGTTATGATCTATGTCCTATTGCTTTTGGGTGCTAGGAAATGTACAATGTGTAGTATGTTTTGCGCACCCTGTGTTCTGCACCTCTGAATGTGTTGTTGATGCATCATGTGCCTTGTTCCTTACACCGCTGAACGTATGTTGATGCGTCATGTGTCCCCAGGTCTATACCCCTAAATGTATGTTGATATTTAGTTGGTTGTTCTTGCTAGTGCAGGTGGTGCTAGTAAGGTCCTGGTTCCCTGCGTGACCTGTTCCTAGGGTGGTTAGGATTGCGTAGGTGGTACTTACCTGATTACCAGTAGTTACTTGTATTGAGCTACAGTGATTTTCTGTTATATTCTAAGTGCTATTCCAAGGGCGTGGTACTGAGCTCGCCCCCTGACCAGAGTCCCAGGACCAGTGGACTCTATTGTGCCTGCCCTGACAAATTGCTGGGACTTGTCTGATCTCTCTTGGGCCCCTGGGGCCTCGCTAAAATGTGCCTCGCTCATTCCCCTTGGCAGCTCGTGCACGGCAGCCCGTCCAAGCCTCGAGCCGCGCCGCTCTACACTGAGCCGCACCGCTTCGCTGGGTCGCCTGCATCCTGCCTTCCCCTCCTCCTCTTCTGAGCCGCACACATTGGTCGCCCCAGAGAAACGCTTGTACCGTGCCGGTGGCCCGCTCAAGCCTCGAGCCGCACCACTCTCCCCTGAGTCGTGCCGCTTCGCTGGGCCGCCCGCTCAAGTTTACTAAGAAGGTCACTCGCATTATCCTTGCAACCAGGTCGGGAGGTACTGTCCGTTAGGCTCTATGTTTAAGTTCTAGGCCTACAAGTATTGTATTCTAAGTTCTAAAAGTGCTGATTCCTGACAGTGGTCAAGGTGGCCCTGTCTTGTACATATCCCCTGTAAATTCTGCCCGTGCCTCTGGCACAATGTAAAGTGTGTGTTGTATCTAATGTATGTTTATTGGAATACAAAGGCTATTTTTATATATACACTTGTGTGGAGTTTCCTTTGTGGTGGGCCTTGGGTGTTGTTGCTGGGGTGCGTGCGCAAATACTTAACTCATATCGCCTCCAAGTTTAGCCTTGCTGCTCGCGCCACGTTACCTAGAGGGCGAGTAGGGGTTATCTTGGCGTGTAACTCCCTTGCCCTGACCTTAGGAATGGTGATCCCTGACTGACCTCGACGCGAGTCTTGGCCAGCCAGGATCCCGTTTCTAACATTGGACGCAGCGGTGAGGATGAGAATTTGTGTTTGCGGTGTACCACAGTGGCAACGGGCCACACTACAAAACTCTGCATTTTAGATGACCACATTTTTGGGGATTATTGTATGGAGTTTGCTAAAAATGTCATTTCTGTGGAAATGTGTTTCTTGTGCACTTTGAGTTAGGTGTCCCTAGCTCGGGAGGGTAGATCATCCCCCTAAGTGCAGTGTGTTTTCTGGATTCACCATGAGGGTGGGATCCAGTGGTGGCAGCATAAGTGTGTTCAGTGCATGTGTCCCCCGTCCCTGCCCTGGAGTTATGGTACCTGTGTCACGTGTGGTCAGGTTGAGAAATCAGGGGTGGTAGAAACTGCCTTACCAGTCTGGGGAGGGGTGTGTGTGGATGAATGGTGTGTGGCACTGGACGTGTGTGTGAGTTCTCTGGATTGGGAGCTTGCTGAATGCTTGTGTACTCTTGTTCTGCTCAGATACCAAAGTTCCATGTGTTAAACTTTTCCCAAGAACGTCTGCAGACAGTGGAGCCTGCTTTTGATTTCTGTGGTCTATTTAGAGACAGATGTTTGGAGTTGGTAATGTTTTGGGAGGAGAGAGGCATAGGGGATGGAGTGATTCCAAAAGGAGTGGATGAGGTGTCTTCCAGCCCAGTGTGGTGGAAGAGGTTAAGTGTAGCCCAGCTAGGTCTCGGTGTAGGGGCTCACGTCCTGTCTCAAGAGGAGAAGGAGTGGGTGGGACTGCATGTCTCCAGGTGCCCGAAACCCAGTGTCAGGGCCTAGAATGTTTCTGAAGGGAACATCAGGTCGGGGGCCTAGGCTGTACCAATAGGTCATTTGAGGAAGATCTCCCAGAGTATTTGAAGAATGTAGAACATCAGTGAACATGATTTCATGGGTGGGCCTGAAGCTCATGGGAGTTTCCCCTGACCCTGTGCCATTGTGTTAATTGTTGGGGAGTGACCCTAAGGAAAGGTTCTGGTCTTCCAGCCCAGTGTGGTGGAAGTGGCTCAGAGGAGCACAAGCCTGGTCTTCGTAGTCTGGGTGTTTTTTTTCTTAGGAACACCAGGTGAGGGAGCCTAGCATGTCCGTATGGAGCGTCCTTGTAGGGAGATCTCCCAGCGTGGAGAGAACGTGGAGCGCCTGTAAGCAGGGCTCTAGTAGTTCTGTTATCTGGCAGTACCGCTCCAGTTGGGAGGGTGCAGAAGTCCAGATAGAGGGGTGCGAGGGGGATAGGTTCCCCAGTGGAGTAACCAGTGGGTCAGGGGCCAACCAGAAGGGTTGTGTCGCCAAGGAGTGACCAGGGTGAGGCCACTTCTGTCCTGAGTGTCAGGCAGACTTGTACACGACACATTAGTTATGTGTCACCCTCAAGGAAGTCCTGGTGCGCCAGGCATCTGACCAAAGGGGTACGTCCCTCGGTTGGGGAGCCAGTAGCCGGTGTGTCCGGATCTGGACGTAAGGGCAACTGTATGTAGTGTCCTGAAGGAACTCCTGCCTGAAGAGAAGGAACCGGGTAAACTGTATGGGGGATTGACCTGCAGTGGTTGCCTTGCTGCTGAAGGAGGAGTGAATTCGAATCCCAGGTGGTAGACCAGTTAAGGGAGCTGTGAATCTGTCATGACCAGCCTGGTGTCCTGTAGGCACCGCACTGAGCCGCGCCTGCCTTCGGCCGCGCAGCCTATGCCGCTCACCGTCCCCGTCTCGACGCGGTCCGTGAGCCGCCGCCTGCGCCGCATCTGGCAACCCGCAAAGTGCAACGCCTCACTACACCGATCTTGTGCTGGTCTGACCGTGGTCACTGCTGCTGAGGGAGTAAAGGTCCCGAACTGGTGGGAGAGTTGTGTTCTGGAGGGTGCTTCAGAAGTAGAGGTAGGGTGGGGCATTCTTGCCCGTGACCTCTGGTCAGCCTGAGGGTGCGGACCCTAGGTTGAAGAATCAGTGGTAGTTTGGAACTACACTGAGAAAGGGAGTGGAGAATGGCTATGTAGGCCAGGGGTTACCACCCCCCACTCTATGGATTGGTAGGGACCAGTGGTATCTGGGTGGCCTAGGGCCTGGTCCTAGCCGTGGACAACTAAGGAGTACCAGTGGGGTAGCCTAGTTGGTCCTGTTTTTTTTTAAGTATGTGCTTGACTTATGGATCCACGTGGCGTAGAACCGGAGGGTGTCCCTGCAGTGCGGGCCCGCGTCCGTGTTCTATCGCCCCAAGCAGGGAAGTCCATCACGGTGGTGATTGTTCTCCCCTGCGTTTTGGCTGGAAGGGGGTTGTGTTGGACTTGGCCCGTCTGGCAGGTTCACCCCTGAACTTTTTGCCTAGTGATTTCTGGTCTTTGCGCACTTTGACACTGTGGCGCAGTGTAAAGTGCGTGCTCTCCCTGAGTGCGTGTGTGAGATTGGCCTGCTCTCCCATAGGAATGCATGGGGAATGTCTGTGTCCCTGGTAGTTCCTGATGCGTGAGGCATGCATGGTCAAGTCTGGTATGTGCGAACTCGTGAGAGTGAATGCTTCGCAACGATGTATGTGACATGGTTGTGTCTTGTGCGGAAGTGCTACTTCTAGACATGACTGTGTATGTGCTGTGAAGGTGCTGGCGTGTGATTGGCTGGAGCTGGCTGGGATGCCAGGCTCCAGGAGTCTGTGTGGGTCTGCCCCGGTGGTGAATGGAGAGATTAGCATGCTGATGTGAGGGAGGGGCTGCGCCTGTGTCCTGAATGGGGCTGGGTTTTCCCCACACAATGCTGGCTCCGCCCCCTGTGGTGCGACTGATGACCCTAGCCTGCCTGATGAATGAAAGGGGTGGTTGGGCCATCAAGGGTACTCCAAAACCAGCTGCGACTGGTTCTGCCCCCACCCTGCACCTACAGACACAAGAGAAAAGGTGTATAAAAGAGGGGCTGTGACCCCAGGAAAATGTTCTTGTTTGCTGCTTGAATCTGCCAGGGGCGTGCTGCTGCTTGGGCCCAGGGGAAGGCTTGCCTCCCCTGGGCTCTGCCCAGCCCCTGGACTCCTAAAGGACTTTTGCTGGACCTTGGTTTGCCATAGCGCTGGGGAGCGCTGTATTTACCCTCCCAGCGCCTGAAAGTCTTTTCTTTCCCCTCCTAGCGCAAGGAGCGCTTTATTTGCCTTAAAGCGCCTGGGAGCGCTGCTCTTTGCCTCAAGCGCTGGGCGAGCGCTTTATTTGCCTGTTAGCGCTTGGAAGCGCTATTGATCTCAGCCGGTGCCCACCCGGCGTTATTTGCCCCTGTTTATTACTTAAAACGAGCGAGTGCCCACCTCGCTGTTTATTTTAATCTCGAGGGTGCCACCCCTCTGAAATGCCCACGAGATTCACCGCCGCGGCCCGAGCGCCGCAAAACCAGGAAGTCAGGCAGCATCGCGCCTGACTGTAGGCGGGACTTCCGGTTTGCCGGAGGAAGTCCCGCCCGCCGCCGCGCTGTGATTGGCCAGGGCGCCCGGCCGGAGAAGAGGAGCCCGGAGCCTTGAGGGCTCCACTTTCCAAGTCCCGGTCCCGAGATGGGGGACCGGGTGAAGATGCCCCCCTTCCCTCCTGGAGCCGGATGTTGCGTGTTGGGGCTCCCAGGAGTGAGGGGAGCCCCAGAGGTGAAGTCCTGCACTGCCCCCGGTGAGGGGACACAGAGAGAATGGACGCCCGGAGCCCGGTAAGGAGAGGGGCCTCGGGGCTGTCCTGATTGTTCTTTGAGCGGCCCCACATGATAGCGGGCCGCTCCCACGATGTGGCCATACCTGTCTTCAGGGGCAGAGTGATGCCTAGAGCCCGAGTGGCCCCCACCTGTTTTGGCCCCATTCTTCCCAGAGCCAGAGGGCTCCATTGTTGGGGGAGAGTTCCTTATTGGAGGAGCCAGAGTGCTCCAGGGGACACCTGAATGTGTTCAGAGCCAGAGGGCTCCAACCTATTGCGCAGTTTTGCTTCCTGAGGGGCTAGTGAGAGCCCCTGTCGCAGATTTGTTTTCCAGCTGCCCAGCAAGTAGTGGGCAGCTGCACCGTTTAGGTTTTCCTTCCTAGGGACATGTGTTCTATGGACTTTAGGAGTGAGGCGCACTCCTTCATCCCTGGCCTTTCCCCAGCTGCGCAGCACTTAGTGCCAGCTGCAGCGTTTAGGCCCCCTGTTCTGTCCCTCAGCTGCTCAGCACTTTGTGGGCAGCTGCTACGTTTAGGTTCTGGCGCAAGTGGCGCAACCTGGACTTTGTGAGTTCTGCGCTAAAGGTGATTTATGCGCTAACTGAGGTTTAGATGCTGTTATGATCTATGTCCTATTGCTTTTGGGTGCTAGGAAATGTACAATGTGTAGTATGTTTTGCGCACCCTGTGTTCTGCACCTCTGAATGTGTTGTTGATGCATCATGTGCCTTGTTCCTTACACCGCTGAACGTATGTTGATGCGTCATGTGTCCCCAGGTCTATACCCCTAAATGTATGTTGATATTTAGTTGGTTGTTCTTGCTAGTGCAGGTGGTGCTAGTAAGGTCCTGGTTCCCTGCGTGACCTGTTCCTAGGGTGGTTAGGATTGCGTAGGTGGTACTTACCTGATTACCAGTAGTTACTTGTATTGAGCTACAGTGATTTTCTGTTATATTCTAAGTGCTATTCCAAGGGCGTGGTACTGAGCTCGCCCCCTGACCAGAGTCCCAGGACCAGTGGACTCTATTGTGCCTGCCCTTACAAATTGCTGGGACTTGTCTGATCTCTCTTGGGCCCCTGGGGCCTCGCTAAAATGTGCCTCGCTCATTCCCCTTGGCAGCTCGTGCACGGCAGCCCGTCCAAGCCTCGAGCCGCGCCGCTCTACACTGAGCCGCACCGCTTCGCTGGGTCGCCTGCATCCTGCCTTCCCCTCCTCCTCTTCTGAGCCGCACACATTGGTCGCCCCAGAGAAACGCTTGTACCGTGCCGGTGGCCCGCTCAAGCCTCGAGCCGCACCACTCTCCCCTGAGTCGTGCCGCTTCGCTGGGCCGCCCGCTCAAGTTTACTAAGAAGGTCACTCGCATTATCCTTGCAACCAGGTCGGGAGGTACTGTCCGTTAGGCTCTATGTTTAAGTTCTAGGCCTACAAGTATTGTATTCTAAGTTCTAAAAGTGCTGATTCCTGACAGTGGTCAAGGTGGCCCTGTCTTGTACATATCCCCTGTAAATTCTGCCCGTGCCTCTGGCACAATGTAAAGTGTGTGTTGTATCTAATGTATGTTTATTGGAATACAAAGGCTATTTTTATATATACCCTTGTGTGGAGTTTCCTTTGTGGTGGGCCTTGGGTGTTGTTGCTGGGGTGCGTGCGCAAATACTTAACTCATATCGCCTCCAAGTTTAGCCTTGCTGCTCGCGCCACGTTACCTAGAGGGCGAGTAGGGGTTATCTTGGCGTGTAACTCCCTTGCCCTGACCTTAGGAATGGTGATCCCTGACTGACCTCGACGCGAGTCTTGGCCAGCCAGGATCCCGTTTCTAACAAATAGTGAGCGGTGGCGCGCAGTTGTCTCTGCAGGCATGTCTGAACGTTCTTCAGGGTGAGACGGGCATTCTGGTGGGGGCCTTGTGACCATTGAGCAGCTCAATTAAAAGTGCGTGTGCAGCGTGCCCGGCCAGCCAGAGACTCCGTACTGAGAAGGACTTTCACTGTGCGGTCGGCAGGCATAATTTAGCCTTGCCCAGGTGCCTACCCCGAAGAAGTTTGTCGACTTTCAGACTGATGTTACAAGTAAGTTGGTTTTCGAAATTCAGTTAATGTATTGCGTTTGGAAACAAGTAGCTGAGCAACAAAGACAATCTGAAATGTCAGGTAATCCTTCTGGGCTTTCTGTGCCTATATATTGCCCAGTACATCAGGTTACACACCTCCTCTTGCCCTCCTTGTGCATTACACCGAATAGCGGGAAAGGGTGAGAAGTTTTCTACAAAAATGTTTGCATTAAAATAAAATCAAGCAAACTTGGCAAATTATAGCCGTTTAAAAAAAAAAAAGATTTGTGTTTTGTTTTCGTGTTTGAACAGATAGTTTAAACAGATAATTGCAGTCTCTTAGCATGCCAGGGCGGGGCCTGGGGTCTGAGGGATGAGAGGTCTGAGTCCAGTGAGGGTTAGGGTGGGGCTAGGCCGGGGGTCTGTCTGAGGGATGAGGGGTCTGAGTCCAGTGAGGGCCAGGGCAGGGCTAGGCCTGGGGTCTGGCTGAGGGATGAGGGTCTGAGTCCAGTGAGGGTCAGGGCGGGGCTTGGGGTCTGGTGAGGGATGAGGGGCTGAGTCCAGTGAGGGTCAGGGCGGGGCTTGGGGTCTGGATGAGGGGTCTGAGTCCAGTGAGGGTCAGGGCGGGGCTTGGGGTCTGGATGAGGGGTCTGAGTCCAGTGAGGGCCAGGGCGGGGGTTGGGGTCTGGCTGAGAGATGAGGGTCTGAGTCCAGTGAGGGTCAGTGCGGGGCTTGGGGTCTGGCTGATGGATAAGGGGTCTGAGTCCAGTGAGGGTCAGGGTGGGGCCTGGCCTGGGGTCTGAGGGATGAGAGGTCTGAGTGCAGTGAGGGTCAGGGTGGGGCTAGGCCGGGGGTCTGAGGGATGAGAGGTCTGAGTCCAGTGAGGGTCAGGGCGGGGCTTGGGGTCCAAGTCCAGTGAGGGTCAGGGCGGGGCCTGGGGTCTGAGGGATGAGGGTCTGAGTCCAGTCAGGGTGGGGCTTGGGGTCTGGTTGAGGGTCTGAGTCCAGTGAGGGTCAGGGCAGGGCTTGGGGTCTGGCTGAGGGATGAGGGTCTGAGTCCAGTGAGGGTCAGGGCGGGGCTTGGGGTCTGGATGAGGGGTCTGAGTCCAGTGAGGGTCAGGGCGGGGCTTGGGGTCTGGATGAGGGGTCTGAGTCCAGTGAGGGTCAGGGCGGGGGTCGGGGTCTGGCTGAGAGATGAGGGTCTGAGTCCAGTGAGGGTCAGTGCGGGGCTTGGGGTCTGGCTGATGGATAAGGGGTCTGAGTCCAGTGAGGGTCAGGGTGGGGCCAGGCCTGGGGTCTGAGGGATGAGAGGTCTGAGTGCAGTGAGGGTCAGGGTGGGGCTAGGCCGGGGGTCTGGCTGAGGGATGAGAGGTCTGAGTCCAGTGAGGGTCAGGGCGGGGCTTGGGGTCAGAGTCCAGTGAGGGTAAGGCCGGGGCAATGGGGTCTGGCTGATGGATGAGAGGTCTGAGTCCAGTGAGGGTCAGTGCGGGGCCTGGGGTCTGAGGGATGAGGGTTTGAGTCCAGTGAGGGTCAGGGCGGGGCCTGGGGTCTGAGGGATGAGGGTCTGAGTCCAGTGAGGGTCAGGGCGGGGCGGGGCCTGGGGTCTGAGGGATGAGGGTCTGAGTCCAGTGAGGGTCAGGGCGGGGCTTGGGGTCTGGCTGAGGGATGAGGGCTCTGAGTCCAGTGAGGGTCAGGGTGGGGATTGGGGTCTGGCTAAGGGATGAGGGCTCTGAGTCCAGTGAGGGTCAGGGCGGGGCTTGGGGTCTGGCTGAGGGATGAGGGCTCTGAGTCCAGTGAGGGTCAGGGCGGGGCTTGGGGTCTGGCTGAGGGATGAGGGCTCTGAGTCCAGTGAGGGTCATGGTGGGGCTAGGCCGGGGATCTGGCTGAGGGATGAGAGGTCTGAGTCCAGTGAGGGTCAGAGCGGGGCTTGGGGTCTGAGTCCAGTGAGGATCAGGGCGGGGCTAGGCCTGGGGTCCGGCTGACGGATGAGGGTCTGAGTCCACTGAGGGTCAGGGCATGCGGTCCGGAGTGTGGGGGCCCCCTCCATGTACATTGCAGGGGGCCCCCTCAAGTATCGCTACGCCACTGGCTGCATATGCAGTCACATGGAGCAGATACACACAACTCACTCACACATAATGCTCTAGTAGGCATGCCGCAACGCTAGGTAAAGGTAGCGCCTACTTTGTGTAATGACCTGGCATTCAGTGGAAGCTTGACTTTGCCGCCCTCATCTTAGGAGAAGAGTATAAAAGGCAGGCTCAAACTAATACCAGCGCTTGGCTAACTGTTCCTGTACGGAGTTGGAACCACTCCCCTTCTTCCGTTTACTCCGTCCTACATTCCTGATTGCCGGACGTTCCTTGTGCGATCTAGTTATTTCCCTTTCCCGAATGACTTTGCAGTTGGATGTCAATTCCCTGTTCTGCGTCTGAGCAGTTGAACGCCTCAACGCTTTCCCCCCTGTTCAGTGGGACATTTCAGAAACTCCACCAATGCTTGCTCTTCAAAGTACTGAGTCAGCTGATTCACATCTCATTTCTCGTCGGACACTCATGAAGAAGAGCTGTCTGAGAGCCACAGTGTTTGTTCTACTTTTCCTTATGTTATAAAGCTGTGTAACCATGCTCCCACTACGAAGTAACTCACGCCTGTGACTCAGGGAAGTTGAAGTTTGTAACCTAACTGGAGAGAAATCATGCATCAGGTCAGTGCACAGATGAAGACGTCTTTCTTTCATTATTTTACTTTTATTTTTTATAAAATCTGGTAAACAATCTACGGAGAAGAAAAAGGTTCTTTAATGCCTGATTGGACAAAAGAGACACTAACTTTCAGGATTCTTCCAGCTTCTAGGAGAAAGCTTGAATAGCTAGTGTTTGGTAATACACAGAGAACGTGTAGGGGGAGGAAAGAGAATGAGAAATTAGATTAAAACTGAGCATAATATTGGCGACCTACTGAACAGTATTTGTTTGTTGTTCTTCTTTTATTATTTTCTGTTTGTACAGATTTCAGTTCCATGTAGTGACCAGTCCTCACCTTGAAGATAGTATTGCAGTCTCCTCTTCCTTTTTGGCGGTCCTTAACATGTTACCCTTCTCTACCTGGAGAGAGTAGCCTATGTTTGAGTTTAATATATATACTCCGTGAGGCACTACCTTTTGGGGGATTGGGAGTCCAGCTTCGCTCCTGTAGATTTTAGCTTCTCTGGTTAGTGAAACCCCTTGGCCTGACAATAAAGCCCCCAAGCCTTGCGGCATGAGAGTTGCAGGTGTTATACCTCTGCGGTAAGTCGGGTAGAAATTGGTTGAAGAGGGTGGGCGTGTGAACACAGTACTGCTTCAGCCCTTTGCTTGTTGGTATTCGGCTGGAGAGGTGTGTACCCTCGTCCAGATTCACCTGCACCCAAGTGTTGGTGTGAAGAAGTAAGAGCAAATCCAGCTGTGCCTTGGGGATGTTCCAAAGAGACCGCGTGTGCCACAATTTGGCTTGATCCACATGATTCTTAGTTCAGGGTTGGGTTATGAGCGAATTTGTCTTAAAGATTTAGGGACAGATGTTTGAAGATACTGGTCACTAAAAGTGATCCCAAATCGCAACTATGCTTTTATTGACCAATATATTATTTAATGAGATGATTTATAAAATAATAGGTCACTTTGCAGAATACCAATTGGAGGGAGTCGCGGAGCGACCTGCCTAATTAATAGGCAGGTCACAAATAGCAACTTTTGCCATTTGGCACAGTGATAAGCGAAGGGAACCCTTCAGGCACAGCAGACCACCATTCCTATGACTGTGTTTCAAAATTGAAAATTCCATAAAAGAAATAGGCTTCTAAAACAAAAAACAAAAACTATTCACATTTTGATACACTTTGCCAACTCTCTTTAAGCATTCCCTGGGCAACTTCTTAATCCCCTAGAAGCTGCCATCCCAGTTCCTCAAGGGGAGGGGGGTCTAAAGTTGGCAGCTGGTGGTTTGCAACCTGATTTAGCATCGCAAACCACTGATACAGAAGGTACTGAATCAAGGGCGGTAAAAACACGCCCCTTCAAAACTGCAATTCTGTAACTATATTCATTGCCAGTTTTGCAGTTGGTAAACTTCTACAAAATCCTAAAAAAAAAGTTACATGAAAACATAGTTACAAATGCTCCGATTTAGCAAATAGACTACAAACGTGTTGAGTGTGCCAGGCCCTTGTTAGCATACAGTTCCCTTTTGTAAATTTGATTTTAAATTTATAGATTTCCTGGATTAAAATTAATTATATAAAAGTTGCCCCCCAGAGAATTTGTTAGGCTGGTGAGACTTTGTGGTTTGTTATTTCGGAAAAACTTGGGCATTGTAGGGTGCCCCAGGGCAGTCTGTTTTGGAGTGATTTGTCATACAGTTTTTATGACAGCTGAGTTTATTACACACTGTATTACCTGTATGCCTTTTCTCTGTGCCTGATTGTATCTCCTCACTGCAGCCTGCTGGTCAGTCATGAACTGCTGGTACCCCCCCTTCTTGGAGTACTTCCCGGCTGAAATTCCCGCCTCCACCGGCTGGAAGACCTCTTGGATCAATGTCTGGCACCGGGAGGATGACTCGCGCTCATTTCTCCGTAGAAACTGCTCTTTTTTCATTTCCAGGTCACTCTGTAATGGAAAATCACACAAGAACAGAATTACCAGTGGAACTAACTGCTAGGATACTGGCTAATGAACAGAGAAAATAGAGGTGACCCCAATGCAGTGTCAAAAACAATAGGGGTGTCTACTTGTAGGTGCTCTGCAATCAGACGACTTGTAAGGAAACCACCCCATTCCAGACCATTGATGCTTCTGAAAGACCTCACTACTGAGGAAGATGCAGGCCCTTGACAGACAGTGCCTGACTTATGATCAACTCTAGTTTCAAATGGCCTTTCATGTTCACCCCCCCCTCCCCCCTCCCACTTCCCTCAAATCTGGAAACCTCTGTACTAGCCTCCAGGGCTATCCGGGCTTCAGTCAGGCCTCACCTAGATCATTCTAAGTGATGCACAGGAGATCCTAATTAAAGAGTTATTTAAAATAGTCAACTTATTGTTTTTATATCACTTCCAATGCTGTGCTTAACATGTAAAACGGTCTTGTTTTCAACTGTCTCATCCATTTTCTACAATGCCAGCATGAAGTAAGCCATATGGTTCTTCTGATGTATATTTAAGGGATGTGCGTAAAAAGGGACTGCTTATTTAAAGGGCACATGTCATTCAGAAGCCTTATCTCACAAGACCAATACTTTATAAGTTAATCACCAAGTCTAATGAGAGGCATAATAAATAAGATTAAAATGTAATTATGCAAGGTGACCAAAGAGTCTTCACATATTTTTTTCAGGTATATTAGAACACTGGAATGTAGGGAGACCCAATGTAGGCACATGGGCATCAGGGAGCTAATAACAGCTGGTGTGAACGTTCTGCTCCTCCATCCCAATGTTTGTCTTTTTGTTACTCTCCATTTCATTCATATCAGGCCATCCTCAGCAGGTCAATAGTTCTAATAGCCTTATAGCCCTTCTGTCGTGTATGAATAGCCTCCTCTTCCGCTGACAATATCTGGCAAGGCTTCATTGCCCATCTTACTATTTCTGTGATATAATGTACAGGTTAGGTGCTCTTTGTATATTACATCATGCTGTAGTTCTGACTTCTACTTAGGTGCCCAATGCTGACTGCACATGTGCTTGCACACATGAATATTTAAAGGTTTTTTTGCTTTAGCAATACACGCCAAGGATGTAGCTGATTTCTGGAGCTGCCCTGCACTGCCAGGTTTTGGGCACTCTATATTTGATGCTACAGGCACGGTTTGGGGTATTATAGTAGGTCTTGCCCAAGCATCGTCATGATGGTGTATCCTCGAAAAATAGCTGAAAATTCTGCCCTAAGATCAATATTAATGTTTTGTATATTTCTTAGTCGGAGTACCTTTTTTAAGAAGTATGAAAACTCAGATTGATTGAACAATTTGCAACAATTTTCACAGACTTAAAGCACTTTAAATATATAATGAACCCATGGAAGCCTAAATGATTTATTTTGGGGGATGGTGGCCTCCTCCAGCTCTGATGCACTTGAAGCATCATAGGCCAGATTTGTTTTCTACATATTAAGACTGCTCCACTAATTTAAATGCAGCTTTTTGGTATGGTACAGCTGATTCACAATCATCCATCCTACCACCCAAAGGGGCCCATCACCCTTCTGCAACCAATACACAAATCAAACTCACAAGAGCCTTGGTTCTGTCACACCTAGACTATTCGACCGCGGTGAACATCAGTGCTATGAAGATTCGAAGCATCAGACAATTTGGAACCAAGCAGCAAGACTCCAACTTCAACTGAAGAATCATCAGCAAGAATATCTTAAATCTGGACGACGTGCACTTTAATTCCAGTAGACCAAATGATAAACCTAACAGCTCTGTTAACAGTTTCAGTCTAATTCGAAATATGGACCGAAGTCCCTGGAATCTTGGCCTTCTACTCTGTCCCTAGTCCTATTCTCAGATCAAATAATACCAGCCTGAGCAGCCCACCCATGAACGAGCACTCGGGGAGCTCAGCTTTGGAATCCATTCAGTGTAATTTCCTCTAGACTCATTTACTCTTGACCACTACCCTCTTTTGCTGGGCGCCCTATGTTTGTCTTCCCTCTATTCCCAAATACTGATGACAAAGAGGAGCTCTGAGCTCCATCGCTTCTATGCCCACCGGCAACCTCACAGAATGAATATGAACCGATTTCCAAGTATTGCAAAGTGGCCGCTGTTGACATGCTGGTGCAGTAAGTAGCAACTACTAGATTTCACATTGTGGTGTGTACTATGCATTGGGTAGGACAGCAAAATCCCAGATCGCTGCCTTCCATGCAGCTGATCTTATCATAGCATTTCAGCATAGGGCAATATAGCAGGATATTCTTAGTGTCTGGTTTGCTTTGCTCTTTAAGAAACTAAAAGAAATGTGTTCATTTTTAATGACAGTACCATAAGCTGGCCTTGGAACTCCCGATTATCGTCTTTAAATGAGCGGTCCATGAAGATCTGGATGGCGCCTTTCTCACAAATGGCATGCACGTCCAGGAACTCCTTCAGCGTCTCAGTGGGAAACACTACCCGCTGGTTCATGTCCTTCTCGTAGTGTGCCACTGCCTCCATGACAGCCGCTGAGTTCTCAATCTGTGCCAAAGCAAGCACTGCATTCTCCATGCAAGGCACTGCACCACTCCGGATAGCATCGACATACGTCACCGCCAGATTACCCAGAACTAAAATACAAGGATAAATCTTATTTCAAATATTATTTTCCTTAAAACTAACTTACAAACTAGATAAGCCAACTGGAATTAGGCGATTATGCAGTGCCAAATACACTGAATAATACTGCATAATTCATGATCTGCTTAATGGAAGAAGTAAAATATATTTCTAGCACTAACAAACTAATTTTTAAAACATTTATTTTTTCTAATTATCAGATGCAATACACTGTGAAACATGAGTTTAATGACAATAACTTTGCGCTACGGTAGCTACAGGTGCACACTTAGGGCCGAATCTGATTTGGATTTCACCGGATCTGATTTGTAGCCCTTGTTTATGACCGAATTGTACACAGGTCCAAGCGACCAAGTACAATGCGAAGATCGGGTACGCGTCGACCGAGTCCTTTCCTGGACCCGAATCTGTCCATACGACTCGTTTGTAGCCAAATCCTGCCGTGCTATGGAGCTGGATTCTGACCGAGTGAGTACGATGCAGGATTCAGACAGACACTTCACCTCGGTCTCACCGAGACGAAAAGGCATCCTGAATCATACCTCAGGGGTCGTAGCAGGGCCCCCTTCACCCAGGCCTCTCCAAATCTGTCACGGGGTGTGCCAATGGGGTGCCTGCCACAGGGTGTACGATTTTCACCACCCACCCCTTTTTGCTATGGGAGCCTGTGGACGAGTCTGTACACAGGCTCCCATCAAGTTCAGTGGGAGTCCGAGCGAACCGAGTCAATCAGCATACGGCTGCATCGTACTCACTCGTTTGGACTCCCGGAGCAGGTTTTGCTCGGAAAGCCCTCCGAATCAAAGTCATATGAAGGGCTTTCCTAGCGAGATTAGAATCGGGCCCTTAGATGTATCCTTTCAACAGAAGCATGTCTAGAAAAGGTATAGATTCTAAAATAAATAGAAGTCTGAGAAATGTAAGAACCGCTTCATGAAATGCCTGCCTTTAGCTTCATCAGACAAAAATTGATGGGAGAAATGCTTGCAATTTGTCAAACCCCTGACAATCACTCGGGGATGCATTCCAGCCCATCGTTCTTTTGCCCAGCATGCCACCTCAGTTTGGACCCACCCATATGCAATTCATTCTTTATCCTTCTCCAATAGGAACAGTGTTATATCCTGCTTATTTAATTATATGTATCCCACCATTTTACCTAGCTCCCTGCTGCTCAGCCAGTGTGAGTGTTGAGAGTGGAGAGTGGAATGTTGGCGTGTCGGTGATGCTTGGAATGTTTGGGTGCTGTGGGATAAGTGGTGACAGTTGGAAGATGGGCTGAGCAGCAGGCAGGCAGCTCCTGGTGGGGCTGTAGTATAAGGATTACCAAGCTCAAGGGCAGATGTACATGGAAACTTACTTATTGTATTGGAATGCCATCCTGCAACATGAACTTTATGAAGAAACACTTATAATACAACTCGGCTGTGTCTGGTAGGATACAACAAACAGTCCAGCTCTATCTGCTAGGCCAGTCCTCCATGAACCAGAACACAAACAACTCAAGACATGGATCCCTTGGTCACTATGCTACTGGAACCAATGTGCACCCGACTGACGACCCCAATCAGAGCAAAACCAGTTTGGGGTTGCTTTTGTTCCAGCTTGGAAAGGACCCCACCTTAGCAGAATAGCCATCAGATCTTTTACGATGGATCAATTGCAAACAAGTCATAATGAAAGGTCAATATTAGAAGAAATAAGACTGAGACAAAATTTTCATGAAGATTAAGTGAATGAAGATTTGTAACTATGGATGTCATTTATTAAACCTGCTACCACCCTGTTGGCCCACAACAGTGCATGATACTGATTATTGCAATGATGTTTTGTTTATGGTTATCAAAATGCAATAAAATATGATTTAAAAAAAAAATATATATATCAGGTTTTATGGAAAGACGTTGGCAAGTTTCCATGTTTCGGTGCGACAAACAAAGACCAGAGGAAGACAGATCACTGGATCTACCTATGTATCTGAAGTCATGGTGACTTCATCGATGCAGCCGGAAGTTCTAAATCGTCACCCTGATCTGGACTACACCATGCAAAGTCTGAGTCAAATATAAAATCCAAAGAGGAGGAGTGCGCTCCTTATGGAAAGAGACAAAAGCAGTTCAGCAATTTTGATAATCAGGGTACATCAGTTCACTAGGGATCAAAAAGTAACAGAGCATCTAAGGGCGAGGTCTGCAATGTATAACTTCCGGAACTATGCCCATATGCATATCTAGCAAAAAAAGGTTGTACTTTGCATCCTCCCTACTGACTACATTACTTTGCAAATTATATGATTAGTTTTTATTATTATTGATTCCTTGTTCAGTGTTTAAGTTAATTGCCCATCTCCATGCAGCTCGAAACTATTCACAGAACAGGAAGCCTGTGGTCAACACAAGGAAAAGTGTGGAAAGTATGAAACCTCCCTTGAAGGTTGTCGCGGGGAATGGAGGGCTTCAACAGGCAGAGAGGCTGCACACCTTACAGCATTTGTGAAACAAACAAACAAAGACTGGACTTTTCGACCCTCAATCTGTAAATAAATTATGATCTAAAGTCCACTACATTGGCTTCCGATGAGTAGCTGTGTGCCAGCTGTTTGTGTAAAAGATATTTTTGGAACACAGCTGTGAGGCTGTGCTGACCCATTAATCTAAGCTTGGCTCAATAGCGCTCTATTTTTAGCTATCCAAACAGTTCTTGCAAATAGGATAATGATAATGCTTTCAGTAGCGCTGTCAGCAGGCTGCTTCATAGTTGTTATTTACAGCTTCTTCTAACCTAACCTAACCATCCAGTTAGCTTTCTATCATCTCCTCACTGCACCCAAACCACCCATCACTTCATCCAACTGTAATACTTGACTGTATTCAGCCCACTCCACTGAAACTCACACACAGCAAAACTGTGGGACCTCCATCTTTGCTCATGTTCAAGGTCACCCTTGCATTGCCCCTAATATGGCTCAAGAGTCAACCTATCATGGGGAGATATGAAACATCAGGTGTATGTACTGCCTCTGTTTGTCATCGCCCTCGCTGTCCATCATCACTCGCCGCCACCTCTATTTCCGTTTACCCATACTCCCCATGGCCTTGTAGAGACTTCTCTTCCGAGCAGCTCCACTCTGCAATAATACAAAAGCTATCTTACCTTTGCACTAATTCACTGGGCATACTCACACTTTCCAGTCACAACATGGCCGCCCTTGATGGTTTTTACTTTGCAATTCTCGAAGATGAACCGACAGAATTTCTTTGCCTGGGCCACAAAGTCGGGCTCTAGTTCATGCTCCTGGAGCTCCTCAATACGATGAAGGCCGCTCTTGGAGGCTGGGCGGTCGAAGACAAAGCACTTACGAGCAGGAAAGAAAAGACGAATGCATTCCCGCGGGAGGTTATACAGAGACACCTTTGGGCTGCTACCTGAGAGGTAAGAAGGACAAAGAGAAGAGACTGTCACCACAGAGGCATACTTCCACGACCAAACAAATACTAAACAAACCATTCACTGTATCAACACCTTCTGATTGAACAAGATCAACAGCAGTAAGTGATGCAAACACCCATAAGAAACTTTCTATGAGATTCACTGTAGGTGCTACATTTCTCCAAGGCAGCTCCACTGCATTGATGAACCCCAAAGCAAGGCATGCTGAAGAATGTACGGTGGTGGGTGGGGGGCACTCTACCTCGCCTCCTTTGATCCTGTCCACATATTGCCTCCTTTTGGAAAGAGGCGCAAGAAAAAGTTAGGGAGGCAACTGGTTTCGATGTGGCAGTGTGCCAAGAGAGGATCCAATGTGGCTGCACCTCAGAGGCAGACTGCCCGTTATATACGAAGAAAGTCAGCATAATATCCCACATGCCACTTGCAACAAAATTATGTATTTTATCTAGACAGGGGATCAACAAATCTGCCTTCTAGCGAGGCCTGGTGAAAGAAATGATGGTGGATTTTTGAAAAGGAGGCAATAGCAGATATTTCTCTCTTATCTATCCAGAGATCCCTTGAGGACGCCGCATAATAAAATGTATGTACATTTTCTGCAGACAGCTCGTATACTTAGGCCATATATTATACATTATCACCTACATGGGAAAGATTTAATACATCAACTCTTCAAAGGAGACAATGCTGCTAGGCTGGCCTAGGTACAGCAGGGTGCGATAGTGTAGTGGATGGGGGCAATGGGATAATGTTGGTGGATTCTTATTTAATCATTTATTTTAAGAAGGTAATGCCAAACTATTTTTTGTAAATGTAAATAACACTTACAAATACAAATGAAGGTTGAAAAATGTATATTTTGATTTTGCAACCCAAACAAACTTGTATAGTTTTCAATATGAGCTGTTCCAATTTTTGAGGTAAACATTTCAAAATCAGTTTTGCTTTCAAATGGGAACCTAAAACTATTCTAACTTCAACCATGTGTCAAGGAGGTGAATACTGCATGTGTGTAATTACACAAACCTTTCCTGAGCTGCGAGGTACTTTCCAGGTACTCGTCCTCTTTGACTATGTGCCTAGTATCGAGGCGCTAGTTACTGCATGTTGAAAGACCTACATACATATGTGAATATACACAAACCTTTCTTGAGCAGCATGGCGTTCTCCAGGTACTCGTCCTCTGTGATTGGATGCCCATTTAACTTGAGCTCCAGGGTGAAGTCACGCACGGTCCAGATAAAGGTGGGGAAGTAGCTCATAAATTCGCCCGTTTCATCGATGTCATCGCGGCTGGCGGGAGCAGACTTCACCTTAATGAGCTCGGTTAACTCAGTCACATAGCTGTGGGTTACGGCTCAGGAAAAAAGTATAATTCAGAAGTCAACAATGACGAAAAAAGGAAATTCAAGGAACATGTTGGAGTAGTAGTCTTTTCTTCCCTAAAACAATCCCTGGGGAAAAAAATAGAAAGCGTGCATCTCGCATTTCCTTTCTAAGAAATATTGTTAAATTATTAACCCAAGTCCAATAACAAATTTGACTTCAACAAAACTCAAGAACAGGGTGTTAATCTCACTAGAAAAAAGGACGTAGCACCTACACTCAATGTTAAAGCGGTTTTCCTTGTGGAAAGGATTGTTAAAAATACCCCCACATACATGTCATAAGTGCACACAAAGGAGCACATGCATCAATATTGCTTTTTGCGATTCCTTAATTGCGAAAAATAAGGAATCGTAATTAAGTAATTGCAAACTGCAATGCATCAAGAAATTGCAAAAAAATAGCGATTTCTAAAAATTCCTTAATTGCGATTCTCTAATTGAGAATCGCAATTAAGGAATACCTCCCCATCCATTCCTATGGGCCTAGAGGCCCATAGGAATGAATGTGAAGACATTCTTAATTTGTGAATCTTCATTAAAGAATCGCAAATTGAGAATGCAATTTCAAGGGTGCAGGGGTGTCCAAAGGACACCCAGTTGCACCCCTGAAATCTGACTATAAGTACATCTTGCACACACACATGTCCCAAGGGCATGTGTGTGTGTAAAATGGAACTTTGAAAAATGCACTTTAGTGCATTTTTCAAAGTTTTCGCAAATTACCATGAAGGTCAACTTCATGGTAATTTGCTCCCCTTATTGGCGAATTCACAAATTTTTTAAGTTTGATGCATTGCAATTAATGAATCTCAATTTGAGATTCCTTAAATGCAATCGCAATTTAAGAAATCGCAGTTTTGCGATTTCTTAAATTGCGAAAAAGGACAAAAATGGTGATGAAGCCCAAAAATTGGAATTGCATTTGCGAACGGCCGAATTTTGCGATTCACACCATTTGCGAATGCAATTTACAATGATGCATGTGCCCATAGGTGTGGGAAATGAAAATTCAACACTGCAACTTGCTTCCATCAGTGAAACACTCCCAGTGACTGTCATCGTTATGCTCAGTCCCAAAGGCGCGGAGAGAGTAATTAGCATCTCTTTGGAACTGTGGAAATTCTTTAGACTTCTTTTCAGCCTATGAAATAGAGAACAACATGTGAAAGGCCCAGAGCAGAATGGAAAGGGGCGACCATTCGGTCCCCCCGAACGTATGGTGGAGTACCACAATCCCCCCGGGAAGCCATCTTGGGCGGGAGGCGAGTCTCAGCTGGTATGCCCGAAGCGGCGTAGCCGGGGCGCGCTTTTTTCCCGCCCTGGAGTAGGCTGGCCTAGACACTGACGCGGCCGGCCACGCCCTTGGGGCAGGCAGGGGCGGGTTTACGCCCGCCCTGAAGACGGATAAAAGGAGCAACAAGCCAAGAAAGCATCCTCTTGTTCCTGTGCTCTGAAGCTGCACCTCCTCGCTGCACGTGAGTTCGAGACGGAACGAAGAGCCAATTTTGACCCACCCACCAGCCCCTGATGACAGCAAGTGGTTTTGAATAAAGTTGTGATGTGGTAACTCTATTTCTTGCAGGTTGTGATGATTATCGTGATATTTTTTGAAGATGCAATAAAGAATGGTCATTTTTAGTATGTTTTGCAAATAAAGTAATTTTGCACTAGTGTTGATCAGTAATCATGCTTGTAATAAAGTTGTGATTGTTACTGTTATTTAGTAATTTAGTTAGAATTGTCGTATTTATTTTGGTCGGGCGGTAAGGTCATGATCGGTGAGCAGTAATTGGAAGATCCCTATGGGTGGGCGTCACCCATTACGGATGGGAGCGCTCGGGGGAGGTGGCCATTGGCCCCTCAACGGAGAGGCGGTCCCTTCTAAGGATGGGCCGCCGAAAGGAAAGGAAAGGCGGTCTAGACCCCTTCCTGGGTAGGAGGGGCTACAGCCCCCTCCTGGGGAATTTCCCGGGGCCAGGACATCTGCGACGGTAGATGTGGTAAGTTGTGTGGGGTTTGGGAGGGGGTTTACGCTACCTTCTAGACACCTCACACGAGTCCTCGGACGACCTTTAAATGGCTTCGAGTTTATTGGGGCCCCCGCCAAGTCAAGGGAAATTGGTAGATGCACTTGAGGTACACCTCTGTGCGGTCGCCCCTCACAAGTGAGGGGGATATTTCTGGTTTAGGGATCTGACACCGGTTATGACCTTGCCGTTGGCCCTTAAACGTTAGGATGTACAATTTCAAGTTAAAAGTTTTGTAGGATGTTAGTTCGGCTAGGTGAACCTTTGTATTAGAGAATATGTTAAGGTTAGCCAAACATCGCAATGTGGAAATGAAATTGTACATAATATGAAACTGTTATTTTAATGTTTTATTTTGTTTCATATTTTAATAAATACGGCCGGGAGGGTCACTCCCTCCCGCCTTCCAAAAGTTCAGAACCGTTTCCGGTTTCCCATCCTTGGGGATTGTGTTGAGAGGGGGTGGCAGGTATCTCAGCCATATGATCATGGAGCCGAAACTCAGAGGGAATAAGAGGAGAACATTAGCCCAGGTAATCTCTGGAATCCTTCAGCACTAATTTTACAAAGTCAAACCAAGGGCATGCACAAAATCTTTCAGTGCCTCTGATTTTCAATCTAAATACAGACACACAAGTGCTCACAAGGCCTTTCAATTGTTTCAGCCCTGCAACTTGTGCACGTTGCCTTCTTCTGAGGAACAACTTGTTGTGGTGTGCTTTGTGCTAAGTGTGGTGTAGAGGTTGGTCAGGATCATGTAAAAACACCTGGTGACCAGAGAAACGAATACCACAGCATAAACACGGAGGTTGCAACCAACTCACATTCCTGGGTATAGACAGACGCAGAGACAGATACTGTGACAGAAGCTATGTGTGACCTTCACACTGCATCTTTAGTGGATTCCCAATCTCTCCGCAAACAGCAGGTCTATTAATATTGTGTTGCTCTGCTGGTGGGTCAACGAGGAACACTAAGGATAGGCTGTAAATGAATGCCAAACAAAGCCCGTGCAATGGGGAGAAAAGTATGGTGTTGGCACGTGTTAATGAAGAAAAATTATCAATTTGCAGCACAAAAGGCAAACTGCCAAGTGCAAACCGATGGCGGATTCAAAAGGCTTTTTGAGGGGTGTTTGCCTACAACAGAAAATGATGAAGGAGAACTTTTGTGGTCATTGGAACATAATGGGTAGAATTACATAAATACAAATATTTGGGGTGTCGAATGTTTTGCGAGGGTAGTGAAGACATCCCATTGACCTTTATGGGATGGAGGTTGAAGCAACTTTTTGCAATAACTAGATAATGTCAACACTTTGCCACAGAATAGTTACTCTGGGATTATTCACAAATAATGCATTTGGTAAAAGTGGTCACAGTTTGTGCTTAGTTTCATTGTATGCATTGGTATTTTATTTAACCAACCTATATACCAATAAGCAGGTTAGCAAATACTAAACCGTAGTAGGTCATAAGTTCGCCTACCTCATGAATATCAAAAAAGTAGGTCACATATTGCATTGCAGGGATGTGGCCTACTAGTGTCAGCAGACCACTATGTTAGTGATTGCTTTCAAATAAAGCAATCATTTTTTTTCTCCAAAATGAAGCGTTTCTTAAAAGATGCATTGAAAAAAATGGAAATCTTCACAAAACTTTTTTACTAATTAAGCAGTGGCCCCAGTGACCAGTGCCTACTTCTAAAAAAATGGGAAGGAAAACCTTAAGGACCTCTTACCGTTTGCGAATGCCTTCTACGAGGAAACCGGTCAATGGTTTTCGACCACAACTATAGTTGAAATCCATTGCTACATAAAGAGTCATAAATTGGAAGGGACGCCATAAACAAGCCCATTCGGAAACGGATTTTGGGATATGACAATGTGTAACCAAATCACCATTTGGGTTTTGTAAATATCCGAAGTCTGCAGTCACGAAGTCTGCAATTTTGGAAACCGGACCCTTTGCGACCGCAAAATAGACTTGTATAAAAGGCTCTGGGCCTCAAATATAGTCAGTCAGTCTGACAAAAACAGAGGGGAGAACAGCAAAGAAGGGGACTCCTAGAATAAAGGTGAAATACAACTTCCTAAGGATGTCCCAGGAAAGAGACATGGAGGAGAGTAACCCATAGCTACAGGTGCAAGTAGACCTATTTCTAGAAGTTGAAGGAATAAAAAGGAAAAAGATACAAGATGGAGAGAAAGATCGAGCAACAGCCGAGGAGAAATAAAAAGGTCAATAGGTGAGAATACAATAGATAGGTAACTGGGAGGAAAGTAAAAAGAAACCCTGACAGACATGAGAGCTATTCAATAATGGATTTAAAATATAATTGTTTTATAATGCTATTCTTATTTGATAAGGTTTTTATACGTACTAAACTGCATTGCTTCGAATGGTTATTTGGGATTTTGACACGTGAATGTAGAGATGGTGAATGTACAGTATTTAATTTACATATTTTGTATATGTGTTAAGTTGATTTTTTGTATTATTTAATTTATTTTGTTAGCCCCCCCTTACAACGCAAGAGAAAGATTGAAGTCTTGTGTTCTTTATACTAATGAGTTATTGCATTGTGCCCTGATGAAGATGGAAGTTACAGTATTGGGTTCCACTGAAAAGTACGCGGATGTCTTTTTATTAAATCGCCTACAGCTGCTACACAAAAGAGGATACAAATATTCAGTCTACCTCCCTGACGTTTAGACTCTGCGTCTCTAGCTGAGGCCATGTATTAATGAAGTTGATTTCATTCTGTGGAATTTGGGGCAAAATACAATTTGTTGTATAATGAATTGTGTGTTTACTGTGGACTTTCATATAATTTTCAACTGGTTTATCTATAAATTATTTTGTAACAAATACATTGTCATATTAAATAAAAAATCGTAAATCATAAGTTCTTATATAGCGCCTTTCATCGGAAGAACTCAAGGCGCTTGCTTTGGGAACCCGTCCTGGCTTTTCCCTGTGAGATAGCCCCTACTGGGTATCTCCAAGGTGAAAGCCAGGTATCCCATTGCGGTGGGGCCGTAGTGGAGATTAAGCAAGCTATTGCCCAGAGTTGCAGAGTGTGAACCCATGATTCGAGTAGGCACCGAGGCAAGAATTATCGAGTCCATGGACATTTTGATCTCAAGACCCTGCCGCGTCGGGGATTGAACCCTGGTCCCGGGTCTGACCTCTGCGTCCGGGTCTGCCTCCTCTGACCGGTGAGCCACACTTCTCCGCAGATTACTTATTGATGAAGTAATGGATTTAATGGTTAGTCGACTTGTTTGGGCTGTGAACAATGTTTTCTGGGAGGGTCATTGCTTAGTGGGTACTATTCAGCCCTTGAATTCCCACACCTAGTGCTGTTTGTAGTTTCCTGAAAGGATACTGCAGCTGCTCCAGGGCTCGCTGGTCGATGGTGCCCATGCTGTTGTAGACAAAGGCGCTGCTCAGCAACACGGACAGGGCAAAGATCCAGGAATCGTTCTTGGAATCACCCTTCAGAGTAAAAGAGAACATTCAATCCCCTCCTTGGAAATCAACACAGCACTTTTATTCAGAATAATTACTATCAAACAGACAATTCGAAGTACCTTAGAAAAAGTGGTGCCAGGAGGGGCAAAAACTCCACTTATGGGTAGTGTATGACAAATCATCTAAACATATAAGAGGCAATACCATCCAGGGAGAGTGGATTGTGTACTATGCTTCAATAGAATTCTATGCTGTTAATTACTATAGCAATACCTCTGCCCTGGCACAGCCCAGGCTCAGATGAATTTGTTTTCCATCTTTATCCACTCACTTGGTAGACTGTTTTCCTAACTACTCATCTGTTTAATCTACATATAACTCTCGAACGCCAATGTTGCAATAATTAGTATTCCTTATGTCTCTACATTCAATGCACAGATAAACAAAATAAACACAGCAGAACTGGACAAATCAACACATGTGCAACTCAGGTGCAACTGATGGGGGGGGGGAGCATAACAGCACGTGCAACAATCAGACAATATTTGAAGGATTTTTTTTTTAAATACAGTTTCATCACCACAATAATTTAACAGTGTATCATTTGAGGAGTGCCTTAGTTGCCTAAGAGGCTGGCATTCTCTTGCAATGCATAGCAAGTCAGGGAAGATGGACTACACCACAATGAAGTTTCATCAAGAAATGCTAGTGGGAGACTAAGTAGAGGAAGACGTTAAGGCATGAACATGTGGATGGAGGCGGATGGCCACTGAGCACCGCGAGGTGAGCTGCTGTGACAGCCCTCAAGGGAGGTGGATCGAGGCAGGAGCAGTGGAGGTAGGATGGGTGGGCGGTGCTGCATGGAAAAGAAATGCTCAGCAGGAGGGTAACTGCAAGAAGGCCAATAATGTAGAGAAAACTGAAAGATTTAGATATCAACAATTACACCACAGGGCAAGGTATCGAAGAAACAAGCAAGCAGGTAGTATCATACATTTATAAACTCTTAGTAGAAGTTATACTCCTCTAATTGGAGATTAATATAACTGTTAGAAAGAGAATTGGTTTAGAATACAACAAAAGGTGAACAGACAGACTATTAGGGAGATACAATATTCAATAAATTAATATTACATAGAGAAACAACAAAGAAATAAAATGGATACCTAACTTTTGCAACCTACTGGAAAATATTTTAGCTGCAGTCAAATAGATCTGGGTTCTTCAAAGTCTGTGTAGGAGAGTAGGACCTGCTTCTTATAGTTACCCCCACTTTTTGCTGATGTTTCACTGTTTTCGACTTCGACTGACTGGGATCCTGCTATTCAGGACCCCAGCCTAGCTACTTTCTCCTCTAAATTGATTGCATGTATTTTAGGAACACTCCAGATTGGATTCAGGGGTACCCTTATGAGACCCTATTATATGGTATACTATGTACCTAAGGCATAGGTACCCCAGAGGCCACCCAGGGGCTGCAGCGTGTATTGTGCCGCCCCTGAGAGACCACTCAAACTGACAGCACAGGTCTGCTACTGCAACCTGTGTAAGGTGGTGCATGCACCCCTTACTGAGATATAGGTTCACTATATCTCCCTTATATCACTACACATATAAACCTATCAGTCACCCCTATGGCAGGCCTTATCAATCCTGAAGGCAAGATGCTGGGTTTTGAGAGAGAGGGTGCCCATGCATGAGCAGAGCACCTCTGCAGCCTTCGGAATCTATCCTCAGAGGTGTTAGTGATGCAGCCTAACCATATACTCTTAAGTGCATTACAACCTCGCTGTAAATGCTAACTTTAAAACGGCTGCACAGAAACACGTTGTGTTTGGTGTCAAATACCTTGGAATCTTATCTCCACACCAGTAACTGGTGTTGGAGGTATGATTCCTCCACTGTAGAAGCACTAATGTGGGGAACCAGTCTACCCGGTACCAGCTTTCTCAACCCTGGCATCACAAGATGGATGCTGCCAGCCACAGACACGAGTCTGCCCTCCTGCTGCAGGACGAAACTCCGGCAGGGGAGGCTGGACAATAGGTTTCCTGTCACAGGAAGGTATAACCACCTCCCAGACAGGCTTTAGTGTATTGGGAATGGGTGGGTGCACTCAGAGTGCTTTGATGTCTGTACTGGGACACATTTGGTGTCCCTGTGCATAGTCCAGTTCAAACCGGTTGCAGGAGCCATTTGCTCCTGCTCTGGCGCAAAACTGTACAAAGGACATGGGTGTAGCCACCCCTTTGTCCTGGCCCTCCAATAGGTGGGTCCCCAGAGTTTGTCCACCCCTTCCTTGGGCATAAAGTAAGACCCTGACTACAGGGCTTTAGATTTTACCTGGACTAAACTCTGCTACAGAAACCAAGTATCCTTCAACGATCTACATTTTGCTGGACAACTGAACAACTGAACAATCTCCCTTGGAGGAAAAGAGTTGCTCCCCTGCAAGGTCGGCACCAAGACGCATCTGACCGATTTGCATCTCCTGAGCCCCTGAGGACTCTGAACACTTTCGCAAAGCAGAAGGTGGGTTTCCAAGTGTCCCAGAGGTCGACTAGTGCTCTCAGCAAACCTGAGACCCGTAGCCCTCGTGGGGACCGTGCAACCCGAACTCCTGGGCACCGTGCCCATTTGCAGAAGCATCAGCTTTCTGGCAACCCCTGAAGCTGTGCTTTAGCCTACTTGTAGTTCTGACGCCAAGCAGGGTTTCTACTGAAGATTACCGGCTTACACTCCACAAGTGTTCCGTGGGCTTTTATTTTGTGATTCCTCTCGAGGTCCCTTCACGATCCCTGGTCCGTTGGCCTATAGATCCCTGTGAAGTTAACTTTGACTTTCAGTGGGCTTTCCTGGTTGCTCCAGATGTGCACTGATTTTCCATTGCTTGGAGAGTCCCCAGGACCTTGCTGGTCCTCACCGAAGCATCTTTCCTCTGACTGCGTGGGTTGCAGTGGCTAAGGCTTGTTGGTGTTCAATTTGGACACTTTTGGTAAAATCTAATTACCCATGCTTAATTTATACGGTAAAGTCAATACGAATAACTCAGATAAATAAGAGGCAAAATCCGTGATATTGAGGTTTACTCAAAAAGGGTTTTATTCCTTAAAAAGGAATTGGGTATTTGGCTCGAGCCAAGGTGGCATACCATTCCGTCACCACATAGGTTCGGGAAGGGACTGACAGACAACATTTTATTGACAGTTATTCATATATATAGCCAATGCATTACAGTAAAGGCATATGCAGAAGGCGTAACAGCTGAGAAGAGAGATAAAATGTTCATACGTAACTGAAATGGCGTTGCAATAGGCGTGCATAAAGGCGTGTACTAAAAACGACATTTATCATGAGGTCACAAGTAGGTGGATCCATAAGAGAATCATGCAATGTCAGCAGAAATACATGGCAGAGATGCGCGCGCAGCAGTATGACGTGTGACTGACGTGTAACTGGAGGGTGAAGGGGACTTGACATTTAGCCCTACGAGTGCAGACATAAGTCTGGGATGTCAGACCAACCTAATCCCAAATCGTATCTGATATCTTATGTTTAAGGAACTGTAGTATCTGGAAGGGAAAGGTCTCTCGAACGGAGGCTATTCTATACTGGTTGTGAGTGCGTGTATAAGCGTCTTGTGTCTACGTGTCTACGTGTCTGCATGAGAGGTGAGGGGGCATGGGCCTACCATGGCAACGGAGTCTATGAATTACTTGCACGGAGACAGAAAGGCCGGGCCCATTGCTCCTGCAGCTGGGAGGATGTTTACTTGAACGACGAGACAGGAATGTATTTTCGAGGAGTGGAGCAGATAAATCGAAGGTTGAAGACAGTCTTGGCAGGCAGAAGGCTAGGTTAAGCGCCGTGAGCCGCGCAAGGAGTAAGGTAGGGGTCACTGGTACAGAGGCAGCCTGGGCGGAGGCCCTCAGAGTCAGAAGGCAGGAAAAAGAGGCTCGATGGCAGAATCAGGGCCTACTTCGCCAGAGCTGAAAAACGTGTAAAGTATACCACAAAAAGACATTGGCACAGCATATTTAGAAACTGAATATTCAATCCGTTCATGGCGGATCTGAAAGAGGACATGTTAAAGATGGACGCAAATGTATTTGCGTCTTCATAGCTGGCACAGGAGGGAAATTACATGCACTTCAAGCTAGTACATGGAGACGGTGGGGTACGCGTTAGGGAACACTATTTGACCAAAAATTATATTTCCTCACACTGGCCCCCCAGGACTCGACATCCTTTGTGGGACAGCTCGCCTGTGGACTTTGGTCATCCTTGAGGTCTCCTGGTCCCCCTGACTGCAGAGTCAAGCTTCACCTTCTCTCACCTGAAACACCCGACATCGGTGGACAATCATCTATCGTGTCCCTGGTCACTGGCAAGTGACCCAGACTCTGTCCCCTCTGCTTTCAAGTTCTTCTCAGCTCCGATCCAGGCTTTGATCACAGCAGACACTTTTCCTCTTCACGGCAGCAGCACTTTGCAGCATCACGCCATTGAAAACAACAAAGATTCCCGACATCATTTGACACCTATGCACCCAGCTTACCTGTGTTAGGTAACACGAGTACTCCGGTGCTCACGTGGGTGCTGGCCTTAGAACCTTCTGTGTTTGAAAGGGTTTGCTCAAAGTCCTCTCCTGAGTGTCCTTAATTTTTAAAATTCCAACCGCGACTTTCCTATAAAGTTGTACGGAGCTCGTGGCTATGTTCTCACACTGCACACGTCCTCCGTGGATCCCCAGTGTCACTACCTTGGGGGGTTCCATGGGGTCCCAGCGATTTTATGTGCTCTAGGCACTGTGTCTAGTCAAGTTGTGGTTATACGACTTTCTTAGTATATGGTTCGATCACCCCCTGGAGCCCACTGTGTATTGTGCTACTGTAATTCTAGTGATTTATTATTGTGTATCTTGGGCTCTAATCTAATAAAAAGATTAGTAGAGAGCGTTTAGTAATAAATACATATTTTTTATAAAAACACTTGTGTGGTTATCCTTTCAATTGGTCATTTAGGAGGTTATAATCTGGTAAACCAAGCTGCTTTACATCCCTTCAAGACTTAGCCTGAAGGCTGCTGTCCATAGCTACCACAAGGATAGCTTTCAATAGAGGTTGTCTTTAACCTATTCATCAATAAGGGTCGTTTGGACTGGTGCAAGGTGCCCACTTAAATTAGTGGACAGCATAAACCAGGTCAACTTCTCACAGTCTGGTCCTGGAGGGCCAGATCCATACCAGATTTTTTGCATATCCCCATTTAGATAAATGTTGTTACCTTAAAAAACTGGCATGGACAGACTTTGGAGAACTCTGAACTAGATAACGTGTTTCCCGAATCCAGGAGACCAAAAATTATTGGATATGGGTATGAAACCGATCATATGGGAAACAAATCGCTAAAAAGGATTGGTCAATAATTTCTCAGCTGTCTGCAAATATAGTGATTACATGATTATAAAAGCAAACAACATCCTCCACAATGGATTTGTGGTTCCTTAAAATTTGGGATATGATGGCAATAAAGAGGTAAAGTAGACATTTGATTAAAGAAGTACAATTGTTTCCCAAAATAGCATCCCGTATAAAATTATATAGATAAAGACCGCCAGCAGAGGACATGTCATCCACTACTGAAAACTTTACATCTGTTTGACCAAAAGAGGCATTTGGCTTATTGTGTACTCAACCAAAGGTGAAAAGAGACAAGAGCACCAACAAGGGCAGGATGGGGTGGATGATAGGCAGCATGAGACTTCAGAAAGAATCATATGAAAGAAAGTCTAGTTATGATTCAAGTTGGTTACTGAATTACTGAGTTACAGTTAATAAAAAAAGTATGAGAACAAAACAAGCTGACATTTAAAAGTCAGCTATACAAGTTCCACACTTTTTTTACCAGGGCTGTTCGTGTCCTTTACCTTTGCTACACAGCAACTTACTTTTAAAGACATTTGCCACAAAACTTTAAATATCACAAGGAGCTAGACTCATTCACTGGTGGACTAATTTAAATGACCCTTGAAAGTTATGGGTTATCAAGTGAATACTACATTGATTGCAATAAAACCGCTATTGATGATTTTCAATATGGAACTAAATACATTTTATTTTAGATTGAACCAACGCCCAATATCTTGGATACAATCCCAGATCATTCAAAAACTCACCATTTTCAGCAATATATGCCTATCTATATGTAATAATCTCTCTCTCTCCAACAGTTCCAGTCCACTCCCAAAAATATTAACTATAATTTCTGCTAAATTAGTTCCCGACAAAGAACTAAGTACAGGGACTGAAGTTGTACTTTCATGACAAGTTTGGTGTAATTCTGTTAGGTCCTTTTTTCTCTATCGGAGAGCAAAGAATCCTATGGGAGTTAAAAGAGGTAAATGTCACTTTTTTAGCCCCTCAACACCTTTTTTGGCCCCCATTTGCAATACAAGATCAAAATCGGATAACCTTTTCTTAATGTAAAGTGTTGTGCTCCACCCCTTCCCCCAACAACACTCACCTTTTCGACGTCACCGAGGCCTTCTGTGTCCAAAAGAACAAGAGTGTGTTTGGGTTTTAGAGGGTGTGGGACACACCACATCCAGATCCCTTTTGTCTCAGATTGGATGGTGGATCCCAGAGAGAATCCTGCAAAGAATGAACACGTCATGAGCTACAATGACAAGCCCTCTGTCACGGGGGCAGAACAAGACAGCAACACTCTATAGCTCTCCATGACTTTGAGGAGTGAGTTCTCTTAATGTCCCAATGCATTCCAAGCACCCCTCATAGTGAAATATCTGTTGGACAAATTTGGTTAAAGGCAGAGTCACTGTCACAAGGCATGCACTGAGGAACTTTATTGCAGAAAGACAAACACGTTTATTATGCTGTATAAACAAAGAACAAACATCACACCATAAAACGTATCGTGGCAGATTCAATTACGAAATCTAAAACAATGCATGGGTGGTTCATTTGAGTAAACTTTGGAGATCTACTATGATTTGTTATTTTTAATACTTGTGTATGAATACAAAAATACCAATTTGACTGATCTTTGGCTTTAACAATCCTTTCCAAGTGATCCTGCAGTTTTGGAGCTTGTTGGACTTGGCCTTGTTGGCTAAAGTTCACTTAAACCTTTTGCTTTTCCCCTAGACCGTTTTCCCGTCAGGAAGCTGTGAAGTTAGATGCTGTAGGTAGTTGCCACTGCTAATCAGTGTGCAAATACAGATGTTCCCTGTATACATTGTAGAGGTGTTTGGTTGTCTCTGATTGGTATGTTTGCCTTACTAGCAAGAACCCTAATTGATGTGCACTGAGTCTGCCAGGGCTAGTACTAAAGAAATGCGCAGAGAAGGAACACAGGTCTTCAGTGGAGGGCCTGCGCACATTATGTTAAATTAGCATGTTGTCCTGACAAGTGCTACCACTTGTCAGGACTTACTTTCCTTTTTTATACACATGGGCACCCCTGTAGGACGTCCTGGGTAACCAAAGGATGCAGTGTATGTAAAAGGCAGGACCTGTGCCAGTGTGGGTACTAGGCCCTGACAGTGGAAAATACTCCATTTTATTTTCCCTGGTGAAAGGCCTTCCTGCCCATAGGACAGAATGGGGGAGCTGGGTGTAGTATTGTTAGCCTAGTTTCCCAAGAATTGGAAATGGAACAGTGAAGTTTGGTATGTCTGAACTCACAGCGTCATAACGCATATTTTTGGGTAGATGGTTTTGTCGCTGTGTGTCCAGAAACCGGTTGAAAAAATGGCGGAGTTTGTGCTTTAGACCGATTTGTGTGTCTCAGCAGAATGTGAATTGCCTGCCTGGATCTGGGAGAGGTGAGAAAGGCTGAGGTAGGTTGTGCCGAAGGGATGGAGAAGGCGCCAGGCTGCCCTGCACCTAGAGCTGGGAGAAGGAGAGCCGTTGCGAGGAGAAGAGGCCTGGTTCATTCAGAGCAATAAAACAAAAGACCATCTCCCTTTGATTGATTAAAGATATAGGTCTCAAGTATCAAAGAGAGGACGGTGACTCGGGGGGCGGGAGATACGCAAGACTGATTTAGGGAGGGGTCAGGGACCCATGAGCACAAAGAAACTTCAAAGACAATGAGGGGTATAACTGGAAGAACTGTAACCCCAAGACTTTGGTTAGGTTGATGTTGTCGTGAACGGTCTTGGTATCGTTCAAAGAAGTGCTGGGAGCGCATTGAAGACGCCGGGGACTGGTCAAGTCTCTGGTGGCTTTGACCTGTCCGCGATCGGGAAGAAAACCTCTGCCTCAGGAAGGGTTGCTGAATAGGCTGCGGGAGACACTTGACCCTTGCTTCGTGATCTGGGGCTTGTGGGTAGTTTGTAGCTCTCGACAGAGGAGAGACTTAAGGGGCGCTGCAGTGGGTCATGCCCCCTTCTTCCTGAGCAGGACTTTGCTGTGTGCTGCGTCCTGTACCCCAAGGGCCCAAGGTGAGCTGGCTCCCTGTTCTGAAACACAGGAACATAAAAGTTTCCAGGAAGTCTAAAGTGGCGCAGTGGTGGGACCGTGTCGCAGCAGCCTGAGACCTCCAAAGGAGTGCCTAAGGTGATCGTGGGCACCCGAAGCGAATCAAGACTCGGACGCACATGTGCGTGTCTTGGTGTGGCTACAGGTGTTGGAGTGCCTGTGGATTGTGGAAATCGTGGAAGAGTGCCGAGATTCTGCACGCTCAGGGGGTGCATGTCGCAGTGCAGTCCAGGCACTAGTGAAGAGTGGGCACTAAGAAGGTGTGAGTCTCCGACAAGTGGGTCGGCGTGTGGTGGTGCAGCCAGGGCGTAAGTGGAGAGCGCCTGGTAACTCGTGTGTACCATGAGGAGAGTTGAGACTCAGACGCACAGTGTGCTTGTCGTTGTATGACCCGGGCATTAGTGGAGAGCGCCTGAAGACTGTGTGCATCAGGAGACGGAGTGAGTTGCGGACGCACTGGGGGTGCTAGTCGAAGGTGCCACTGGAGGTGCTGGTGATGAGTACCGGGGAGCGGTGAGCACCAGAGAGCAAAGACGTCCTAACTGCGCTGGAGATGAGGGCCAAGTGATCAGGCCCTCGAAGGCAAAGTGAGGTAGCATCAGCGTCGTGTGGAAGGCTTCATGGAAGGAGTTTGTGCTGAACGTCGGTGGCCCGGACCCGCAGCCCCGCATGAGCTGAACAACCGGCCCGAGTCCGCGGTGACAAGGTTCTGGAGTGAGGCCAAGCCGCTGCAGCAGGAGAGGAGAGTGGGGTCGTGCGCCCCCAGGTAAAGTGGATCATTGCCTGGGGCAGGGTGTGGGCCCGGAGGGACACTCTCTCGGCCTCTTGCTGCTGGCAGCTGTGTGCGCCTGTTGCTCCGGCCCAGATCTCAGTCTGTGCTGGTCCCGGATGGGGCAGTACAGGGGCCAGGACCCGGAGTGGGACTTGGGTGTCATCGTTAATCCATGTTGGGGGCAACCGGTCGCACAACTTCTAAAAACAGTCGTATACCACTTTGCATATTTACTGCTAACGAACTATTGAACTATTGGACAACGTCTAACACTAGAGGCGCTTAACGAACTCAGGGGTTAGTGTGCTACGCACTACGTTAGTTTTCTCTTTCAGGATACAGGATCATAGGGTAGCGCACTGCATTGGTTGTTTACTGCACTGTACTGAATTGCACTGTGACGCATTACCTTATTCCTTAGTTGCACAGGGCATGCTGGTGGTGATAAGCATTGCAATGTTTCCCTATCGCCTGTACGTAATTGTAGAGAGACTCATTGCTGTATTCCTTCCTTGAACAAGGCATGCTGTTAGAGAAACCAGTTGCATTATCTTGTGTTGACACAGTACATGATCTTAACGCTACGCATTGCATTGCATTGTTTCACTGTGGCACTGTACAGGAACCCATCGTTAAGTAGTGCAGTGTTTCTTGTATTTTGCAACGTGTGTGAATCTAGTGATACAATGTACCTAACCTGTTGAGCACGGTTAAAAGTCAGCTTAACTGTTGGTTAGAAGCGGTGGTTGGGGATTAGGACCGCCCAACCCACAGGAAACTATGTCTTCAATTCACAAACTGTGAATTTACACTTCCAAAGTGATCTACTCACTTGTACGGTTTCACCAGTATCTTTCAGTTTTACATGTGAGAGCATCTATTCCCAGGGTGAGAGAGGGCGGTCAGGGAAAGTATGCCCTGGAAAGTAGGTAAACAATCACAAACGTAAAACAAATTCTGAAATCACACAGTTGCAAAGTGTATTCCCACCCTGGTCAGTGTTAGTGTTGTATTCTATTTATGGGCATTGTCAATCTGTGGGAATTGACATGGAACAATGACAACATCTGTGGTGCTGCAGGTCCTGCTTAATAATTACTTAATGAATCAATGGGCATCTCCTTCCTCATCTCAGGTGCAATGATTGAAATGGTGAAGAAAGTGAAACCTTGGTGGGTTTAACAGCCAGTGCATGTGCTTACTGAACAAAGCAGACATTGTATTCACCCGTTTACAGCCTGCAGCCTGACCTTGAAGATAGAGCAAGCGCGACTGTCGCTCACTCCTGGGTGTACTCAACCACAGAAGTTTTTTCATATGTGCTTCGTCAATGTCCTAAACAGGCATCAGAAAAGTCAAAATTATGCAGCCAGAGTGCTCTTGGGCTTAGGAACACATCCTTACAAATTTAACAATTGTTCCTTGTAGCGCTGCTATTTTTTCCCAACTTTCCTCCGTATTGTTTATTCTTTTCTATTGACTTAGGACACAGTTCAGTGCTCTGTATGTTGATCTTATAGTACCTTATAAAGCACACTAGTACCACTTGGTGTAGACAATGCTATATATATACTGGTAAATAAATTTGGAAAAATTAATTTAACTCTTCTGGCTGTATTGGCAGATCTGTCTTTACAGCCCTTTATGTACAGATTTCTTCATTACTCAAGACTAGCTTGCCCAAGCAAGCCACCACTGGTGACAGAGAAGAGGAGCCATTAGTCCAAAGCTGTGGAATGCCCATCCTTCTCAGCCAAAGATGACAAAAGAAGTCAAGCCTCAAAAACGAATCTACTTCTCTATGATTAAGCTTGGTCTTACTGATGGACCATAAGTACCTTGTTAACTCTGTGTTGAAGAACTACATCAATGGAACAGAGATAAAGTATAGAGAGAAATATTTACAACACAGAGAAAAAAATATTTACATTTGAAAAGTTATTTTCAAAGAACATTCAAAAAGATATAAATCATGTTCCAGGTACATATGCACACATGCTTTCTCATGTGAGTTACTAGGAATATACAAAACAATTTAGGAAACCCTCATGGAAACGGATATTTTCACAGCTATCTATGTAGTTTCCTACAGCTTCTTACTCCTGGAACCATCCAAAATTCCAGGAAAAAGCAGAAGAAATACACTTTTGAAATTGACTTGCAAAGGATAAATAGTGGTTCTCCAATAAATACAATTTCTTGGCTAATGAGATGTGAGAAAGTGCCAAGCCATTAGGTATTGTTACATGTGTCGCGCAGGTGGTGGAAGGACTCTGATGACTTGTAAGAGGTTACTGCACTGCAGGCTGGAGTGTGGATACTGTGATTGGGAGAGTGCACCAACAGGTGGTCCAACTAGTCTTTGGCATCTTGTGTGAAGCTCCAAAGTATGCTCAGAATTATGTACACGGAAGCAGCATCTAAGAATGCTTACATCGAGAACTGGGACAAGGAGAAAGAGGTATCTAATACTTTCTTTCCAGAAGCTATCCAATGTGCCTAGCGATGCGGCCAACACCCCCAGTTGGTCTAATCCCACTGGTTTTACACCTCAAGACAATAAAGAGGACAGGATTGGGGACTTTTGGGGGTAAATGTCCTCATAACTGAACCAAGAGACCACATCAGAAGTATTAAGAAAGATTATTGCCCAGACCCCCTCATTGCTATAATTTCTAGGGATACAAATAGGGTTTTGTTGACAAGAAGTACCAGTACCCTGTTAACTTCATTTCCGTCTACTACGTGAAAACTGACATCTAGGAATTTGAAGCCTAGTCCTCATAAGACAGGGGTTTCATTTGTCCAACGAGTCCTCTGTCTTCCTGTTCTGAAGATAAACTCAAAAGTGAAAGTGCTATTCACTACCATATCCCCGTTCCGGGATGAAAGAGTAAAGCCATAATCAATGGGACATGTCCCTATCTTGCTGCAACAGTCACAAATGTGGAGTTAATGACTGATTCTACAGGTACACATGCCAACAGCGTGCAGCTGTTCCACCAGCTGTGACTGCTCGCCCACATCGTTTCTCATCATGGTTCCACTCATCAGTACAAAAGCCTTTATTTAGCCGTAGCTTCCATCATGGTCATTCACATCCAATGCCACAGCCACATTTATAGCGCAGCCACAGAAATTGGGTCATGCCAGTTGTAGGAAAGTGGGTCATTAGTTGTGTTGCCTGCACAAGTAACGGGTTTGCATTTGACCACCACTGGGAACTGAACATCCCACTGTAGCGCTTGACTCTCAAAGGGTAGCAATGCAGAGCAGTCCAAAGCGTACTCAAGGGAGGTGGTGCGGACTAGTAATCTCCAATCTCAGATACAACCAATAACACTCAATAAATGAATGTTCACTCAATGCTTTTTCTTTTGAAAAAGGAAAAGGTATATTTATTACACACACACTACGCAATACTATGCAGCAATTTACAAATATACACAAGCGGGGGAAAAGGCTTTAGGATGACATTGCATTCTTACCCCTCCCAAAGGGAGGTCTAGACCAACAAATCAGATGGCAGAACATTTACTTACATTAGAAATGCAATAATGGGATATCACCTTGAATGAGCGCACACTTAATATGGGAAATAAAGCATTTTTACTTGGCATATGAGTGGTTGTCAGAGTCACCACTTTATTAAAGCATTCACAAGGCAAAAGATCTATGCATGTCTGGGTGATTTGGGTCATCAAAATTACTTTAGCCTAGAAATACTACAATTTAGGTGACATAATTATGATCACAACCTTTATGTAGTTATAGTTCTGACCCTTAGAGAATGTTTCTTAATATGAAAATTCATATGAACTATTTTCAGGTCGCAATTGGTTGCATCCCTACCCTTCACCCTTCACCCTCCTCCCTCCCCTCAGGGGGTACCCCCTTCCCCAGAAATTAAACAATCGCTCCAACCTAGAGAGTTTGATAACATTTGAAACCCTTGAGGGGTTTTCTTTTGAATGTCCCAGCCAACTTAGTGTGGGGTCTATGTAGAGGGAAGACGGTGCTGCTTCTGCTGCTCCCTCACATCATTCTCACTCGTTTGGTGGTGACCCAGCTCTTCTGGGGGCACTATGGAACCAAAACAAGGGATTTTTTTGTAAAGGAATGTGGCCAGGACCCACAAGACATTTTGGGGTGCTCCTTGCAAGCAAGATGAATGTTTAAGCAGCATCTCTCCTGCTGTGCTGGGTAGAGCTGTGTTACTTTCCTTCGTTTTTCCATCAATATTTGTTGGTTTTGGGCCCCTCTGCGCCGCGCTTTAACTTTTGCTCGGGGTCCCCGGTCTCACCCGGACACCCCACATCCTCTCTCCACATCAGAGAGAGCTCAGGGAGACCACCCCTTGTTACTGTTGCTGGCTCCCACACAGCCAGCACCTTCACATACTGTGGTGGTAACCATCTCTTTACTTGTGTCTGCCCGCTCCTGGGGTGACGCTTGTGCTGCTGCAGCATTCGGGGCCATTGGGGAGTGTGCCAGCACTCGCCCTTCCTTGCTTCAGGCATCAGGCCCAGAGATGGGGTCATGGCCAGACTGGAAACTAAAAGCAGCCCTGGCAAATTTTTCCCAGACCAGCTCCCTTCCGATGCGTAGCGAGTGAGCGCAGCGAGCGAGCCCATCCGCTACTAGGGTGGTTAGGGGGGGTTTCTCCCCCCAAGAAAATTTTGGAAAGCAACTGACGAAAATGGTGAATTTTACGGCACATTTTTCAATACATATTCAATTGTATCAACTTTCAAAGCACAGTAAATAGTAGATGATGACCTTAAAGAGCAACAGGTTACCCACCCAGTCATATGTACCCATAGACATTCTTTCAGAGAGCACCAAAAATAGGCACAAGTAGTGAATCAGAGAGAACAAAGTAAAAGTGCGACCAGCCCCACATGGTGTGTAGCGAGCAAGTGCATGGACGGTTGGAGAAGGAAATGATGGCAGACACAAGCACTCTTATAGAGTGCATGACAAAAGTTTTTTAAATAAAGTACCTGCCAAAGTGTGTGGCCAGTGGATGGAGGCTGACCACAAACAAGAAACTCATGCTGCATGGCAGGGACAAACACTGAAGACCCAGGAGAAAGCAGGAGGAGCTGACCAATAAGATGCAAGAAAACACGAGTGAAGTTGAAGCAAAGCAGTGGTAGTAATGGTAAGTAATAGGTGGGCTCTAAGCCATTTTTTTGTTGTTTTTGTTTACAAAAGATTTTGCCAACAACGCATGCACCGTCTCAATAGAAACCTAAATAAGTGCAAAATTTTGTGTGACACAAACAGCTACTCCTATTCAATATGTTTGTGTTCTTCCTCTGTTCCTGTGAAACGATTTTTACTCCAAAACAAAGTCTCAATGTTATGACGTGGTGTACAATAGTATTCACAGGTATTTCATGTAGCAAATATAATGTAAAATGACAGAAATTAGTGAGGTTTGAAATTTCGTCCAGGCCTAATGAAAACATGGCTCACGCTTCAGTAGCCGAAAACAGACAACTGCTCTCTCAGCATCTGAAAAGACATGACTGCCTGCTCAGCAGGTCATACATATGATTGAACCCGCCGCAGGTGAAAAACATAATTGCCTTTTCCAGGACGTGTAAAGCATGAATGACTCTGAAGCAAGCGAAAAATATGTAACCCTCGTCATCAGGTGAAAATACATGAGTGATTCCACAGAATGCACCAGTACAATGCAATCCCCGCAGCAGGAAAGGCATACCAATGCCACCTGGACAGGTACTGGCTAGAGGCTTTTATTCTCAGCAGGGAAAAAGTCATTGCAAAGGAATCGGGTGAATCCCCAGCAGGAGAAAAACAATAACTGCTCCCTCAACAGCTGAAAACTGACGACTGCCTCCACAGATTTGCCAAATACAATATTACCCCCTCAATACGAAAATCACACAAATGCCAATTATTTGGCAAATTACAACTCTTCCTCCCACATTAGGTGAAAACATACAACTGCCACCTACACAGGTGATCACTACAGGCCTGCTTTTACTAGGTGAAAAGTATTTGCCCTGTAATCCCATTTTCCTCAGCACGACAAACCCCAGAATGCTTCCTCTGCAAGAGTAAAGTCATAGCTGCCATGAAGCAGGTTGAACATGACTGCCACCTTAGCAAGAAAAACACAGGATGACTCAAAAGTTGAGGGACAACAATATAACCGCTGCCTTCGAAGGGGAACACAAGACTACCTCGTCAGTAAGTGAAAATAAATACCAAATTGCCTCCTCCGTGGGCTAAAACACTTTCAATTTTCTTTTCAGGTAAAAACACTACTGACTTCTGAAAAGGTGAAATGTGTCGCACTCAGTAATAACTCCCTGGTGAGATCACAATCTGTAATAACTCCCTGGCGAGTGGTATTGTTCCCTCCTTTTGTGAACAACTTTAGCCACCCTCTCTTCAAAAAGGATACTTAAGAACCTAATATCCCTTCCAACTATCCTATTTCCATTCTCCATTTTTGTACTAACATTTTAAAGATTTGGATGAATACACAGCTCATTTCTTAAATTGAGGAAAACAGCGACCTCAATGCATATCAGTCCAGTTTCAGACCCTCATGTAGCCCAGAAACAGTGCTAGTGGCTGCAGTCAGTGACATCTGTATGATCTTGGAAGCAGGGAGCCCTGAGTCTCTATGCCCCCTTGATCTGTCGTTAGCCTTTGACACGGTCTCACATGCTGTCCTGCTAGAAACATTAAACGTTATTGGTTTGGGGGACAACACTCTAAGATGGTTTGAATCCTTTATTGGAAAATAGAACAAAGGCTGTTCAGGAGGCTTTATTCTGTGCAGATTTTAAAGATATGCCCTATGGGATCCATCAGGGATCTGTTCTCAGTCCAACTCTCTTTAATATATATATTGCTCCATAAGCGTATCTGATCACCTTGCAGTTCCGTGGTTTGAGGGTCCATGGTTCGGTGGTTCCGAACCCGTTCAATAAAGGTCGTCGGAAATAGACGATTTTGGTGTCAGCAGACCGCAAATCACGAGTGCGGTATGTACGAGTGTTTTCGCATTAATCGATCAATGAGAACACTACGTATTTAGAGATTTCGTTCAAACCTTCGGGTTGCATTTTGTGTACGGCAGCCATTTTGTGTGGTTGCCCTCACATAGGCCGATGACTGCGGCCGAACGAGTCTTTGGGACACGTACACCTTAGCTGACTTCTGAGTGACCTGGCCGAACTGACTCCCTTGCCCGAGGCTGACCGTGCTTAGCCAGTTCCTTGTTAAACAGCTAGTCAGATACAGATCAAAGGGTAGGACATGCCGAAGTTTATGGTACATTGCTCCCACCTTTCTATCTTGCTTCCAATCTGTTTCTGCTCCTTCCTTTACGACAAAATCACTGATTTGGGTTGAGGGTTTTTATTATGGGTTTGTCCGGCCTGACTGAACAGGATAAGGGAATGTGCTTGGTCATTTCTGGTGGGCTGGACAACGGAAAATGGGATTGTCGTCATACGCTACTTTCAAAATGTCACATTTCTATTGGTCAGTTTGAATGAACCCAATGCTAATTTGGAATGTTGCCTGAGGCTTGATTTTTGGCATAAAAGACCATGCTCCGCTCATTGAATTTGTGCAGTCTCTAGCGAACCACCCGTGTTGTGCTTTGTAGACCTCTGTTCATGGTTGCAGCCAATAAACTTTGGTCTTTGACTACATCAAGAAGTGTCCCGTGTCTCTGTTTGCCAAGGCAGGGGAACTCGAAGGCATCGGGCGTTTTCCCTGACGCCGCTGGGTTCTAAAGCCCGGTCCTTCAGTTGGCACCCAACGTGGGACGACTTCAGCGGTACCGGTCCAAGCCCGAAGATCGTGGAGAGCTTTGTGTGAAAATAAATTCTGGAGGAAGGCCAACCACTTCATCGACCCCTGTATGTCGTCGTGGTCCGAAAGTCTTTACTGCGAGGTTCCCCGCTTCCCGATGGCTACGAAGGACTGCTGCCCTGACTGTCGCCCTGTCTTGGAGCATTAGACGTTTGTAGAGCGAGACGATTGACGAGTCTTCTGGTGACGCCATCGACATTTCAGTTAAGTATGAGTGGAGCGTCTCCTAGTCCTTAGTTTGTTTTGGTATCCCTTTAGTGGATCGCTTTGATTTGGTACCTGCAGGCCCCAAAGCCAAGGGACTCGTGCATTCGTGAGACTATTGTTTTGAGATTTCCCTTGTTGTTTGAAGCTAGACTAGTGAGCAAGATGCCTGGTCTGAGCAGACTTGGAAAGTTGTTTAGTTGTGGTTGTTCTAAGGATTCCCGGTTAGAGGATTCGCATCCGGTTCCTCCAATTGGAACTCCTACATATGAATTGTCGTGAGGCATGGTGTGGGCCCTATTAGTTATAATGAGATCTGGGTAAAGTATACGAGAAAAGACGGTGTCCTACAGTGGCCCCGTTACGGTATTTTTGAAGCTGAGATTTTAGATAATCTCGAAGTGAAATTGTTTAAGAAGAAAGCCCGGCCGGCAATGTTTGACTCTTTCCGCATATGGCGCAAAGAAGCCAAACAGAAAGAAATTAAATTAGCGAAGAAGAATAAACGAGAACGAGGTATGTCAATGGTGCAAGCTGCTATTGCATATAGGGATAATGAGGAAGAGCAAGAGAGTGAACAGATGCTTAAAGTTAAGAAGTTGATACAGAAAAGGGGGTGGTGATGAACAGAGTGTCTGAACTAAGCAGACCACTCTTACCCAGTCCAAAGATCCGGGCTTGATCCATCACCGTTATTTATCTCACTGCCCCATCCCAGCTCAGAACCTGGCTATATGCAAATTAGTCTGTCCCTGGCCCAGTGCATCATGGGAACAGGGCAGACCAAACTACCAAGCCAATTCTTCACCAGAAAGGAGACAAGCTACCAGGGACCGGTTTCTGGCATTTCAGCGTCTTCGGCCCGGCTTGCTTGAATCCTGATGGAGCAGTGAGAAAGGGACTCATGTCTGAGTATACCCTGCCACACCTATAGTGGCCAAAATTGATACAGAAAAGGGGGTGGTGATGAACAGAGTGTCTGAACTAAGCAGACCACTCTTACCCAGTCCAAAGATCCAGGCTTGATCCATCACCGTTATTTATCTCACTGCCCCATCCCAGCTCAGAACCTGGCTATATGCAAATTAGTCTGTCCCTGGCCCAGTGCATCATGGGAACAGGGCAGACCAAACTACCAATCATGTCTGAGTATACCCTGCCACACCTAGAGTGGCCAAAATTGATACAGAAAAGGGGGTGGTGATGAATTGGCTTTTGTAGTTTGGTTTGCCCTGTTCCCATCATGCACTGGGACAGGAACAGACTAATTTGCATACAGCCAGGTTCTGAAACTGGGATGGTGCAGTGAGCTAAAAAACGGTGTTGGATCTAGCCCTGATCTCTTGACTGGGTGAGAGCTTTCTGCTTAATTCAGAGACTCTGTCCCTCACCACCCCTTGTTGTAAATATTTTTGTCCACCCTAAGCGTGGAAGGGTATTCTCAGATGTGGGACCCTTGCTCATTGCACCATCAGGATTCAAGCAAACCGGGCCGAAGACGGCTGTAATGCCAGAAACCGGTCCCCGGGAGCTTGTTTCCTTCCCAGTGTAAGAATTGGCTTTTGTAGTTTGGTTTGCCCTGTTCCCATCATGCACTGGGACAGGAACAGACTAATTTGCATACAGCCAGGTTCTGAAACTGGGATGGTGCAGTGAGCTAAAAAATGGTGTTGGATCTAGCCCTGATCTCTTGACTGGGTGAGAGCTTTCTGCTTAATTCAGAGACTCTGTCCCTCACCACCCCTTGTTGTAAATATTTTTGTCCACCCTAAGCGTGGAAGGGTATTCTCAGATGTGAGACCCTTGCTCATTGCACCATCAGGATTCAAGCAAACCGGGTAGAAGACGGCTGTAATGCCAGAAACCGGTCCCCGGGAGCTTGTTTCCTTCTCAGTGTAAGAATTGGCTTTAGTAGTTTGGTTTGCCCTGTTCCCATCATGCACTGGGACAGGAACAGACTAATTTGCATACAGCCAGGTTCTGAAACTGGGATGGTGCAGTGAGCTAAAAAACGGTGTTGGATCTAGCCCTGATCTCTTGACTGGGTGAGAGCTTTCTGCTTAATTCAGAGACTCTGTCCCTCACCACCCCTTGTTGTAAATATTTTTGTCCACCCTAAGCGTGGAAGGGTATTCTCAGATGTGAGACCCTTGCTCATTGCACCATCAGGATTCAAGCAAACCGGGCCGAAGACGGCTGTAATGCCAGAAACCGGTCCCCGGGAGCTTGTTTCCTTCCCAGTGTAAGAATTGGCTTTTGTAGTTTGGTTTGCCCTGTTCCCATCATGCACTGGGACAGGAACAGACTAATTTGCATACAGCCAGGTTCTGAAACTGGGATGGTGCAGTGAGCTAAAAAACGGTGTTGGATCTAGCCCTGATCTCTTGACTGGGTGAGAGCTTTCTGCTTAATTCAGAGACTCTGTCCCTCACCACCCCTTGTAAATAAAGTTAAGAAGTTAGCGGTAGATACCCAGTTTTGCTGCTTAAAGAACAGGAAGAGAAGAAAGATCTCGCGAAAGATCCTTTAATATCTCATCTATTGAGTTCGCCACCTCCTTATGCACGGAGTGCTACGGCACCACCGCCACCAGTTGTGGCTGTGCAACCTCCAGTTGTTGTACCACCTGTGATTCCTCCACAGCCAGCTCCTCTTCCGTTGGCTACTGTTCCTTTGGCGCAGCCTCCTCAGGGGCCGCCAACTTTACCTCCCCCTTGGTCTGCTACTCCTACGCCTGTTTATAATATTCCTTCTGTTCCGACTTTGGATTTTTCTACTGTTGTTTCGTCTACCCTTATTCTTCCATCTTCTCCTTCTACTAGACAGCGAATGACTGCTGCAGTTTCTGGTTTCCTTTGTTGGGTCAATTGGGTATGTCTCCTGTTAACAAGCGTAGACAATCATGTAGTCAGTTGCCTGATACGGATGAGCGTACAGTTTTGGATCATATGGCGCGTAGATGGGTTACGTATACTTCTCAGTATGATCTTGAGGGTATTATGGATGTTTTCCGGCAATGGAAAGCACCAAAGCAACGGTACGTCTTTGAAATGATGTGTGTGTTCCTCCATGAACAATGGATTGATGAAGTAGGTAAAGCTCCTGAAGAATTGTATCGAGTGCGTTCCGAGTTTGCGAAAGGGACCATTGTGATTCTTCTCAACATTGAGAGAGCAGTTGCGATGTTGTTGTCGTTTCGTAATAACACTCCTTCTGAGCGATTGTTTGAGCCTGATTCGTCAGTTAGGAGAAAAGCGAGTCAGTATCCGATGCGTGAGGTTCCTCCGGTGTGGAAGGAAGCAGTTCAGGCTGATGCTGAGTTGGGTATTGTAGCTGCGCCTGCGCACTTTCAGCGAGTATGGGTACATGTTCCTTGGAAGCGTGTTAAAGTTTTGGCAATTAAGCAGACTTTACCTGATCCGCGCAAAAATCCGGCGGGATATTATAAAGAGCTCACTCAAACTGTGGGTTCGTGCATCATGAATTTAGCGGACATAGATATGTTGTTTGGCAATGTTGTTCCACAGCCTATCTGGAATGTGATTCGACATACGGATCATGATAATGAATTGGGTGATACATGGGTTAATATTGTTGCTGCGAATGATAGACAAGTTGGAGGTGCTAAGCCTGAAGATCTAATTGCTCAACTTCCTGGTAGGATTATTAACTATTGTAAAGGGGGGTCAGGAATGGACTGGACACGGTGTCTTGGTAACGAGGGTTTTATTTTAACATAAAGTTTCTTTTTGCGTAAGGTTAGTCTTTCTCTTGCAAAACCGGCAGGATCCGTGGTGCTGACTGTGGAGGGATGTTCTTTCCTCTAGAGCGTCTTGGGTCAGGATAGCGCTTCTTCCAGAGGGACCTCTCGCAATGGTTATACCGGAAATAAAACACAGAAAAGGACCAATTACTGCCACGTCCTATACTTTTCCTTTCCGGGCTACCAGGGAGTGAGGGACACCTTCAAGTGTTGTAGACGTTTACCGAGACTAAGTGACAGGCGTGAGGGAGGGTATTTTATAACGGGGAAGGGTAGCAGGATACTACGGGTTTGAGAGGCTTTTTACCGCGGGTGAATGTCCCCGCCGTCCCACCCAGTTCGAGATTCGATCCCGTACCTGTCGTAGCCACACTCCTCCCTCGGGAGTGTGGCACGGCGCTGCGCGGTCTCGTTGGCCTCCTGGCACGTCTTCTTCGGACAGGGCCTCTCCTCTTCCAGCCTCGTCTGCTTCTCATCCTGGCGTGGCGTTCTCCTCGTCTCTCCGGCGTTCTTCCTCCTCGGGCTCCTCTCCGCGGCCTCCTCCCGTGTCGGTGACGTCACACGCCGATCTCCAAGGTTCCGGGGCTTTATCCAATGCGAGGAAGGATACGTCACGATGGGCAGTCCCGGCGTCCTGTTCCGTCGGCCAGTTAAAGGGGCCGTGTTGTATTTCTTGCGAGGTGCTTCCCCAAGCAAAAGAATCGTCCTGTGAAAAAGGAGCAACCATATCCTCATCAGGTACAGACCACCAGGAAACTTCTCTGCCGCCGCCCCTATTGTTAGACAATGTCCCGGTCACCTCGTTACACACCTCCCCCCCTGGATTCTCCCGATCGGGGAGAAGGGGTGCTCTAGACAAAAAGTCCGCATTAGCGTTGTCCCTCCCCTTGCGGTGTTTAATTACAAAAGAGAAGGGTTGCAAAAACAAGGACCACCTGAGGACCCTGGGATTGAGGGAGATGTTCCTTTGCATCCATTGCAAGGGAGCATGGTCTGTATAGAGTACAAATGGACGGCCTTCCAGATAATACCTCAGTTTATCTACAGCCCACCTAATAGCCAAACATTTCCGTTCAATGGTAGGGTACTTCCTTTCTCTGGGGTGCAACTTGCGGCTTAGGAACAGTACAGGGTGTTCGGTACCGTCCTCCCCTTCCTGGGATAACACAGCACCAATCCCCACCTCAGAGGCATCGGTAGCCAGGGAAAACTCCTTGTTGTAGTCAGGTGGTATCAACACTGGATTCGTAGTGATCACTCTTTTGAGGGCCTCAAACGCCTCCCTAGCCTCCTTTGATGGTTGCGTCAACTGAGAGGGTTTGGACGCTTTGCTGAGTAGGTCTGTCAAGGGACTGGCTTTAGCAGCAAAGTTCTCTATGAAGCGTCTGTTGTATCCAATGAGGCCTAGGAATCCCCTCAAGTCTCTTTTGGTGGATGGGAAAGGGGTCTGCATAATAGCCTTGATCTTCTCTTCTTGGGGAGCTATGACCCCCTCACCTAGTAGAAAACCTAAGTACCACACCCTGGGAAACGCTGCTCTTGATTTTTTTGCGTTAACATGCAAACCTGCATTTTTGAGGGCTTGTAGGACGTTTTGTACATGTCTCAAATGTTCTTCCCATGTCTTACTGAATAACACAATGTCGTCTAGATAGACGGAACAATACTGATTCAGGTCAGAGAGGACTCTGTTCATTAACCTTTGGAATGTGGCAGGCGCCCCATGTAAGCCAAAGGGTAGTACATTGAATTCGTAGAGTCTTTCCTCTGTAGCAAAGGCTGTCTTTTTCCTGTCCTCCTCTCTCAGGGGCACTTGCCAGTAACCTTTTGTGAGGTCTAGCGTGGTTATAAATTTTGCTTCTCCAATCCTTTAAACTAACTCGTCCACTCGTGGTATAGGATAGGCATCAAAGGCCGATATGGCATTCAAAGCCCTAAAATCCATACAAAAACGAGTGGATCCATCTGGTTTTGGTATCATTACTATAGGAGATGACCAGTTACTATGAGAGGGCCTGATGACTCCCAATTTTAGCATTTCTTTGACTTCTCTTTTTACATCCTCTCGCCTAGCGGCCGGAATCCTATATGGACGTTGTTTGACTATCTTTCCTTCCTCTGTCTGAATGTGGTGTTCTGTCAGATGAGTTAGGCCAGGGGTATCCGAGAAAATGGTAGAAAAGGGACTGAGAGTCTGTAATAAACCCTCTTTCTCTTGTTTCGTTAACTCTGGGTTGACTGGTAACTGCTCTATAGTACTTTGGGAACCACAAACCGGTAAACCAAAATGGGCTGCTTTAGGAGGGGGTCCAATCCATTTTTTTAGCAGGTTTATGTGAAATGTTTGGGTTCTGGAGGGAGATAATTGGACTCTGTAGGTGGTTTGTCCTATAGTGTCTATTACGGGGTATGGTCCTAACCACTCGCTTTTAAACTTCTGTGTAGAAGAGGGATGCAACACCAACACCCAATCTCCCTTGTCAAGAGTGCGCCACCTTTTCCCCTTATCATAATAGAACTTCTGTTTTTGTTGCCTTTGTTCTGCATGGGAATATGCCACATCCCTGAGTTTTCCCAACTTGGATTGTAGTTGTTGTGTATATTCTAGGAGAGATCTTTGTTCCTCAAAGCCTTCCTGTTCCCAGGCTTCTTTGGTTATCTCTAGGAGGGACCTGGGTTGCCTACCGTACAATAACTCAACGGAGGAACATCCCAAACTACTCTGTACTTGTGCCCTCAACACGTACAGGGCTAGGGGTAGAAGTTTGTCCCAATCCTTGCTTTCTACAGTTAGCATCTTCTTCAAAGTTGTTTTCAATGATCTGTTATACCTCTCCACGAGGCCATCCGTCTGAGGATGATATGCTGAGGTTTTAATTTGATGTAAATCTAACAGTTTACATACTTCCCTCATTAACTTTGATACAAAAGGGGTACCTTGATCTGTAAGGATCTCTTTTGGGAATCCTACTCTCGCGAACAACTCAACCATTTTGTCCGCTATGTTCTTGGTAGTGGGGGCCTTTAAGGCAAAAGCCTCAGGAAACCTAGTATGATAGTCCACTATGACCAGGGCATATGTATGACCACTGGAAAACCGGGGTGAGAGGCATAGGTTGCATTGGGACAGCTTGAGGACGTGTCAAGTTTTTCTTTTGACAGATTGCACATTTCGTGCAATATAATTCCGCCTCTTTGTAAAGGCCTGGCCAAAAGAAATGTCGTACGATGTTCTGGGTGGTTTTTTCTGCCCCTGAATGACCTGCTGTGAGATGTGAGTGGGCGTAATAAAGGATCTGTTCCCGAAAGGCAGATGGCACTACTAACTGAAGGTCATCCCCTGCCTTTCCTTCCCTGTACAGTAAATCCTTTTGGATTATGAATCTGGGATACGTCGGGGAAGTGAGAGTTTGAGCAACATGTGCGGCTTCCCAAGCATTCAGCAGTGTGGAGTCGTTAGCCTGTGCAAATCTAAAATTCCTAGCCAGTACCCATGGTTCCTTTACTAGGTAAGCGGTGGCTGTTTTGTCCTGAGCTGACAATTTATCTTGGAAGAGGGACATAAAGTCGGGGTTATCAACGCCCAAAATGATGTCTTCCGGCAGGGTTGATATAACCCCAACTTTGATTTGCACTGGGGGTCTATTCTGAGGCTCAATGACCAACTGAGCTACAGGATAAGGACGCACATCACAATGGACGCACCTTATGTGCACTTGTTCATTAGGAATAATCTGTGTGGGTCGAACCAATTTCTCCTGTACTACAGATTGTCGGCACCCTGAGTCTAATAACCCCCGTATATTGGTATTGTTAATCCGGATACGTACATAGAATGAGGGACCCATTTCTGCAGAGTACATGACAGCTCGGGGTATGTATCCAACCTCCATTGGTTCTTCGGTCGGTTTTCTTTTTGGACACATCCGAGCGATGTGTCCCCACTCCCCGCAGTTAAAGCACTGGGGTCCTTTAAACGGTACGTTATCCAGCCTCAGCGGTTTTTGCCTGACAGGAGGTGGTAACTCCGGTTTCTTTTTGTCACTTCTCAAGGTTACCGGTGGTTTGCTGTTTTTTTCAGAGTCCCAAGCAAAAGTTCTGGGTTGGGCTCGTGCATAATTGGTAGCCATTTCGATAGCTTGGGCTACTGTCAAACCAGAGTGTTGGCGTAACCATCTTTGAGTACCGTAAGGCAACGCCTCCATGAATTGTTCTAAGACTATGCTGTCCATAACATCCTCTTTACTTCTTTGGCCGGGCTTTAACCATTTTTCTGCCGCCATTTTCAGTCTTAGATACAGGGTTTTGGGGTTTTCCCCAGCCACTCCTCTTTCCTTTCTAAATCGGACGCGGTAAGCCTCGGGATCTAATCCCAGGTGATCCAGGATAACTTCCTTAATAGTTGCATAAGGGGTATTGCCGGCATGATTGGCCACCTGGTAGGCGGCCTGAGCTTCCCCAGACAACAAAGGGGCTAAGAAAAAGGGCCATTTCTCTGGGGGCCAGCCACACGCTTGGGCTGCTCTCTCAAAATTTGAGAGAAAAGCATCCGGGTCTTCCCCAGGAACATATTTTTGTAGTGCTACCCCTGAAGGATGGGGACTTCCGGCTCTACGCTCGACTCCAAGTACTGGGGTCTGGGCCACTTTCTGTAGACCTTCTATCTGGGCGGTAAGAGCGTTCTTGAACAGTTCCCGGTCAGCGTCAGCTACTGTAATCTGATTTTTTATAGCCCATTCCAGCTTGTCTTGTCCATCTATAAGATGTTGGATTACTTGATCCATCAGTGATTGCTGGTGGGGGTCAGGCGATCCCACTTCTGACACCACTTGTAAAGGGGGGTCAGGAATGGACTGGACACGGTGTCTTGGTAACGAGGGTTTTATTTTACCATAAAGTTTCTTTTTGCGTAAGGTTAGTCTTTCTCTTGCAAAACCGGCAGGATCCGTGGTGCTGACTGTGGAGGGGTGTTCTTTCCTCTAGAGCGTCTTGGGTCAGGATAGCGCTTCTTCCAGAGGGACCTCTCGCAATGGTTATACCGGAAATAAAACACAGAAAAGGACCAATTACTGCCACGTCCTATACTTTTCCTTTCCGGGGTACCAGGGAGTGATGGACACCTTCAAGTGTTGTAGACGTTTACCGAGACTAAGTGACAGGCGTGAGGGAGGGTATTTTATAACGGGGAAGGGTAGTGCAGGATACTACGGGTTTGAGAGGCTTTTTACCGCGGGTGAATGTCCCCGCCGTCCCACCCAGTTCGAGATTCGATCCCGTACCTGTCGTAGCCACACTCCTCCCTCGGGAGTGTGGCACGGCGCTGCGCGGTCTCGTTGGCCTCCTGGCACGTCTTCTTCGGACAGGGCCTCTCCTCTCCCAGCCTCGTCTGCTTCTCGTCCTGGCGTGGCATTCTCCTCGTCTCTCCGGCGTTCTTCCTCCTCGGGTTCCTCTCCGCGGCCTCCTCCCGTGTCGGTGACGTCACACGCCGATCTCCAAGGTTCCGGGGCTTTATCCAATGCGAGGAAGGATACGTCACGATGGGCAGTCCCGGCGTCCTGTTCCGTCGGCCAGTTAAAGGGGCCGTGTTGTATTTCTTGCGAGGTGCTTCCCCAAGCAAAAGAATCGTCCTGTGAAAAAGGAGCAACCATATCCTCATCAGGTACAGACCACCAGGAAACTTCTCTGCCGCCGCCCTTATTGTTAGACAATGTCCCGGTCACCTCGTTACAACTATATGAAGACTTTGATGCCCGAAGTGCGTGTTAATTGGGACAAGTTGTCTGCATGTAAGCAGAAGAAAGACGAGACTGTGTCCGACTTTTTCACGCGCTTTGAAGAGACTTTTGTAGATCATAGTGGTCAGGATATGGCTACCGAGGGTGGCCAGAGATTGTTCGTTGATAGGTTCGTGCATAATTTGCTTCCTGAGTTGTGCACTAAGTTGAAGGATTCCGAGAGTGCTTGGGCCGTTTCCACGTCAGCACAGATTTTAGCTACGGCCCAGTACTATGAAAATAGGCGCAAAGATGAGTTAGAGAAAGCGGATAAGAAGACTAAGGAATTGAAGACTAAAGTTCTTCTACAACAAGCTTATCCACCCCGCACTAATAATCAGCGCAATTATCAGCAACCTCAGCAATATTCGAGAAACTCCCAAAGAAACGAGTCTTCTCAACAGCGTTTCCCGTATGGGCCTAATCAGTGTGCGTATTGCAAAGAAGAGGGTCACTTCAAAAATAGTTGTCCGGTTTTGTTCCAGCGTACGAATGGTGTTTCTGGTGTACGAGGTCGAGGTGCTCAACAAGCGCCTAGAGGTAGAGATCGAGGACAGAACGTACGTTCTTTGCCTACACAGAACTCGATGAATAGTTTTGATCAGCAGCAAGGTTCGTCTGGTAGGACAGCACAGTACTATATGGATGATTACTATGTTGAAGGTGATGAAGCGAATGGTGATGATTGTTAGGACAGCCAAGGACAAAGAGAGGGAGTTGTTTCAGTTCCAGTAGATCAGAGTGGACCCTATGTTGAAGTGATTGCATCAGGTGTGTCAGAACCTTTTCTGCTAGATACTGGTGCTACAAAGAGTTCTATTATGCACTCTAAACTCCCTGGTGCACCTTTGTCTGGCTGTGACAATGTTTCTGTAGGTTTTTCTGGCGCCCCTGCTACAAATCCGATTTCTGCTCCATTGTCTCTTTCTGTTGGACCTCGTAAGTTCGAAGCACCCCTTCTTTTGACTACAGGTTTTAATGAGAATCTGTTGGGATTGGATTTATTGAAGAGATTGTATGCGAGGCTGTATTGTTCTGCGTCAGGAATACATCTTACCTTCGGTGAGAGAGTGATCTCTCCGATGTACATGTCGCAAGACAGACTTCCACCTGAATTGTCTTCTTTGCCCGATTCATTGTGGGCTACCGGTCCGAATGATGTGGGTCTTTTAGAAATTCCTCCATATGTTGTGACACTGAAGACGAATGCTAAGTTACCGCGCATTCCACAGTACCGTATCTCGGGTGATGGTGAGCGTGCAGTTTTAGCGATTATTTATGATCTGATCGAAAAGGGTGTCATTGAAGAAACGAGAGGTAGCGTGTGCAATAGTCCCGTTTTGCCTGTTTTGAAGAGAACTGATTCTTCACAGCCTCCTGCATATAGGTTTGTCATCGATCTTCGCGAAGTAAACAAGATTGTTGTTCCACAATTTCCTGTTGTGCCTGATATCACTGCCTTGTTGACTCTGATTCCGGCTACAGCCACATGGTTTTCGGTGATCGACTTGAAGAATGCTTTCTTCAGTATCCCGATTGCCATAGAGAGTAGGGATATCTTTGGATTCTCTTTAGGAGGACGAAGTTTCCGCTTTAAGCGCTCTCCTCAAGGCTATTGCGGGAGTCCATCGATTTATAGTCAAGCTTTGAAGACGCAACTTGATCTGTTGGCTTTACCTGATGGTGCAGCCCTTATTCAATATGTTGATGACTTGCTAGTTGCCGCTGATACAGAGGAGATTTGTAGAGAAGCCACTTTGTCATTGTTACGCCACTTGTCTGATTTTCATCACAAAGTTTCTCTCGCCAAGTTGCAATATTGTCGAAAAGAAGTAACCTACTTAGGTCACATCTTATCGAAGGAGGGACGGAAACTGACCCCAGAGAGAATCCAAGCTATTGCGAAAATGAGCGTTCCTACGACACAGAGAGAAGTACGTGCATTTTTGGGTATTACGTCATACTGTAGACAGTGGATTCCTAATTTTTCTTTGTTAGCGAAGCCTTTGATAGCTCTTACTGTTAAGGATACTCCAAATCCTATTTATTGGACTGATGAATATCAAAGGAGCTTTTCTGAATTACGCAATGCATTGTGTTCGGCTCCTGTGTTGGGTACTCCCGACTACAGTAAGCCTTTCACATTGTATGTTCACGAGAGAGAGGGATGTGCATTGTCAGTCTTGACTCAACAGTTCGGCGATAAGCAGCGTCCATGTGCTTACTTTTCATCGACCTTAGATCCGGTAGCAAGAGCGTTGCCAAGTTGTTTGAGAGCTACAACAGCAGCGGCTGTTTCAATTCGACAGTGTGCTGGTTTGGTTATGGACAATACGTTAGTGGTAATGGTTCCACATGCAGTGGATACCTTGTTGAACCGTACGAAGACACAGCATTTAACTAGTGCTCGGTTGTCAGGTTGCGAGTTGACCTTGTTAGCGAGTCATGTGCATATTAAGAGATGTAACACGTTGAATCCAGCCACGTTGTTGCCAATTTCAGTGGAGACAGATATTGAAGAACAACATGATTGCTTTCTGAGAACTGAAGAAGAAACGAAAGGGAGAGTAGACTTAAGAGACACTCCTCTTCCAGAGTGTGATGGTACTTTGTGGGTTGATGGTTCGTGTTTTAAGTTGCCGAATGGTGATACGACTGCGGCATAAGCTGTTACGACTTTGCATTCGATTGTTGAAGCTGCACGTATTCCACATAATTCAGCACAAGCAACAGAATTGATTGCATTAAGGAGAGCATGTGTGTTGGCGAAAGGTAAACGAGTGAATGTGTATACTGACAGCCAATATGCCTTTGGCGTGGCTCATAGCTTTGGGCGTTTGTGGCGTGAACGTGGGTTCTTGACTTCGCATGGAACGAAGATCCAACATGGGCAGTTGGTGAATGAACTTCTTGAATCTCTTACTTTGCCATTGCAAGTAGCAATTATGAAATGTAGTGCCCATAAGAAAGTTACGGATGATGTTGGTCGCGGAAATGCGTTTGCGGATGAAGTTGCGAAAGAAACTGCGAGAAATGTGATGAGCAGAATGTATGTTGCAGGTCCGGCGAGATGGGTTCCAGAGAAGAGTATGTGTGAAGATACGATTGAGAGTGTGAAATCCATTCAAGCTGAAGCTACAGAGAAAGAGTTGAATGAATGGAGAGAACGTAAGGGTAGATTGGATTTGAATGGTTGTTGGACTGATTTGTCCGAACATCACAGATGGTTGTTGCCTGGCGCGTATGTGCTTCCAGTTGTTACAATGGCTCATGGCATGGCACATATCAGCGTGAAAGGGATTTGCAAGTTGTTGGCTCCGGTTTGGCAGAATGCGGGAATTCCAAAATGTGCAGAGAATTTGGTTAAGAACTGTATGGTGTGCTTGATGTATAATCCTGTTAGGGGAACTCCAACACCAGCTGGTCATTTTGCTCCACATACGTATCCGTTCAAAGCTTTGCAGCTAGATTTCATCCACATGGAGGGATGCAACAACTTGAAATATGTTTTAGTGCTTGTTTGCTCCTTTTCTAGATGGGTAGAAGCTTATCCCCTTAAGGACAATATTGCCTTGTCCACAGCGAAAGCCCTAATCAAGGAATTTTTCCCTAGATTTGGAATGCCGAGAATTATCTGGAGTGATAATGGGAGTGAATTTGTGGGTCAAGTCATGACGAGAGTGTGTGAGGGACTAGGTATTCGGCAGAAGTTCCATGCTGCAAATCACCCCCAATCAGCTGGTTTAGTTCAGTGCTATAATGGCACTCTAAAGCTAAAGTTAGCCAAAATCCAAGCGAGCACTGGTTTACAATGGCCAGATGCTTTCCCTTTAGCGCTTTTGTCCACAAGAAAGACTGTGCATTCGAGAATGGGTCTGAGTCCATACGAGGTTGTCTTTGGCCACCCAGCGAATGTTTGGGGCGTACCAAGGCCAACCAGGTTTAGCGAAATTGAGTACCCTGTGTTGCTTGACTACTTGCGCGAACTGACGACTAAATTGCGTGTTTTACACCAACAGGTGCATGATAGTCTACCACAAGCTTCTGAGGATCCAGGCCACGCTATTGAACCTGGAAGTTGGGTGTTTGTCAAGAATTTTCAGCGGAGCAAGAACGATCAGCCCCGCTGGACAGGACCCCATCAAGTGCTCCTGTCTACACTTTCTGCAATTCCAGGGCAAGGCAAGAAAAACTGGATCCACGGCGTACACTGTAAGTGAGCACCATTGCCCTTACCTTAAGATCAGTGGGTCCAGGAGGGACTTCCAGACTCTGAAACCGAAACTGTTCCACGATTTTTGCCATTCAGCGATGCTCGTCTGATTGGTATGAACTCTGAGAGACAAAGTGACGATCTTTTACAAGAAGCTGTGCCTCCTTTGAATCGATTGAACACTACTGAGCCTGAACTCTTGTTTAAAGATCAAGAATTGCCTGGAAAAATCTGCTATAATTTGCGACCGAGAGTCATGGACAAATAAAAATAAATACATTTTTTTATGATTTTTCTGTTTGCAGGTTAACTCTCCACCGAGGATCTACTCATTTTTGTTTTTCGAACCGCCATCCGGGTTCAGCTGTAGGGTCGCGGTTGCCGAAAGTCTTTGGAGTGCAACCCTGAGACACTAGGTCGAAGGTTCTGGTTGGCCTAAGGGAGTTGCCCTGGGTTGACAGAGGCATTCCTTAGCATAGAACACCCTACCATCGCGAGCAGCATATTTAGTTAGGATGGATTTCTTCGAGTTGGAGAGACCTGCAAGGACAATGGTTTTTAGAAAGAAGATATGCAAACTGATATCAAAGAAACGTTTTATAATACCGTGTTTATGTTTGCTATTGAATGTAATGATATTTATAATTGGTTATGTGACATTCTCTTTTAAAGTGACGTTTAATCCCACTGTGCAACCTACACCTCTACCCACTATTTCTTCTCATTCTTTTCATCCTTTGCCTGAACATGAGGTAGTTAGACGATTGGAATTTGCCAATAATTCCTTTATTCAACTTTTGCACCAACACCAGTTAGTGATGAACACGACAAACTGTTGGATTTGTGGTCTAATGCCCCATACGACTGATAAGGGTATTCCGTACTTAGTTTTGCCTTTTAGTTTAAATGGTTCTATTTGGGCTTATAGAACTATGTTTATCTATGCCCATAGTGTCTATCCCCAACGTTCACCGAAGGACAATCCGAAAAATAGTGCTGTTGCTAGAGGCATAGTCGACATGGTCAAAGGGACTAATGCCGTTGAAACTATTCCGATAGATGAGAAGCAACCATATAGTGGTTGGGATATTACTGGGTATGGAGTTAGTCTGAGTGTTAACCAGCGAGCGAAAAGTTCTCAACCGATTTGGATAGTGCCCCATCAGGGTCGCTATTGTCTGCAGGGTAATGGCAAGAATCCGAGAGCTCAGCTAGGGAAGAGCGTTTGTACTGACACCTATGTATTTACATCTCAGTCTTCCCCAGCATTCTTAGCTGCTAAGGGTACCTACTTTGTTTGCTACGACAAAGCGTATACATGGTTGCCCCTTGATTTTTCGGGCACATGTTTTGTTTCTTTCCTGTTGCCCCCCACTTTTACAGCTGCGGCAGATTACCATAAGACGAGAGTTGCTAGAGGTGTCTTTAGTCAAGAAGACACTGCAGGGCAAGAGTTGGGAGATTTCTTTAAGGTTTTTCTATCGTTCTGGGGACCGATGGCTAATAGCAGGAATATTCGCCAGTTGACGAGAGTGGTTGAGTCCACCATAGTCGAAACTGCCGGTGCCCTTAGTAACTTGACTGCTGAGCTCCAGTCGGATAGGCTTATGACACTTCAAAATTGAGTTGCCCTTGATGTCATACTAGCAGATCGAGGTGGAGTATGTAAACTGATTCAATCGAGCTGCTGTGTTTTCATTCCAGACAATGCTCCGTCAGTCTTCCAGGCCATTTCCAAGCTACATAAGATCTCCGATTCTGTCCATTTGTATAAAGGAGATTGATCATTCATGGGATGGTTATGGGGATTGATATCCACTTGGGGTTGGAAGATTCTGATGGTCATTGGGATGGTCTTAGCTATCCTTTTCATGTTCTGTCTTTGTGTACAGTGTGCTCCTGCTATTTGTGGCCTCTGTGCTACTTCGTGTGCAAGGAGACCTGTCCAGAGAGAGGTACTAAGTACGAGGATGATGCTACAACAACACATCGATGATCTGATGAACATAGATCCAGATTCAGATTGACATGGGTTTGGGTCTGTTGCCTATGTAAGGGCAAAAGGAGGGTCTGTAGTTCCGTGGTTTGAGGGTCCATGGTTTGGTGGTTCCGAACCCGTTCAATAAAGGTCGTCGGAAATAGATGATTTTGGTGTCAGCAGACCGCAAATCACGAGTGCGGTATGTACGAGTGTTTTCGCATTAATCGATCAATGAGAACACTACGTATTTAGAGATTTCGTTCAAACCTTCGGGTTCCATTTTGTGTACGGCAGCCATTTTGTGTGGTTGCCCTCACATAGGCCGATGACTGTGGCCGAACGAGTCTTTGGGACACGTACACCTTAGCTGACTTCTGAGTGACCTGGCCGAACTGACTCCCTTGCCCGAGGCTGACCTCGCTGAGCCAGTTCCTTGTTAAACAGCTAGTCAGATAAACATTTTGCCTATCTTGGACCCTCCCTGTGGAACACGCTTACCCCCGGTATCCGGAAGGAAGAAAACTACTGTAGGTTCAGAAAGCTTGTAAAGACCTGGCTGTATGAACAATAACCACTTAACAGTCACCTCCTTCTCTGTCCTCAATTTAGCTGTGTCTAGGCGCCGGGAAACCCTTTTTGGGTAGCTGTTGCGCCCTATAAATTGATAAAATAAAATAACATCAAAGGGTAGGACATGCCGAAGTTTATGGTACATTGCTCCCACCTTTCTATCTTGCTTCCAATCTGTTTCTGCTCCTTCCTTTACGACATAATCACTGATTTGGGTTGAGGGCTTTTATGATGGGTTTGTCCGTCCGACCTGACTGAACAGGATAAGGGAATGTGCTTGGTCATTTCTGATGGGCTGGACAACGGAAAATGGGATTGTCGTCATACGCTACTTTCAAAATGTCACATTTCTATTAGTCAGTTTGTATGAGCCCAATGATAATTTGGAATGTTGCCTGAGGCTTGATTTTTGGCATAAAAGACCATGCTCCGCTCATTGAATTTGTGCAGTCTCTAACGAACCACCCGTGTTGTGCATCGTAGACCTCTGTTCCTGGTTGCAGCCAATAAACTTTGGTCTTTGACGTCATCAAGAAGTGTCCCGTGTCTCTGTTTGCCAAGGCAGTGGAACTCGAAGGCATCAGGCGTTTTCCCTGACGCCGCTGTGTTCTAAAACCCGGTCCTGCAACCTAGTCTGGGTTCTAATTTTATGGCTATGCTGATGGCACGCAGATCATTATCTCAGAGAGGTGCTGATTTTCGGTAATCCTTAAGATTGGTCCCCGCCTGCGGTGGCCCCAGGCGTGAAGGGAGTGCCCTAAATTAACAACTACTACCTGCAAACTTTAATATGTACACCATATAAAAAAAAACTAATGGGCACTTGTTTTTTTAATAATGAAAACTTTATAATAGATTCAACCATTCATTCCTCAATACTCCAGCAGTTGGTAATGCAAGCCTTGATTCTCAGCAGGTTGAACTATTGCAATGCATTGTATGTTGGTCTCCCTGCCTATCTTATGCTGAGACTGCAGCTGATGCAGAACGCAGCTATGTCTTTAGCCGCCGAGTTAGCATTCATGTGTACTTATCCATTAGCAGAGGTGTGTATTTTCATCTCCTGGGGGAGGCAGTTTTGAGTTTTACCTGCTGTAGACCAGCAGCATGGATCACCTGCTGAGAAGCCATTAATGCCATTTCACTTCCTGAGCTGGAGGTTATTTTTCATTTGCTGAAGGCTTGGTGATGTTTCTACTTGTCTTCTATATAGTCTGCTTATGGCTACTCACATGCTGGTGGGCATGTCGGTGGGTTTCTTATGCTGGAGAGGCAGATCATTTTTCTCTGCTTTTGGGGAGGTAATCACATTCTTTTACTTGTTACTGGGACTGTCCGGTGTTTTCTGCTGCTGAGTAGGCATTCGTGTTTTTACCCGAGAGCGCATTTATTTACTCTCACCTGCTGAGCTGGAAGGCATGTTTTCACCTGCTCAGGAGATATTTATGTTTTATTTCCACAAGAAGAAGAATTTTTTTGGTTTGCTGAGGAAGTTGTGTGTTTTCCTCTCTCTAGTGGGCAGTTGTGTGTTTTCATCTTCTGGCGGAGGCTGAGCGCAGCCATCTAGACGAGAGGTGCCTTATAAGCATGCCAGAGATGGAATTGGTTCGAGATGCTGGATAAATGGCCTTGCAGCAGATGCAGAGAGCCTTCAACTAACATCTTTTCAGAACAGGGAGCCAACGTTACCAGTTGCACGGAGGCACTATTAAATCTCTGCAACCAAATATCAGTCTGGCAGCTGTGGAAACATACAACTGCCTACAAACCATGTACACATGTATCCATACTGATTGAGTAGATAAAACATACAAAGGCCAGGTAGGGGGCAACCATGTGTCTCCATCTCCAGCAGGTATAAACCTATGACTGCACATCTTAAGGTTGCAAAGGATTGCCCCGTCAGCAACAAAACACAGACTTGTACAGCATCATTTTTAGGATATTCTCATCAATTATCCGCTATTCCTCATTTATTATTTCCTGAATCATCACTCCTCTTTGATCACCTTTATCAGCCATCCGTCCTCCCTCATCCCTCAACCAACATGTGTCAGTGTCATCATTCTAAGCTGAAGGTGAATTCAATGCATTGCTGTTCTCTCTGTAGGTAACAACACACGACCATCTAACCAAGGGGCAAAAACATACGACTGACTGCCTCTTCAGCATTTGGAAACATATCAGCTCTTCTCCTGCTCCTCTCTCTCCGCCCCCTCAGTGTGTAAAATACACAACGGCATACTTTACAACCATAATGTAAACACTCTGCGCTGCGGAACCAGGCCGAGGCCTACCGCCGGTCCGCCTTCCTCCTCTCCCCCTTAACCCCCACTTACTGTAGTAACCTTGTGCTCACTTAGTTAGCCCCATTCCCTTGGCTGATAATATAGCCATAGCCATAACATGCCAGCATTTCCCTGTATGTCCTTCTAGCAAATAAGTTACTACTTCTCAACTCTTATACTGAGCATCCGGCAGAACCGACCCCCTTAAAGGCATTTTTATCCCCCTGCACCCAAGCCATCCTGCGCATTCCCCCTGGTATTTGTGTGGCCTTCACCCCACCACCTCCGAATGACACTTGAATCTGCGCTGTGTCCTGTGTGCCGTTTCCGGGTGTTTGTGTGCACCTGCATTGCCTTGATACCCCCAGCCATACCGCATGTTAAAGCCACCCTGCCCTATCACGCCTACCCCCTAACCAGGCCTTTTGCTTTTAATTTCGAATCCGGCCCAGTCGTGACGGAGAGGTGGCCGCGCCCTAGCCCAGAATCAGGGATTACAACAGTCAGCATGCAATTTAAACAACTGGACAGAGTGGACGGTCCTGAATAGACTCCCCTGCAGACGGTGGGCTAGAAATAATTACATTTTGTGCCTCAGTCTTTTTCTCAGTCGTTGACTCTGGCCTCTGAGGTCACGAGATGCCAGCCTCCTTGACCTCGCCTCACCATCACGCGAAGTTTGCGCGAGCCCGGCCCCAATGCGCATGATCAACATCCAGACCCCACCCTAAGGGGTGAACTACACCTCGGCTTGCCGGCTGGGCGCCGGGAGGAGGTAACATCTGCGCGCTGCGCGTGCCATGGATCTACAGCAGCAGCTGCATTTATTTAATAAATTATCCATCATGAATAGCCTAAATCGGACAGGGCCGGTGCCGTGCACGAGCGCCGTGCGGTGCAGCACCAGCAGCCAGCATAGCATTAATTATGCAGATTTAGCTGCTAAACTGACTCAGGTCAGTCACGGACCAGGGTCCAAACCAGCCCCCGGCACAAAACCATTCCACCACCTCATCCAGCCTACCGGGGGATTGCCCGGTGCCTGGAATTACTGGATGGGGTCCTGGCCCCCTCTCGGCTTTGTTGGGGGAGCGACAGCGCTCCCTGCCTTCTTCTCTTGTCGGGTCCAAGGATGGGGTCCTGGGCCCATCTGCCTTTTTCACGGGGAGTGGAACAGCACTCCCCGGCTTTTGCTTTGTTCGCCTGGACCCAGAGATAGGGTCCTGGGCCCTATGAATCTTTGCAGGGAGATCAATTGTGCTCCCTGGTTTTCCTTCTCCTTCTTGGTTGCCAGGAATGGGGCCTAGGGCCCCTTTCTCACTCATGCAGTTCATTTGGAAGGTAGCCTCCGGGCACTGGCCCACTCCAGAGGCAGAAGTCAGGTTCAATGGCAGAGCCCCACGTGCTTCAACGCTGGAAAGGTCAAAGGCCGCCCAACAATTTTCCAGGGCCTATCTTGGGCCCCAGTGGGTCGTTTTTGGTGGTTGTGGCCTCCTTTTGCTCCCAGTGGTGAGCCCTTGCAACATGGAGCCCTTTCTGCAGGCCTCCTGGCCTACAAAGTTGACAAACCCTGCAAGAAGCTGGTTTCACTGGCTGCGTGAGTCAGTCTTTCGCTTTGGTTTCTCTAGACCTTTCTCTCTCCCCCGGCGCAGAGCCCAGTCTTTCCCCCAACTGGTCCTCAGTTTGACTGGTCCTGGGGAGTACCTATCTGCTCCTGGGATCAATCAGAGGCCAGGGGCAGGATGGCAGTCAGGAGGTTCCTCCTCCCAACTGTCCATGACGGCTACCTCCAAGTCCAGGGTCCAGCAGAAAAGTACAACCAAGAAACTCTCTCCCCTGTGCAGGACCTTTTAAAGTTGGGATGGGAGTGTCCAGCAGGGCCATGCCTCTGACCTATCCTCATGTGCAACATCATCTCTCTGGCCCTGTTCCAACCTCCCCTCAAGTCTTCTGAGATAGCTCAAGATGGCATCTCCCAAGAGTCACATGCCACATGGGCTCTTGAGGTCTCAGCTCCACCCCTCACTGACATCACTGGCAGGGCATTCCCCCGGCAAATTTTCAAAGGAGTCCACTCTCTGGTTTGGCTCTAGAGAGACTCCCTCCCTTGCTGAGTGGCATGGGGCAGGCCTTCTACCTGGCACAGGATGACAGCTGGCTGATTGATGTAGAGCAGTCCAACCCTTACCTCTGAGGAACTGACCTAATCAAGGGTAGGTGATGCCTTTGTTCCTACTTCTGGACAGAAAAGTAACTGAGCCAGCCCAGCAGAGTGAAAAAAGGCCTAGGCTTTTGTCTTGAACTGAGTCAGAGAAATACGACATTGCTGGATGACCCTTTAGTGTAAATGTATACTTTTGGACTTGTTCTTTTTACACATATTACAGTGCGCATCGGTGTGACCCAGAGCCTGTACCCCAAAGAGAACTGGTGGTGCGCCCTAAGGCAGCCTTTACCATGAGAGTATAATGGATATCTGAATGCTAGGCGTTCCTGGTCTCGACCTCCTTTACAACAAGAAGTTGCAAAACCTCCATAACTTCCTTTAGGTTGTTATATTTCTTTTACTCACTATGTATATTGACTTGCATGTATAGTATTTTTATACCTACTTGATTATTATTCTATTGATTCTTAATTTTAACTGCATATTGTCTTATTATAATTGACTTATTTATCCCTTCTGTATCTCATATCTTTTACTGTATGTTCATCATATCACCGTTAATATTGTACCTTGCATTCTTTCATGTTATTTACCTCAATAAAATTCTTTTGAACTGAAAAAAGAGTATAATGGAGGGTCCCTACAGTCAAGCACACTGACTTTCCCTTACATGTGTACACCCACATTATAAGGCCTATTCCAAGTCGCTACTCAACTCTGCATAGTCCCTTCTGCACCAGACTACCTGTGCGTGGTTCTTGGGCTGCACACTACAGGAGTCTCCAACGTGCAGCCCTCTTACATGTGTACACATGTGTGCAAATGTAACTAGCCAAGTGCCTCTTGCTGTGCCACAGCAGCCTTACCATAAAAGGCAGACACTGGCGGTAAATATTTGCAGTCCATTTTACCATGAGGGTGAGTCACAGGTTATGAGGCTCTCCCACAGTAAAATTACAAAAACCAGATGATCAAAAAAGCATATAATCAGGGCGGATGGGATGGTCAGAACCACCTTCTCACATTGGTGTGATAGAAGGGGCCGCCTCGCATCGGCTGGCTGGGAGCACACACATTCTATTTAAATCTATTGACAAAGATGCTTGTGCAACGTCAAGATGTTTTTTGATCTCCAGATTCAAATGGCATCAACATAGCCAGGTGCCTAGGCCTTTGGTTTGTGGCATCTACGTTTAGAATAAGAAGAGGGAATCGGTTAGCATTCAAAATAGAGCTTTCGAAATGTTAGAATTTTTTGGCAATAGCCTTTCAAAGAGACTCCAAGCTTCAGCTTTTAAAATGAAATAAAAGTCTTACAACCTGGGTTCTCTCACTACAGCTCTGCGGTTCCAGAAATCTGGGCTTTCAGTCAGTCTCCATTTTCCATTACAGCATCAAGGCGCACTGATGTTTTGAGCGTTAGAATTAACACTACCTTAATGCTGGTCACTTCTGATACGTTTTAGAGACACATTACCCAGCATTTCCATCCTCGCTCCTACTATTAAAGAGCTTCCAGAGTGACCAATAACAAACCTGACCACTAAAAGGGTTTACTTGCCTGAATGTTTGGTGCCAATGGTGGCAAGTGGTCTGACAAACAACAAATATAAGCTAACTTCAAACATTGGGCAAAGATAAAGAAAGGTGAATTTGTACAAGAGCTAACTTTTTCCTAGCCTAAACAATACTCTGAAATGCATCCATTCTTCATGATATGGAGACACCATCTTTTCCTATTTTGCTACTCTGTGACACATTTCAGAGGGAGCTGAGGCGCGTGAAACTGTCACTTTATGTGGATACATTGGTGTGATTGGTTCACATACAATTACAATGTATCCCGTACTCTCTGACACCTGGAATTGGGGGTGGGTGAGAAAGAAAGCAGCTGTCAAGTGTTCATTTTCAAATGTTAAAAGTTAGGAAAAAGTGACAGAAGTTACAGTGGAAAAAATTAAATGAAAGGTTAATTCTGTACTTTTTTTAATAATTGGGGCTGTTGAAAGTGCAACACAATGTGTTGTGTGGATTTCTAATGCAATCGGCTATGCTTTTACAACTAAGAGACCACACAAATGATGCACAATAATGCATGATTGGGGCGTGGACAAAAAGGGCCTTAATTGTCAAGTATGAAGCATGTTATCAAAAATAAAACAAACTGTCCTTGATCTTCGACTACCTGTGCATTGGAACCATTATCTATATTTTTAATGGACTTTGTTCGAGACACTCATTCATGATATCAACGGCTAGCGATGCTACCACCAGCTACTCCATGTGAAGATTTCCATTAGTAATTGAAAGGAAAGGCCAGTAAATCGCATGACCCATCCTAACCTGCATCTCCATGAAGTGCAACATGGAACACTGGTGATGAATAAACTAAAGTGATATTTTGCGTGCCCCAGTCTGGTCCGCTTCCGCTTCCGCATGAACTTCACAAACTGGCACTAATGTTATGTTATGTTATATTGATTTCTATAGCACACTAATCACCCAAGAGGGTATCCATGCACTTAACTGTAGAACCCATAGAGTGCCCTCGTGCCTGTAAATGGACTCACGTTCACCAGGTCGCCTAGGAGGTTTTTGAAGGTCTCACAGCAGAGATTGGGCCTTGCATATGCACCATGTTGATGACCACTTTCCTGCCCCCCTCACTCACCGGTCTTCTTTCCCGCCAGCTTGTTCATGAGGTAGGACTTGCCCGTGCGGTAAAGTCCCACGATGGCAACCACCATCACTGGCTGGCGAATGTCAGTGAGGATCTGGAGGGCCTCCTGCCGCACCTTGAGCTGCCCTTCTAGGGTGTTCTCGATGAGGCACACAGGAGCAGGCATCGAAATCTCCGGCATGGTGCCTCCTCAGAAAGGGTTGGTCAGGTGGCAATGATGAGACCTGTGGAGCAAGAAGAGATTTTATCCATCAGCTCTGACTTATACTTCCAGTATCGCTGAAGGAGGAAGAGAGGACACTCTAAGGTCAAGAGCAGCAGCGGGGGGCCCAATCTGTCTTTCTATACATCAACTGCTTCTGGAAATGCCCAAAACCCATCTCCATTAGTGTCCTGATTGCTTTGTTCATGCACAACTCTCAACCTGATGTGATCTGTGACATGAATGGACTTGCCTCGGGCTAGTAAAATGAGCTTGGTTTACAGCATGGTTCGCAGCCGTGGGCATGAGCAGTTTCGAGGGTCAGTGGCTGCCAGGCAGGTCTCGCCACACCTACTTTGGAGGGGGAGAAGGTGGCTCAGACACATGGCTCTTGGAAGAAGAGCAGGACCTGTTAGGACAGTTATCACAACCTGCAGCCAAGTGTGAGAACGCCAACTCCCACTCACACACACACACATCAGGCCTGGATAGAAATCTCAGCAATTACGCATTACTCTTATGATGCCAAATTACCAAAATTACGCATGATGCCAGTTTGAGTAATGAAGTGTTATTTAGGGCAAAAATCCTACTGCAGGCTAGGACGTTGTCTGTTCATTAACATTGGGGGACGGGGTTAGCTTCAGATCTCCCGACATTCATGCTGGCATATAATGTTAAAATACATTATACTACAAGTAGGGAGCATGAAAGGGGGAGTAGAAAAGAAGAAAAATGTAGATTGTTAGGAAAACTAAGTGGGAGAAACAATTTTTGTAAAAATAATCAAAATATTTTATGAAGAGACAGAGCAAGAGAGGGGGAGGGAGAGAGAGGGAGTGTTTTTGTCAGTGTGTGCACGCAAGAATCTAGGCTGAAATCTGATAGACACCATTTCATCTATTCATCAGAAAATACATTTATGAGGGTGTTGTAACACCCTGAACACCTCACCATGAAGATACGCCCTTGACCTCAGGAGCACAAAGGCAATGAACTAAGAGAGAGCGCGGCTGCTTGTACTGCTGTTCGTGTCATGTACCATCTAGTGCTATTTTCTTAGCACAAATTGAATCCTCAAGCCCATTTTTGACGCCAGGGAGCGTTTTGCACTCAGAAAATAGCTCTAAATGCAGAAGTATGTCTCTCACACAATCATGCATAGCTAAGAGTAATTGTGTAATAATTACAAGTAATTGCGCTACAAAGAATTACGCCAGTTACCTCCACCCCTAATATACACGCCCTATTCCCTTCAGCTGCTGCTCGTGAATGACTTTGGGGTTCCTATGTAAAATATACAAATCCTCTACACACGTTCAAAAGTAAATACATAAGTTACATAAAATATCACAAGGATGCTTGTCTTTATATTTTCGGCTGTCTTTATTTCAAGATCTTTAAGCCTTCTTAGCCAACACGTGTTTCGTCGCGGTTACAGGGATTACCCCCACAACTTCTACAGGGCTGAGGTCAGTTTCAAGTAGTCTCTTAGTTACGGTGATAATTCCAACCCAGAAGGGGTTCCTATTAGTTCTGCTCCTGGAGAGGTAGACTAATTAGTCTTGTGTCCAGAAAGCTAAATATGCTTCCAAATGTAAGGGAGTTTCTTTTAAAAAAGAGCTGCCTCATCCGTCAGTATTAGGTAGAAACCTTCGGATCTCCAGGTCATGGCGTGTTCGCCGTGCAAATCAGTAGACTACTGATTTGCTTTCCGGACACAAGACTAATTAATCTACTTCTCCAGGAGCAGAATTTATAGGAACCCCTACCGGGTTGGAATTATCAATGTAACTAAGAAACTACTTGAAACTGACCTCAGTCCTGAAGAAGTTGCGGGGTAATCCCCTTAACAGTGACAAGTGTGGGCTAAGAAGTCTTAAAGATTCTGAATGAAAAACTTCTAAAAATATAAAGACAAGCATCATTGCGATATTTTATGTAACTTTATGTATTTACTTGTGAACGTGTGCAGAGGATTGGTATATATAGCATTAGTGGTCTACTGGCCACACACATGGGGAGTTGGTGGTTTTTCCCTCCCTTACGCACCGTGCCAGATTACTTGCTATAACTGATTTGTACTTGTGATAGACCTTAGAGCGCCATTTTGCCTATTGCTGACCACTGACTGTATAACTCCCATTATAAAATGGTCGTGAAAACACAAAGGACAGATCACTGGTGTCAGAAGTGAACAGCTAATCCCTGCCAGAATGTGGCTTCACACTTTTCAACTTTTACATTTATAGCAAAGAAGAGCATAAAAAGGTTACAAAACACAAATAAAATCAAAAGCGAATATATGATTCACATAGGACATGGGACCACCTTAGATCTCCAGAGAAGCATCTTCATAGAAAGATATTAAAATGCACAAAAGAGTTAAATGGAAAACTAACCTTTTACCCTGAAAAGTAAACTGTGCTCCTGTTTGTGGTTATTACTCATCTGTGCACAGCTCTAGTTCCATCACATCCCTACCGCATGCTCTCCTAGTACCAGTACTTAGTACCAGCCTCTTGTGTCCTCTCCCAGTACCTGATTTCACCTACTCCGTATATACTGACCCGGTACCAGATGCCAGCCACTTCTGTCCTCTCCCAGTTGCTGATATTACCTGTTCCTTATATCCTCTCTTTCTACCTAATATCACTTGATTCTTATACCCTCTCCCAGTACCCGAGATAACCCGACTCCTTGTCTCCTCTCCCAGTACCTGTTATCACCTGCTCCTATTATCCTGTCCCAGCACCACCCCAATTGCCAGCCTCTTTGTGTCCTCACCCAGTACCAGCCCGGTACCTGCCTCCTTACATCCTCCCCCAGCACCACCCCCATTGCCAGCCTCTTTGTGTCCTCACCCAGTACCAGCCCGGTACCTGCCTCCTTACATCCTCCCCCAGTACCACCCCCATTGCAGCCTCTTGAAATGTCCCAAGAGCGGCCACATAAAGAGGAAGTGAGTGGAAGCACACAAGGAAGAATGTAGGGGTGTGATAATAGGAAGGGAAAGTGAAGAGGGACTGGGGCTGGAGGACTAGTGAAAGGGTGACACATTCAGATGGAAAGGGAGAGAGTGAAAGCAGGACTTTAAATGGAAATGTGGAAGTACAGGTGCTTACTATTTTAGGTACATGTTTGCTGCTGAGAAGTGCAGGTACTATACCTTTTAAATTATAGAAGTGCAGGCACTCAGTACCGGATAGTACCTGCCCATTTAAAGCACTGACTGGAAGCGGGACGTACCACATAGAATGGGGCAGTATGAAGAATGGAAAGAGGCTGGAAATGGGATAGATATAAGGAGAGAGTGGCAGGTGGTGTGATGATGAGGAAGAGACGAGACATAGGGGCGGGACATAATCAGGAACTGATATGGGATACGTCGGGTGAATGACCAAGGAGCAGGGGCCTAGCTGTCATTAGTACGTCCACGCCGGAGCCACGAGGGGCCATGGCTTTGAGGAGGCGCTCGCTGCACCCCAATTTTGCTGTCTGCGTCTTTCAAACCAGTGAGCAAAGGAGCACCGTTCCATACGTGAGTTAGGGCCTGTATTACCCTTTATACTCCACAGCTATTGGCTATGTCAATGCTTGTTAGCAGCATCAAACTAGTCAAAAAAGTGAGTAAAAACAATAATGTTATAGTAAATAATTAACATTGAAAATGTTTTAATTGTGAAACTAATAGATTGCAAATTAATCAATCTTAAGGTCCGTGTGAAGTTGGGGGTCGACTTGGGGGTGCCTCAGACACTCCCAAGCTCTCCTTCAAGACTCTTTGTTATACCTTCTGCCCCTTTTCTCCCAACATATTCAACACTCTATTTGTGTGTCTTACGTCATCTATTTCCTCTTCAGCCTCATCTGTTGAGTTTCCTTCTGCGCCTCTCTCTCTTAATCTCTGCCACTTCTCCACCAGCTCCCAAACACACAAATACTGCACGTGCTTTTATTCAGCACTAACCTTATTTTGACGGCTCTGTATCTCCTACACACGCTTTTCCATAGAATCAGTTGTTACATTTGTGGCCATCACACTGCAGAGAGGCCAAGGATTGTATGAGCCTGTACGCTGAATGACTATGACCCACTGACAGCAGTGCGAGAAACTCATGCTCTTCTCAGCCTCAGGTCAAGAGCTCTCAGTTGTGCCCCATCATAAACACCCACCCACAACCTGCACTGTACAAAAGATATATGTTGAATAAAAAAAACTACCATAATACAAGATATGAAAAAGCATTCACTCTTAAGGAATGCAGAGTGTAATAAAACGTGAAATATAAGCAGGGGCCGCATCACTGGCATGGAATACCCTAAGAGGGTTTACAGTCACTGTTGGGAAGTCAACCAGTGCTTTTGCCTGTAAAGTTAGTGATATGAACCGAGGGCCTCACAGGGACTTGTTTCAACATCAGTTTTGAGGGAGAGCCAGTTTGCAAGCGCTGCTCTGGCGGTGATCTGTTGTACTTCAGAATGGGAGAGAGGCCCCGCCCAGTCCCCCGCCTAAATTTGTCATTGGCTTGTGTCTTTTTCCTTTGTAAATGCGGTCTTCTGATTCGTAAATGGGCTTGTTAGTCCTTCCTCAGTATGGCCATGTCATTGTTTGTATCCTATGTATGAATACTTGCTGAGCGGTCGGCGAGTGCACAGCTTGTTTAGTCTTAAAGTTTATAAGTTTTTAGCAGAAGCTTTTGAGTTTATTTAGGTGCTCCCAAGGTATCGTCTTCACCCTGGAGACGACTGGACAATAAAATAACTAGCAGTGCTGTCAATTGGAAATTGATAGCATCCCTTAGGGCACACTTGTGTTGGGGTAATTATCCTCCATATGAGAATGAAATAATGTATTTAGTCTTGTTGAATTCGAAATGAAGTTTTATTTCGTTGTATTCATTGATATTTGTTTCTCCACATAATCAATGTACTTAATAAAGATTTTGTTTTTTCAACAATTGCGTTTCCAAACTCCAATGCATTTCGGGTGAAAACCCTTCATCTGGGAGCATCTACAAAAAAACGACATAAAAATTCTCATATGGGGGATAATTACCCCAACACGTGTGCCCTAAGGGATGCTATCAATTTCCTATTGACAGCACTGCTAGTTATTGTTTGTATCCTCCCATGGCTACTGGCCCCTTTACTTGGTTGTTACACAGCGCATGTATTATTTTCTTTATCGAGTTTCTCCATTAGGCGCGATGACATGCTTCGCTTACATTTAGCAGCTCATGCCCACTTTCACTTTCGAAACGCCGGGATAGTGGCAGCCGTAATCTCATAGGTCTAACTTTTTTTTGTAAGAGAAATCTCTCGGCTTTGGCCCGCTAATTGTAAGCGAAGCAAGTTAAATTCAATAGCTTGCATAAACTAGCTGCTTATTATCATTATGTTGTGTTCGGCTTGTTCTATATACTTTTCGAAAGTCTTGCGCTTATTTTATTGCAGGTATGCTGTATTTCATTCACCAGCTATGTCGAAGCCTGTGATATGCAGACTTGCTGTGACGTAGGGAGGATGTCGAAGGGTTTCGCACAAAATATTTTTTAGGGTTGACATCCATAGGGAAGGCCTGCAAGAGTGTTTTTTAGTGGTCGGGCAGACTTCACTTGCTGAGTCGAGACAGGTCCGCAACGTGCAGGGTGACACTCTGATAGTAAAGCTAGCTTCCTCGCTCTCTGTAGTATCCAGCTGGATACATTCTAGTGTTCCACCAGGATGTGACAAACACTCTACACCCACCCACCACAGGCGTCACCAGTCAGGTGACCCTGCTAATAAAAGGGGCTGGGCGCACGTGCCCTGGGCCAGTTTACAGTATTATACAGCTAGTTGTCCGTGTCCCTTACTACCGTCACGAGGGCCTGAGGCCCAACACTACAATGGCGACAAGCGGGTCCAAACCCCCGTGCACAATAGCTGCATCTGTGGTGCCACCGAGGAGTGATGCATCCTGAAACACCGGCACCTGTTTGCCCGCAATGCGGGACCCTGCAATTGCCGGCTGGCACACGGGGGCCAAGGAGAGAAGACAAAGTGAAGTGCTGCTACATCGCCGAGCAAACCCCAGCCACTGTCTGCAGTGCCAGCCTGCATGACGGCACCCGCGTAGGGCATAAGGAGGCCCTGCCTGCAGGTATAATGTACACGGCCTGTAGCTACGCCCAAAGCGCGCCCCTAGCCACGAAGAGCGATACTGAAGATAAAGTGCCAAGTGTCCCCGTCTACGAGCCACACGCGATCCACAAGCCACCTGCACAAGCTAGCAATGCTGCAGCAAAAGTATAAACCAGCACCGCAGAAGAAAATAGCCCGCAATGCCTACGCTACCATGTGATGCCAGCCAGGTGGTTCAAGAGGTACCAATCGTATAGCTGCCAAGGTTTCAGATTGCCATGTGTGACATTTTAAAATTTTTAGTGAAATTATGAGTGACATTTCAACGACTATGAGTGACACTTTCTTGCGAGCAAAATTCATGCAATTAAGGCGAGGAAAACTTATAAATATCAGAAATTACAGCCAATTGAGCAACTGGAAACTCCAAGAACTTCTTGAAACTGTTGCAGAGCACCAGCAATGGAAGGAGACTCTGTCTCTGTGACTCAGTGTGTTTCGGGCAGGCCTCTACACCAATCAGAAAAAAAGACACTGATCATGTGAAAAACACTGAAGAGAGTGTAAATGTCCATGCACTGACCCGACTTCGGACTTGATGATAATACCCACTATTCACAGCCCTACATGACACTCAGTGCAGCTGCTAATGTGATAACACATGCCGCAGAGGTATTAGGTAAAACTAAACCAGGACTAAAGGCAGCAGGCTCTCTGACTCCGGAAGGATGATCAGACAGAGAAGCCCTGCAGATCGATGCTTTTTAGTATGTGAAATTATTTCGCTTCACTGCATCAGGACTCATGTTAGTACAGGTCACGGTGGTGCTATGGCCAGGCAAGTAGAATACATGCCGCAGTGCTCTTTGTAGAAGGTCCAAGGGGAATGGGCTGTAATAATGCTGAAGGCTTAGTTCTTACCTCTCTGCGTAGGTGCTGCTGTGTGACAGTGTCTCACCTTCTGGCTGGCCTACCGGTACCCAATTTCTATGAAAACTACTGTTCCTACATTCGCAGCCTAGGCTATCTGCCTTTTTTTAAATAAACGCATGTCACAGGAGGCAAGCGGCTAGAGAAGTTAACAGCTTTGAGCTCTTGCTGAGTGTCACTTTTCTCTTGTAACACGTGGGTTGCTACCTCTTACATTTTGTTTGCTTTAGACACTTGCACCAGTGCCACCATTGCCAACGCAACGTTACGTTTGTTCTTGTGGAGTGTGTGCCATTTATTGCACTATTATAGGCTCTACTTGTTACTGTGCACGCTTTTAATAACTTGCATGACACTTTTTCCTGCAATGCGTTTGTGCTTGCTACCTCTTGTATTTTGTTTGTTCACGATTGTTACTTTTAACACGTTTGCTTTTTGTGTAATAATTTGTTGTCTCATAACTTTCTCCTCATGTATCAGTGCTGTCTGTCTGTTCGTATAATTCTCTGACACCCGGGGTAACTGTCCGCGTCACTGACGCTGCAAAGGGCATACATACAAATAAATAAATAAAACAGTGACACTTACCGGCGTTGCGTGTGCAGCGTGGACACTGACTGACACTCACACTTACTTAGTTAGGGACCTGCTCAGCTGCTGCCCACCCAGCCACGATTTTGGACACTCTGACTCTGCGGCCAGCTGTTCATGCTTCATCCAGGCTGCTGTGTCGCGCCGACGGACATCCCTCCTGCCAGAGCTGTGAGTCTTTCGCCGGGGCTCTGCTGAGGAGCCGCCAGAGGTGGTCAAGGTGCGGCCTGCAGCTGCAGTGTAAGCGGAGGCCGCGGCGCGCGGCCATCATGGCGCAAGAGAGTCTGAGACAGCGTCTCGTGCACAGCCTGCCCTCGCTAATCCCCCGCCGTTTCTGCACTTGACCCTACTCCGGACGTGATGGCACTATCGCGGCCGGCACATCCGGATTTAATCCCGGCCCCCTCGTGCGGCACCACACGGTGATTGACAGCTCCGAGTATCGACTCAGAGGGCAGCCCGGCCCCCTCGCAGACTGTGAGGAGTCTGAGTAGCCGCGCTGGCGCCGCACCATGATTTGTGCATCTGTTTTCAGGGCAACAGAGCCTCAGTCAAACAGCAGGCAGCAGAGACTGAGATACATTGTAGCACGCCGCTCTCAGAGCTGAGAGCTGCAGCAGAGTCTCAGTTAACTGTTTAGGCACTCGGCTGGCAGCACCTCTCTCAGAACACAGCAGAGAGCCCGGGCACAGGTGTGCCGCTGGCACGCCTGGCACAGGTCAAAAATGTGTGACAATGCATTTCAGTGCGGTGATGCGGATCACCGCACTGAAATGCGTGAGCGTCACACCTGTTGCGTGACGCTTGGCAGGACTGCAATCGTCCCGCAGCGGTCCAGTAGCCAAAGAATCAAGTATAGAAACGCCCCGTAGCGTGAGGCAGACTGTCCGGGCCTCCAACATTAAAGTGAGTCTGACACACATCAAGTGAACAGTCACAGGGCTGTACCCAGTGGCGGTGCGTCCATTGGGGGCGTTGGGGCGTTGCCCCACTAGCCATGGACGCACCTGCCAACAAGACATGGCATGCTGCTTAATTTATTTTAAAAAACGTCAGAACGGTACGGCCGGGCGGGATTATAATTGCAGCGCGCTATCGTCCCAGGCCGGGAGAAGCCCGACAGAATCTGGCAGCGCATAAGGCAGTGGGCCGTGCGGGGGCGGTGCAAGCAGAATAGCGTTGGCCAGTAACTGCGCGCGGCGCGGGCCTGTCAAAATATTGAGGACTCGTGGGTTTCACATGCGCAGTGTGTACTACAGTAACTGTACACCTGCGCATGGGAAATCCAGGAGGCCTCGATATTTTGACTGGCCTGCGCATGCGTACTGTGGTCCGTCCACCCCCCCCCACCCTTAGCACTAAGAAACTAGACAGGCATGCAGTCCCGGCCCCGGTCTCATTAGGGGCAAATAGCAGTCTGCTCGTAAGCCAATCCTGGCGCAGTGGCGCTGTTAACGCTGCGCCAGGATTGGCTGCTACAGCAGCAGGATGGTGCCACGCGTGGGTGTTGGCTGCTCTGCTGTGGCCCGCACTGCTTGGCCAATCACCTGTGCAGCTGGATTCAGTCTTATTCCTGCTTCCCACGCTGCAGTTATGCAGGACGCCATTTCTGCACCAGTCAGACTCGTGGTTTTATGAGAAGCTGCGTGTGAAGATTGAAGGACTAGTCACCAACTTGAAGGCTTGAAGCTTTTCCCCATTTCCGACGATGCCCCGCAATCTCACAACGAGCAGAAATGTAAAAAAAAACCCACATAGCAGCCCGCCTCCGTGGGGAAACAAGTAAGCAACTCGCTCAGGCCTGGTCTGTTAGAAGTTTTTGCATAAGTTCTGTTTACTGTTGCTTCAACTCTACTGAGGCACTTTAAATTTAATGACACCTGTTCTGTTTTCCATGGCGCAGCAGAGCAATTGATATATTTATTCTTTATGTGCAGGCTTTTGCATTTCGCTTCCGTTTCTGGTCTATGTCATTGGAAATGCTTATAAATTAAATGAGCTGGTGCGGGCAAAATCGGAAACGCGTCTCCTTTTATCACTGGGGAAATAATTCGATTTTTTTAAAATCAAAGCACAGAGTTCTCCCCTCTTTCCCTGTTGACAAAACACACTGCTTTGGCGCGCACATGAAACAGGAGGATCGGATGGTGTCTGAACCCTTCAGTGCATCTCCCATACTCCTAGTTTTCCTCACAGCCGCTCATGAAGATGGAGATAGATTAAGATTTAAAAAATGAGAATCGAGAGAACATATTTCTCCTTTTGGCTTGTACTGACTTGGGAGCAAATTCAGACCGCGGGAGAAAGATGAATGAAAGCCATGTTTGGCTTTCGATATTCAAGCGTCTCCCACCTGGATCCGGTCTGTAGCTGCGTTGTATGCAACCCACAACCCTGCTCTGCTCTCACCCTGAGAGCATCATGTTTCTCTTGTAGCCGTTAGTGATCTTCTTTATAAAAGCTCTTTTCTTATTTGCAGAATTGCAGGTTTAAATTGTAGCGCAAACTTGACCAGAACGTATTGGAGTACTTTACCAGTTACATTACACAAGAACGCATTTGTGTTTTTTAGGCACGAGGAGATTGTGATCTTCCCAGAATTAATCCTATGATGCTGTTGAACTGATGCTGAGACTTACACCTCGTTTTCTAGTTTTCACAGCTGCAACTCTCTCTATTATCTCATATTTGCCCTGCTCTCATCGGTCTGAGCTATACCCTTCTGGAGGAAGGTGAGGGGTCAGAGGCCTGGACAATACGCTTTCCCACGGTTAACTTCGGAGCAGGATTTCCCACTTATATCCTTCCCTAGTTTAGTTTTTATACATCGGCCTAAACTTTCACAAGCAAAACTGTCTAAAACCATGTGGAAGTCAGCTGAATTTTTTTTAACACATCTTGGCAATGCAGACTGGCATATGTGCATGGTACTGAGAAGACGCCTTCAGTTTGGGCCTGCCCTTGAGGTAAGGGTGCTTACGTTTTAAAAAGTCTATGGTAGCTGCCCCAGCTCTGCGGTGCAAAAAACAAGCAAGGAAAATAGACCCCCATCATCTGTCTTCTTAGTTCAAAAACACCTTTGGGGTGGAGAAGGCCCTTGTGCCACAGTATCTGCTGCACTAATGCTATTTATGTTGCTGCAACCACGTGGAGTATTCGCAATTCCAATTTCACAATTGCTTTTTTTGACCTTCTTGCTTATGTCAAGTTTGTTTGAAAATGCACCAATTGCCCACTCTTTGTTCATACTTTTCTCGGGGGAGACTCTGTGGAACACCTTTTGGGCAGTTGGCCTCACTCGCTACTCTCACTCACATGGGACACTCAACCCAAACTTTTACGCCCCACCACTTTCAAATGTCACCAGCCGCCACTGGCTGTACCCACAGCGCGACCCTCCCTGCCTGCTGCCATCAGTCAGAGAGGAGCTCAGTACAGGCACCAGCAAACAGGAACACACGGCACTTCAAGTTCACCCTAAGGCCCACAGCATTAATAAAGTTGTTGCGGCCTTTCTTCAGCGCCCCCTTGCGAAGGCTTGCACACCGCACCCTGGCCAGCAACCTGTCTGCCCTGCACCCACACAGAAACGGACCCTTAGCGTGAGGCCGACTGCCAGGGCCTCCCAGGCAAAAGAGGCAGCACAACTGACTTCAGTGAAAGTTGAAACACTTGCCTGAAAAAAAGGATGAGAGGTTCTGTGTTTGTTCTGACCAGCCTCCCACAGACCGCACCTGCATCTTCACTCCAGCCGAGAGTCAACCAAGCCTGGTACGGTCGGGAGAAAATAGCAAAGCAGTGCCACCTGGTGGTCATCAGTGTTAACTGCGTCTTGGTGATCCGAGCAGTCAAAATGAAACAAACGGCCTGCAAAACTGAGAAAAGCTGCTGTGGCCGAGCTTCATACGGCGGCCTGCACAGGGATAGGTTTGAAACGCCAAGCCCTACCTCAACTCCCTGAGCAAAGTAAAGACTGATAGTGCCCCTCCATACTTTGCCTGCAGCATTGCCACACACTGAATGAAAAAAAAGCCAGACAGTGACACCCACTGCATTAAGAAAGAAAGTGCACAGCCACCACTGCAAGAAAGAGGGGCATGCACGCCAAGCGACAGTAGAGGCCGCTGTGAAAGACCAAGAGCGCGACGTTTGAGGTGCGCAAAACATGCACCCAGGAGAGAGAGGCCTCTCCACAGAGAAGCACTGCTGAACGCAGTACAGAGAGCGAACACATCTCTACTGCGCAGAGGTTGAAGAGGAGAACAAAGCCCCAAGCAAGTGCACAGCAGCACAGGGACAGCTGCTACCGTTCCAGGAGTGATAGACCAAAGAGAATGTGCAGCCAGTGCATCCAGTGAAGCAAACGAAGGGCGAAGTCAGATGCGCACCAAAAGAGAAGCCGACCTGCCAGACGGTCGAAACGAAGAAGCACTGCTGGAGGGAGATCCTCTACATCTCCACTGCCTCAGCAAAGCCCGGCAGTGGGCAGAAGGAAACGCAGTGTCCTACCTCGCACTGCCTCAGGACAGAGTCGGCAATGGCCCATGACAGGCAAGAGAGGAGTCGCACGCTGCATGTAGCAGGCCGTCACAGCGACAGGAGCTCCGCCAGCATGGCGACATGTGACCGCACGTTACGGTGCATAGCGAACAAGGAGCCCGTCACACAAATTGACCTTTCCAGACAAGCGCACCGGAAGAAAAGAAGAAGCAGCTGCCACGACGGTGCAGCCCAGAGGCACAAGCACAATGCCTTTGAGCAAGGAGACCCAGATCACCACACAACCCCTGAGGAGGGGGTGGTGCAAACGAAAGTCCCCATGAAGCATATGCAAGTCCTAATGACAGGACAGAAGCACATGCAAGTCCTACTGACAGGACAGGCCTGTAACAGGCCCGCAAAAAAGGAAGGAAGAACAGTGGCACCACGCCACAGGGCAGACAACCAACACAGGCGTGCAAGATGGAACGGAGAAGAGCGACTGGACCAAGGACTCACACCAGCACTGAGGAAGGTGTTTCATCCACACAAGCCAGCCACCGGGGTGCAGAGACGTCATTGGAGACAGCTCCGCTGGAGGACCTACCGTAAGCCGCTAGCAAGCGCGATCTGCGTCTTGGCCCCACGCTGCGCAGTTCGACAGTCCTCTCACCTGTCACCGGCTATTTAGAATCGATAGCACTACACCTCGCAGTGCTCCTGCCTGAAGACAACAGAGCAGTGCCACGGAGTCCATCAAGTCCTCCTCACTGCCCAAGGTCACCCCGACAGAAGATCGCCGACTGTTTGCCCACTGAAGAAAACCAACATTATGTTATCACCATCCAGGTGCATCATCGCCAAGGAGCATCGCACCACCCGAGGGAATCCACACACATGCTCCAAACAACAGGAGGTCAATGAGGCGAACCACCCAGGAACCTTCTGTGCACTTTAGTCGACCTACAGCCTGCCGGAGTCGAGCACACCCGGCCGTTGGAAGATCCGCCCTTGGGGACTACACAAGACTTGGCCGTGGCCCTGTTGTGAGTTCTGCAGCGACCTCTAGACGTGGCCTACGCAATGGCATGCACAGCCCACGCAGTCACGTGGCAGTCCAGGGGACAAGGGCCTTGACGGAGTTCCCGTGCGAAGGGAGTCCGAGTAGGAGAGATGTGTTGGCCGCAACTCCACACCAGGCGCAGGAAACACGAAGGTCACGGCGGAAGACTGGTCACCCACAAGATTGTCAGAGGATGGCGCAGAACCCGAGTCCGGACGGCGAGGACGCTCAGATGGAAACACCACCACCGGAGGCTACATGAGCGACTTGGCTGTGAGTCTGTTGGCAGTTCCCCAGCGACGCCTCCGCGCGGCACCCACGATGCCCCACACGGTCCCATGGCAGCCAGCAGGAAAGCCCTCCAAGAGGTTCCAGTGAGAGAGGATTCCGGGCGAGGGAGAGAGACAAATCGGACGTCACTCAGAAGTCAGGAGCAAGGTAGACCTTCAGCTCCAGATGCACCAGCACTGAAACTCTGTACTTGAACTTTCAACACCGTGAGACCAGGCAGGTCTAAAGAACATCGTTAAGGCAGATGAAAGCATCCTGACCACACGGTACAAAGCTCCAGCGCTGCCTGGATGACGGCCTGAAGAGACTCGTTTGGTGTTGTATATTGTTTATTTGTTTTCTTAAAGGTTGGACTTTTGTTTGCTGTTTTTATTAAAGTTTGGGAGGAATGTAGTATCCGGCTGGATACATTATAGTGTTCCACCAGGATGTGACATACACTCTACACCCACCTACCACAGGCGTTACCAGTTCAAGTTCAAGTTCAGAAATTTGTATAGCGCACTTCTCACCCAGAGGGTCTCAAGGCGCTTGAGGGAGGGGGGGTGTTTTACTTATCGAATATCCAAGTTTTTAGTTGCTTTCTGAAGGAGAGGTGGTTCTGTGTAAGGCGGAGGTGGGTGGGGAGAGAATTCCAGGTTTTGGCCACTAAGTAGGAGAAGGATCTTGATTGGACGATCGTAGTTGGCGGGTGGGGGTGTAGAAGGACAGTCGTGTGTTGAGGCATTCGGGTACTAGGTCGTAGAGGGCCTTGTGTGCGTGGGTGAGGAGACGGAACGTTATTCTCTTGTTGACGGGGAGCCAGTGGAGGTCTTTCAGGTGACCGGAAATGTGAGCTTGACGGGGGATGTCCAGTATGAGTCTGGCTGAGGCGTTTTGGATGCGTTGGAGTTTTTTCTGTAGTTTGGCTGTGGTTCCGGCGTAAAGGGTGACCAGTCAGGTGACCCTGCTAATAAAAGGGGCTGGGCGCACGTACCCTGGGCCAGTTTATAGTAATATACAGCTCGTTGTCCATGTCCCTTACTACCATCATGAGGGCCTGAGGCCCAACACTACACTCTCTACGCCATCTGGTAGTTTCAAGCCAACATGCCTGGGGTCATTGAGCGCTGCGAGCAGTACTTCAGTATGACAGACCTGCACCGGGTGTTGGAATTGAAGGGGAAGACATCCTACGAAGGCAAAATCCGACACGGTTACCATTGCGTCTCTCTGAAGGTGCACCCCGACTAAGTCCCCGAGGAAGAGAAGGATGAGGCCACACCTAAGTTCCAGGTATGGCGTTTGATAGTTGTGAGGTATCCCAGAGCATAGAGTGCCCCCGCAGGGTGAACCGTGAATGGTGCCCCGTAAATACAAAGTAATCGTACTATACGGATCATCCATGCTGGTTAATGTTTAATATTTAGAGCTGAAAAAGACTGGAAAAGGTTGGGGCGTTCTTCCAGAGTGGTTAACTTGCAATTCTTAAGAGCGTCCTAATCAGAGCTCCCCCCAGGATATTGCGGCATTGATGGGCAAATTTTGCAGCACCAAAGGTAGAAATTGGCACCATACAATTGTGTTTTTTGTTGGATTTTTGTGCCACTTTGGTGTCCCATATCTGGTTGTCCAGTCACTTAAAAACACTGATTATAATAACCATCCAATATACTTAATACCTCAAACCCAGCACTTCTCATTAACCCCTTAAGTGCTGATGACTTAAGTGCTGATGACGGAACCGCTCCGTCATAAGCACAGCGCAACCGACGCTGGTGACGGAGCGGTTACGTCACCAGCATGCTCCCGCCGCTCTTCCGCCCCGCCCCCTTAGCACTGCGGCGGAATAGCCGCCGCAGTGAAGGGGTTAAGAAATGAGCAGAAAAGCTGACTTGAAAACCAATGAGTACTGAAGCGGCGAGTGAGGAAGCGATGATGCTTAAAAAGTCGGACAATAGCAAACCTTCTCGTTGTCAACCGTGCCTTTCCCTTTTGAATACGTTTGCACACTTGAATTAGGAGTCAGTGACGGCCCAGCTCCAGATTTTATGCTGGCCAGTCTGCATGTTCCACAATCTTCTCTCTGGCTACCTCTGCAGGTTTTTTCTGTAAGCTTTGTTGTCCCTCTTCCTGTCACCCTTAAACCACCCTTCACCCGCCCCGAGCCCCCGCCCAGAACCCTGGCTCTGGCTCATATATAAGCACGTGGTGATGATTAGCTTCAGTTGAAAGCACAAACATCTTTATAATTCTCTGCACCTGTTTTTCCAGGGCTCACTGTGTACCTGCCACGCACAGTCTTTGAGAGTTGCTTTGAAATATGAAACCTTTAAACATGATTATTTTCAAATCGGCCATTAGCTTCATTTTGTACTGTTACAAAAACGGACACAGCGCATTTCAACACAAGCCTATAGTTAGTTCAAAATGAGTTCAGTTTACGTCTGGTGTGTCAGCGATTGTGCAGGAAGGAGAATAAATAATACAAGTGCCTTGAGGGCGTCCGTCTCTTCTCTGAGCAGTTCCCATAATCTGGCGGCCAGGAGAAGCCAGGGGCCTCATTTATGAAGGCCTTGCGCTGCCTGTGCGTCACTTTTTCCGATTTTAAAAGTAACGCACCGGCGGCGCAAGACCTTCATAAATAAGGCCCCTGGGCACTCTCCCTGGGAAACGTGGGGCCTCATTTATGAGGCTGTGCGTCACTTTTACGCCGCCGGTGCGTCACTTTTTAAGACGCACCAGCAGCGTAAAAAATGTGTCTTGTTGCACCATATTTACAAATTGCTTTGTAAACCCCTGCGCTACATTATACCTACGCCAGGTATAATGTATGCAGGTGGGCGTTCTGGCACAAGACAGGGTCATAGAAGTGACGCAGTGAAATCTATAAGATTTCACTGCGCCACTTCTATGATACAAATGCGTCAATTTATTACGCCTGCCTCATGGCAGGCGTAAGACTGACACAGGCCCTTTCACATGGGGCTTGCCCCATATGAAAGTACACATTGCTGGAGTTGCGTCACTTTTCTGACACACTCCAGCAATGCGTCACTTTTGCGCCTGCAGATACATCAGAAATACTGACGTATCTGTAACTCCTTGCAACATGATGCGTCATACTTTAAATATCACAAAGGAACAAGGGAACCCTACCAACTGAAGAACCAGGGTCAGTACTATATATCAGAAACAATGGTTCCAGTGGCACAACAAATGTATGACTAATAGTCAATACAACCTAAGTTAATTAATAACAATTAAGGGTTGAAGGAGGGTGTCCGACAGAGAAACGACTCTACACACAAGATTTCATACCATCATTAAGTTTATATTTCTTTTATCATTTTTTCTTTCTTTTTCAACAATCAATAAATATTTGTAGTGTTACAAAAATAAGTGCAAAGTGACCCAAAGTGTAGTGTGAGAACCTAGGAGGTACAAACAATTATACAAAACCACTATGAACAGGAGTGACATACAAGGTTTCTAAAAGGAATAATGTACAAGAAACAGAAAACGACCAACAATTAATAAGCAACAATGTAAAACAATGACTATCGAGAATCATAAGCACTGTTTGTAGGGTTCGTTTTCTGAGGGCGTCGACAGCGTTTCGACCCAAGCAGTATAATGGGTCTCGTCAGGACTGGGCAATGTGGGACTTCTATGAACTAGACGTTTGAGATGCACATGAGAGGGATAATGACTCGAGAGGGTGACCACCATGCGTGAATAAAAGAATAAATGCACTTACAGTGAACCCGGCTGGGTACACTGTTGTGGTGCAGTAGACGAGTGAGGCTGGATGTGCCTATGAGCTTGCAAGACTGCGCAGGGGCAGAACAGGAAAATACCAGGTTTAACAGAGTAGGTCATGTAATGGATGATGGGACGGCGTTTGGCAGTTGCCAGGTTCGGTAATACAGGACGCCTCGAAGATATTGCTCAATCGCAATGCCAAGTCGGAACGATACCCGCTGGCTGAATTGTGGCTCGCTCTTTGGTAACTCAATTTGACTTCCGCGATACGGATTCAGTCTCTCAAATCATACTTTAAATATGACGTATCGTTAGTGTCGCAGGGAGAGCGCAGTGAAAAGTGACGCATCGCTGTTTTCACGCTGCGATGCGTCACTTTCCATAAATGAGGCCCGTGAAGTTTATCACTGCTCGTACTATGGCTGCCGGGCAGGAAGATGCCATGCATGCTGGGAAAGGGGAAATTAAAAACTGCTCTGGGGCCAACACCACTGATTCCTTGAGACACACAAACATGTAATGACATGCAGCACATCAAAGACAACGGGAAAGCATCACGTGATGACAACACTGGAGCAAGAGAATAATAAAAGGCGCGGCAGGGTCGGGAAGAAGCGCTGCTGGTTCCATTTTTCGTGGCAACCTTGTTTAAATACGCGGGAGCAGGGGGGCTTCAATTTAGCAGCAAGTTTGCAAAATGCTGGAGTGTCTGCCAAATGAGGGTGACCTGCTATTCTGTATTTGAGGAAAGACTCCATGGGGCAGATTTACAAGCACCTTGCGCCACTTTTGCGTCACTTTAACGTGGGAAAAGTGAAGTGAAAGTGGCGCATGGGGCTTGTAAATCTACCCCCAAGTGCGAATCGGTCTGAGTATAACTGAAATCCACAGACAACCAAGCATTGGCAATAAAATAGCTCTCACTTTTTTACGCGATTTTAAGTTACTGGCATTGTAAATGACAATGCGTTTTATTTAGGTTTCAAAAACCAAAACATAAAAAAGGCATTATCATTCACAATACCAATAGCTGAAACTCGCGTAAATGCGAGACCTGTTGCATTGCATAATGCTTGTTAATTACTGCAGGGTCTGAGTTCCGACAGAACCCGCCCCTCCTAAAGCCCTGTCTGGTCGCGGTGGATAGACACACTCACCTGCTCTTCCACGGAGGGGCTGTCCTGCTGTCTCAGCCTTCGGGGTCTCTCTCCTTGAACTGTCCTGGCACCTCTGTGTGTCACTTCTGCGTGTCGGCTGCTCTGTGCCTCTCTGTACCTTGCTCTCTCACTCGGTCTCTCTCTCCCCCTCCTCCTTACCCCGCACTTCTGCCCCTTTTCTCTTCTCGGCAGCCTCTTCTTTTCCAGGAAATGACAACACACATTGAAAGTGAAAGCAGCAAGTTCAGCGACCGCCTATTCCATGTGGGCAGGGAACGTGAAGGGTGGGGCAGGCCTGCGCGCGTGGCTGTATCCGCTCCCCCTCCCAGAGGCCCGGGATCTGCAGCCCGTACCCTCCCCTCCCCCCTCCCCTCCCCTCCCACAGGGCAAGAGCCCGGAATCTCCAGCCCGCACCGGGTAGTTTCCCCGTGTGACTCATCCAGCAATAGAAGAGGTCAGGCCCGCTAACGGTCAGCTCAGCATTTCTCCCTGCACACCTTTGGCAGGGAGAGGCTCCCGTATGTGTCCCGACCCCTCCAGAGCGCACTAAACCGTCACGTGGAACGAGATCGGCATTCTAATCACGGCGCCCCCACTTCCTTGTTTGTGTGATCCTCAAGTCATCTCCGTGGTCAGTGCCCGCACCCCGAGGGTTTGAAACAGGAAAACTCCGGTAACAAAGTGCCCTGCCCGTTCTGCGTACGTGTAGGGTCGAAGGTCCCAAGCGCTGTGCCCAAATGTTTCCCAATCTATCGCTCGTGCAGGCCTGGTCACCGGTGTTTGCTTGTACATAGATGATCATACCCAAAGTGGTACTCCTTTTAACATGCTAGGCTAGTGCCACTCTGACCAGGCTCCCACACTCCTAAGCATTGGCGGCAGCTGATTTTAGAAGTGGGGTACAGGCGGTTTAACCTGCACCCTCGGGGGACACTTCCCTCCGGCTCCCCACTGTCAGTCCATGCGGTATGTCATGACTGGGCCTCAACCCCCACGCTGATTGGCTGCACGAGCGCGTGGGAACCCATGTGCTCTGTTCCTGAGTATGTATTGCACCCCTGAGGGTGTAGAGGGTAGTCCAAAACACTGGGGTCTCCCCTCCATGGCTACCTCCTAGCCTCTCACTCCCCCAAGCCTTTTAGAATTGATTGTGAAGGGCACATGTGTGGTTTCTGACCCCCCCCTCCCTGAATGGATGGGGGAGGGGGATCGTTTACTGCTCCTTGGCTCTGGGCCAGACCAGTTCCAGGTGGGCACTGGGAAGCCTGAGGCCTGACAAGAGCAATGCACGGACAGTGAAGTGACCGAAGGCATGGCTGAGTCTGCACGCCTGATGAAGGGAGGTGGGCGTCAGCCCCCAGGCCCACATGGAGACCTCACTGTCCTGTCCTGTCTCTCACCTCAGAGAGAGAGGAGACCGAGGAGACCTCACTGTCGTGCTGGGGAGAGAGAGAGGAGACCTCACTGTCGTGCTGGGGAGAGAGGAGACCTCACTGTCGTGCTGGGTAGAGAGGAGACCTCACTGTCCTGCAGGAGAGAGTGGAGACCTCACTGTCCTGCAGGAGAGAGTGGAGACCTCACTGTCCTGCAGGAGAGAGAGGAGACCTCACTGTCCTGCAGGAGAGAGAGGAGACCTCGCTGTCCTGCAGGAGAGAGAGGAGACCTCGCTGTCCTGCAGGAGAGGAGAACTCACTGTCCTACAGGAGAGAGAGGAGACCTCGCTGTCCTGCAGGAGAGAGAGGAGACCTCACTGTCCTGCAGGAGAGAGGAGAACTCACTGTCCTGCAGGCGAGAGAGGAGACCTCACTGTCCTGCAGGAGAGAGGAGAGACCTCACTGTCCTGCAGGAGAGAGGAGACCTCACTGTCCTGCAGGAGAGAGTGGAGACCTCAGTGTCCTGCAGAAGAGAGTGGAGACCTCACTGTCCTGCAGGAGAGAGTGGAGACCTCACTGTCCTGCAGGAGAGAGAGGAGACCTCACTGTCCTGCAGGAGAGAGAGGAGACCTCGCTGTCCTGCAGGAGAGAGAGGAGACCTCGCTGTCCTGCAGGAGAGAGAGGAGACCTCGCTGTCCTGCTGGGGAGAGAGGAGACCTCACTGTCCTGCAGGAGAGGGGGGAGACCTCACTGTCCTGCAGGAGAGAGGGGAGACCTCACTGTCCTGCTGGGGAGAGAGGAGACCTCACTGTCCTGCAGGAGAGACAGGAGACCTCACTGTCCTGCAGGAGAGAGGGGAGACCTCACTGTCCTGCTGGGGAGAGATGAGGCCTAACTGTCCTGCAGGAGAGAGTGGAGACCTCACTGTCCTGCTGGGGAGAGATGAGGCCTAACTGTCCTGCGGGAGAGAGAGGAGACCTCACTGCCCTGCAGGAGAGAGGAGGTCTCACTGTCCTGCAGGAGAGAGAGGAGACCTCACTGTCCTGCTGGGGAGAGAGGAGACCTCACTGTCTTGCTGGGGAGAGAGGAGACCTCACTGTCCTGCAGGAGAGAGAGGAGACCTCACTGTCCTGCGGGAGAGAGAGGAGACCTCACTGTCCTGCAGGAGAGAGAGGAGACCTCACTGTCCTGCAGGAGAGAGAAGAGATCTCACGGCCCTGCAGGAGAGAGGAGGTCTCACTGTCCTGCTGGGGAGAGAGGAGACCTCACTGTCTTGCTGGGGAGAGGGGAGACCTCACTGTCCTGCAGGAGAGAGAGGAGACCTCACTGTCCTGCGGGAGAGAGAGGAGACCTCACTGTCCTGCGGGAGAGAGGGGAGACCTCACTGCCCTGCAGGAGAGAGGAGGTCTCACTGTCCTGCAGGAGAGAGAGGAGACCTCACTGTCTTGCTGGGGAGAGAGGAAACCTCACTGTCTTGCTGGGGAGAGAGGAGACATCACTGTCCTGCTGGGGAGAGAGGAGACCTCACTGTCCTGCTGGGGAGAGATGAGACCTCACTGTCCTGTAGGGGAGAGAGGAGACCTCATTGTCCTACAGGAGAGAGGAGACCTCACTGTCCTGCAGGAGAGAGAGGAGACCTCACTGTCCTGCAGGAGAGAGAGGAGACCTCACTGTCCTGCTGGGGAGAGAGGAGACCTCACTGTCCTACGGGAGAGAGAGGAGACCTCACTGTCTTGCTGGGGAGAGAGGAGACCTCACTGTCCTGCTGGGGAGAGAGGAGACCTCACTGTCTTGCTGGGGAGAGAGGAGACCTCACTGTCCTGCAGGAGAGAGAGGAGACCTCACTGTCCTACGGGAGAGAGAGGAGACCTCACTGTCCTGCTGGGGAGAGAGGAGACCTCACTGTCCTGCAGGAGAGAGAGAGGAGACCTCACTGTCCTGCTGGGGAGAGAGGAGACCTCACTGTCTTGCTGGGGAGAGAGGAGCCCTCACTGTCTTGCTGGGGAGAGAGGAGACCTCACTGTCCTGCAGGAGAGAGAGGAGACTTCACTGTCCTACGGGAGAGAGAGGAGACCTCACTGTCCTACGGGAGAGAGAGGAGACCTCACTGTCTTGCTGGGGAGAGAGGAGACCTCACTGTCTTGCTGGGGAGAGAGGAGACCTCACTGTCCTGCAGGAGAGAGAGAGGAGACCTCACTGTCCTGCTGAAGAGAGAGGAGACCTCACTGTCCTGCAGGAGAGAGAGGAGACCTCACTGTCCTGCTGAAGAGAGAGGAGACCTCACTGTCTTGCTGGGGAGAGAGGAGACATCACTGTCTTGCTGGGGAGAGAGGAGACATCACTGTCCTGCTGGGGAGAGAGGAGACCTCACTGTCCTGTAGGGGAGAGAGGAGACCTCACTGTCCTGTAGGGGAGAGAGGAGACCTCACTGTCCTGCAGGGGAGAGAGGAGACCTCACTGTCCTGCAGGAGAGAGAGGAGACCTCACTGTCCGGCAGGAGAGAGAGGAGACCTCACTGTCCGGCAGGAGAGAGAAGGGATCTCACGGCCCTGCCTTTTAAGACCTCAAGTCTCTTCTCTTCCAAAGACACTGTCAGAACTAATACTTTCAATCTCGGGCCCCTCTTGGAAGTTCGCTCTTCTTTGCACATGTGTTTTCTTTCCTGTACATTCCTCACCCCTGCCTGCTGTGTTGGATTTTGTGTTTGTGTATCCTTCATTTTAAGCCTCATGTTTATCTTTGCAATCTTCTATTAAGTAACATTTTTCTCTTGTAACGTAACAGGCTCGATTGTACAGCGCCCCGAAACCTTCGGACTGTGTCCTCGCGACATAAAAATGCACTAAATAAATAAATAAAGTGCCTGTCAGTCCCGCACTTTCTCAGGTTCCCGGAAAGAGCTGGTCGTAGACGGTTCCACTTTCAGTTTCACTCTGAGTCGTAGGGCGGAGACAAGGAGGGACCGAGTGCAGAGTCCACGAGCGGCAGCGGGCCAAGTGCTCACTCTGCAGCAGTTTATCCCTCACTCGCTCCAGGCTGAGCCCTCACTCGCCAGCAGTCACCCCTTGACGGTCCGAGGCTGAGCCCTCACTCGCCAGCAGTCACCACTTGACGGTCCGAGGCTGAGCCCTCACTCGCCAGCAGTCACCCCTTGACGGTCCGAGGCTGAGCCCTCACTCGCCAGCAGTCACCACTTGACGGTCCGAGGCTGAGCCCTCACTCACCAGCAGTCACCACTTGACGGTCCGAGGCTGAGCCCTCACTCACCAGCAGTCACCCCGGGAAGGTCCGAGGCTGAGCCCTCACTCACCAGCAGTCACCCCTTGACGGTCCGAGGCTGAGCCCTCACTCGCCAGCAGTCACCACTTGACGGTCCGAGGCTGAGCCCTCACTCACCAGCAGTCACCACTTGACGGTCCGAGGCTGAGCCCTCACTCACCAGCAGTCACCCCGGGAAGGTCCGAGGCTGAGCCCTCACTCACCAGCAGTCACCCCTTGACGGTCCGAGGCTGAGCCCTCACTCACCAGCAGTCACCCCGGGAGTGTCTGAGGGTGAGTGTCCCCGCTCCATCAGTTCACTTGTCGTCCAGCAGACTCCAGGTCAGTTGTTTGTATGTTTCTTGTCTTCTACACCCCAGGCCTTCTGCCGATCATTCGTGAGTGGTTGGGGCTTCGGGCTGGGGGGGAGCGGGCGGGAGGGAGGGTGGAGGAGGGGGGAGGGGTATGTTACATTTTCTTGAATACTGCCATCATTTAAGAAAAACGTTTTCTCGTCCCTTTCCATGTTTACCAATACCAGGCGAGAGAGAGGGGGTTTCTAATGTCACCCCAGAGGAGCTGTGACTCAAGGCTACCAAGGGGCCCCTGTCACGTCTTCCAAGTGGCCCCTGTCACGACTGACAAGTCGCCCCTGTCATGTCTACCAAGTGGCTTCTGTCATAACTAACAGCTCGGCCAGTCCTGCTACTTGAGTCAATACTTGCGATATTAAAAGCGAAACTGCAAGTCCCAGAATGCACCTTTCCGGAGTTTTAAAAGCCTGCTCTCGATTAAAGTGGCAGACGTGACATGGGGACACTTGGAGGGTATGCTCACCCCAGGAGTTTTACATACGGAGGGGGTGGCCATTCCCAGACGTCAGCGGACCAGGAGGGAGGGGAGGGGAACAGGTATGTGGGGGGCGGAGGGGGGGAAGGGGGTTCCGCTAACACGTTACTGTGGAGCAGTTGACCCTATGGGGTTGCTTTGCATTCTGGTACTTGTAGTTTTACCTTCCACCAGCGGTGGTTCTCAACGGTGGTAAGATGCGGAGCCCCGTAGTGGCCGGGATGGCTACTTACGGAGTGCACCAGGACGGAAGGCGTTAGTGAGGGATGTCTGATGAGAGAGAGGCTGCCAGTGCCAGTCACAAGGCCCCCAGGGGGGTGACGTCACCTCAAGGCCCAGCGAAAGCACTCCCTGAGGGGGCAAGAGCACAACTTTAACCCCGCTGCAAGGTTGGTTTTAAATACAGCGGCAAGCTTCTTTGTAGTAAGGAGCTTGATAAAAGTAAACAAAACCCTACACCCCTCAGCTGGGGTCTTTAAGGGAAGCCTCTTCTTGGAGCTGTCAAGAGGTTTACTGGGCCAGTTCTCCAGGAGAAGGTGACTTCCCCCTTCTGTCACAGGGAGACGCCCCCCGTTGCCCTCCCTCCGAAATGGCGAGGCGCTCTCTGGTGGCACTTGCCCCACGCAGGGCAGCAGCTCCACGGGATCTGTGCTCGCCCCAGGAGGTGGGGGAAACTCAGGAGCCAGCACCGGGCACTTAATACAACCGATGTCCAGTAAGTACTTTATCGAAAGAAAAGGAAATACGAGGTAGGTAAAACAACACATTATAAAATATCGTAAACAAAGAAAAGCGGGTGGTTTTAGGAGCTTTTTGACCAGAGAACCAACCACAAATGTTTGTATAGCTCCCTCTCACGAGGCGCTACAAATAAGAGCCCTGAGGCTACTGGCATGGTATGGGATACAGGTACCCAGGGCCTGCTTTGCTCAAGTCACCTGTGATACCCAAAGATGGGGTTCATTGAAAGTGTCACCCCTTAAAAATGGTCTTATTTTCATTGAGTAATGATGGTGATCCCTACAAATCCCAAACCAGCCACGCCCACCACCGCCCAACCAGGAAGGGGTTCCCCCTAGGGATAGTTTAGGGTGCTGCGCAAATGTTGTTAATAATGGTGGTTTGCGTTGAAAACAAATGTGTAACGTGGCTACTGAGGATGTGCTAATGTACACTTTCAAGTTAAACCTTTTTGTTTTTCAATCCATGGCTCCTGAATGTAAAGTCCCAGTGGGTTCGGTTGCAGAGTATTTAACCGTGCTTTGGTTGGGCCACCTGTAGTTCGGTATACCGGAACATCCAGGACAGGGTTCTGCAAAGTCGGTCCTGGAAAGATTCCAGATTTTTAGCATATCTCCATTTAGATAAATGTAGTTCTTAAAATCTGGCACAACGTGGCCCTCCAGGACCAACTTTGGAGAACCCTGCTCTAGGGGCATACATCTCTCAATGCCACTAATCCAATCCTCTCTTGAAAGAGCCTCCTTCTTACTCCAGCGCCTGACAATGTCCATCTTGGCAACCGGTGGGCCTCGTCATACAAATGTTTTCCCACAGCTAGAAGTCTACGGGTCCTCAATCAGGCCAAAAGAGCACACTTATGTCTGAGGACCAATCCTTCAATGCCATAGAACGGGTATTGCCCACCACTTTCTAGATTGGTCCCAAAAAAATCGCTTCCCTACACTCACATCTCAGCTGGCAAGTCGCTTGAGAAATAGTAAAAAAAAAAAAAGAAGTCTGCATCTATTTTATTTTTAAATATCCAGTGACCCAATATTAGTTGTTTTCCACAAACTGAGAAAAAACATTAAACACTTCCAGGCAGCGCTCGTCGGATTAGTTCAATGGATTTCTTATGTCACCCTCTCGGTTGATGCGGCCCATCCTTGTAAACAGCAGCAGTGTGTGTGTGTGGGGGGCTCTCAGTGTGTGGGGGGGCTGTTTGGGGGGCTCTGTGTGTGGGGGGGCTCTGTGTGTGGGGGGGGCTGTGTGTGTGTGGGGCTCTGTGTGGGGTGCTCTGTGTGTGGGGAGGGCTCTGTGTGGGGGCTCTCTGTGGGTGTGTGTGGCATTTGCGTGATATTAAGCTATTGGCATTGTAAATGACATTGCCATTTATTTATCTGTTTTCAAAACCAACACATAAATAAAAATGTTGTCATTTACAATGCCAATAGCTCTAACTTTTGCAAAGTCGAAACTGTTGCATTGTAAATGCTTGTTTTCTTCTTATCTTCGTATTCACAAAGCACCAGACCTTACCAAAGTGGTAGGACTTCCAGCTGGGTACGCGTTGTTGTCTTTTAGCTGGGCAATCTCCAGCGTGTGAGTAGCCCCTTCACATTATCAACAGGTTTTCTCCTTTATTTCAGACACCATTACTATGGGACAGGGTAGTCAACTTTTAACTATGTTCACTGGTTCTGCCGTTATGGTTTTTGTCGGGGTCACTTCCATGTGTGAGACTCTCCCTGATTATATTTTTAGCGACTTTCCTAGTGTAAGAATCTGGTAAGTGCCTTTGATGAACTGCGCATGTATTTCTTCTGGGAGTGGACAGGTGTTTTATCCACTTGTCGAATTTTTGCAACGGAGATGGGACCCTTACTGAATGTTCATACCCATGTGTGATTACATCTCAAAATCTAACAGGTGTACCCCATTGTGTCCCGCAACATGCCATGGTATTCTCATATACCCACAAAAAGAGGAAAAGGAGGAAATGTGAGTTATTTCTGAGAACAGAAGCAACACTTAGGAAAAACCCGAGGATCTCATAAAATGCCCTCACCCACTAATAGTAGCATGCTTCATCATAGGACTGCTACAACATCTTTGCCTAGATCAACACCTGGGATGGAGCAAATGGATGGGGGAAGACAATACAAACAAACAGTTTGGGTTCCAAGCAGCAGAATAAAAAACAATCAAGATTGACAAAAGTATCTCTGGGATGCCTTAACCTATATTTATTCTTGGAGTGCCCAGATAGGATTAAAAAAGATTCACAATGTTATGTTATGTTATGTTATATTTATTTTTGTATAGCGCACGGCTACTCAAAAAGAGTGTCCCGGCGCTTTAAATAAGGAGACCTACAGCAAAATAACACAACACAGTAATAAAAACAGGGAGAAATACAAAAAAAAAAAAGAGAGAACAGCAAAACAGCCTACAGGGTAAACAGCCAGGTTTTGATGCCTTTCCTAAATGCAAGTAGGCTGGTGGCTCCCCGGAGTGTTAGCGGCAATGGGGATGACTTTGAGGGTAATTAGTGCCCAGTCATACCTCCTTATTGCTAATTTTGACGATATGTTCGTCGTTATCCATCACCTTCACAGGGTCGTTCGGCCTTCTCAGGACTAGAGATCTCACTTACTTTATTCCCTTAAAGATTACATTAAGTTTTTAGGATATATTTATCCAAGTTATAATGACCTTACTTGTCACGTACTATTTTATACACACTCTGATTTCCTAAAATGACTTGTAAGACTCATTTGTGTGCATAACAGACAATTAATAAAATTCTACACAAATTGCTTCTTTGAGCAGTGGCATGTAAGTGTTCTGATCCTTGACTTGAATTAATTATTTTTCAAGACATGGAACAAACATACAAGCAAGACATCTGAACAAGGTTATTGACATCTAAGGGACACAGTTAATCTCACTTGGGTTGTGATGAAGAACTCTGCTTTAATCATTAGTAATTAATGTGAGCTGGAAAAGCAGTGTTCTAGGCCTTCTCCAGAATTGTCCCTTTGACATGTTTGAACTCGCTTTACTGTCATGTCTGACTTGCATTCAGCCAGACCCAACTACTCTACACCACTAAACTTGTCCTTCTGTTTGAGTGGCTCCTGTCACAATAAAATATTTTTTGTTTAATACTTCCCTGCTCCTTGCAGGCAGGCTGACACTTGTTTAGAATGTTTTTTTACCACTTGTGAGGATTTAGAAATCATTCCAAGATCATGGCCACATAATCCTTATTTCTATTTAAGCAGAAGTTTTATCTTAAAAGTAAAGTGCCTTAGTGCACCTGTAATGCTTTCTTCCTCTTGTCTCATTTGCTTGCCCCCCTTCTTGTTTCTTGACTCGGCCTCATGAAAGTAAAACATTTGAGCATTCTAAACTTCTGTTTTCTCACTGGTTCTCTTATTCCATTTCTGTTGACACAGGTTCATCTTATTGATGTAAAATGGCCTCCACGATGCACATGGACGCGCCCATCTGTCTCATTGACAACACCGCTGATTGCCAGTTGCAGGTGAACCCACGCGCTCTAGATATTCTCAATGGCATTACCCAGCCTGTGGTGGTGGTGGCCATTGTGGGGCTCTACCGCACTGGCAAGTCCTACCTCATGAACAAGCTTGCAGGACAGCAGAAAGGTGAGGTCTCTACTGCATGTTGTTGTAAACACCACAAGCGAGCCCCAGGTAACATCTTGCTTGAGGTTCATTGTCTTCCTTCCTTACACAAACCTGCTGTATCTTTTCTAGGATTTGCACTGGGATCTACCATCCAGTCTCACACCAAAGGGATCTGGATGTGGTGTGCTCCTCACCCACAGAAACCCAACCACACCTTGGTGCTGCTCGACACTGAGGGGCTGGGAGATGTGGAGAAGGTAAGATTGGGAGAATGTGACAAGAAGATAGGGTGGTAGCCATCGCTTGCATGCCTAGCTGTGTCGGTGCATGCTGTCCTCTAGTTTTATAAAAGTTATAAGGATTGACATACAATAATAATCACTACAATTAGGCCAAACTTTCATGACCTACCCAACTCCTAAAAATTGTTTGTCAATTTTTAAGGGTGATTCGAAGAATGACTCCTGGGTCTTCGCACTGGCTGTCTTGCTGAGCAGCACCTTTGTCTACAACAGTATGGGCACCATCAACCAGTATGCACTGGAGCAGCTGCAGTATCCTTACGTCTGTGCAATCTCTGGGGACCGGGTGAGAGAGCAAGGGGTGAGAAACTGAGGCCTTTCTGGGTCGGGCCAGTCACTGCACACTGTGTAATCGCATTGTATCTGGTCCTCCTCTCTAATCGCTTCTTTATACGTTCTGTTCACTCTGTCCTCAGTGTCTCTTCTACGGGGTGTTATGTTTATTACAATTTCTACTCCTCCATAGGTTTTCTTGTATTCCACCAGCTGCATTTGCTAAGTAGAGGAGTTCCCGGAAGGCGGAATGATGAACCTTATTTTGATCCTGCCTTAGGATCCAATGACCTTTAGTAGCAGTTCTCTAGCAGTCTGGTACAAGTTATGAGATCATCAGAAACCGAGAAATTCAGAGGAAGCAGCCTTCAATTATATATACAAACAAAGACAGTGCTACCATAAGCATGTCATTTTTCTGAAAATTCATACTTATGGTTCAAAGTATGTTTCCCTTTTCTACTGTGAGGCAAGCGCTTTAAATTAATACATAAACAATATCAAGAAATGATTGCACTGCAGATAACACGATGAAGCTGTTAGAAATGGGATTTTTGGCAGGCTAGGGCATGTGCCAAAGCCAGGCAGACACCACCACTCTAGTCAGGATAAGGGAGTTAAAGATAACCAACAGTAATACAGTGTAAGCACTAAAAAAGGACACCACACCAGTTTAGAAAAATATCCAATATTTTTATATACGTAAGACAATACCAAAATGATAAAAACCCACAATACAGTACTTAAAAATCCAGTTATCAAAATACGCTTTTAAAACAGTTCCTTGACGTCGATAGCTCCATCCGTGGCTATCACGACGTCGTGAGTAAACTAATCCAATCGAGACTACCACAGGGTTGCCGCCCAAGCCACTTGAGAATTAGCATTCAACCTCATACATTATGGTATGATCTAATTTCCAGTTCAAAACGCGATAACTGAACCACCAGTTCTAGTGTATCACTCACGGAACAACAGCTCCATACTTCAGTATGACCTGCGTATTTTTAGAGGGTCATAGAATGTTTCTGTGTTCAACAATATAATGCTGATAAGACTCAACCTACTATCCTTATACAACATGACCACTACAAGATGGCCGCTACGGCTGCTGTGCTAGTGGTATTCTAGCAACGTGCAGTTGGCGTGTCCTGCTTCCAGTCGGCACTCGCCTAATAGTACTGTATAGTTCAGGCGGCCGACACACGGAATGACAGGTCGATCGAGAATTAGGAGAGGTGACGCTTAAATGAGTATGAAGCCTCTAGCATATACCGGTGTTGCCCCTAATTCCTTTTACTCCAATTCCAATTCATATCGCCTACGAACTGTTATATATTTGTCTTACAGTTCGACTCGCAACCACTTTGTGTGAATATCATACAAATGGAGTGAATGCATCGGGTTCTACCTACACCCTGAAGTATCCTGTTATCACTTGGGTGGAACCAATTAATAGTGAGTCTGCCTACTAATTTTCACCTTGGTATGTACCACACTAATTAATAAAATTACTATAATATGGCATTCCCTGGTTACAGGTTCTCAATATCTATCGTTCCTGTTCTTCACCATTCAACCGAAATCTCACATCCTAGATACTATACGAATTACATGTCTGTGCTGTACTGGTAAGCCATAGTACACACTGTATTTCGCCCTTCTCTCTGCTATCATGTATTTCCTACACCCATTATTTACTTCATTTCCCCTGCTTAGTCCCCAAAAACACAGTCCTGAAGAGACTCCATATCTAGAGAGGGTCAAAACGCCGTCGACACCATACAAAAGTGAGAGCCTAAATTAATTTATCATCCAATGTACTAATCTCGTCCTTTTGGATTTATACCAATAACCTGTTTCCCTGCTTTTTCACTATGTCGCACAGTATTCACTAAAATAGTTCATGGTCACTTCACTGGGGTTCACAATATCACTCCAAATGTGCAACAAATGCAAATGGTCTAATTACTTCTCTTTAAGGAAATAAGTCTGTGGTACAGGATGTAACTGCAGAATAAAATTACTTGCTTCGCCTGAAGTAAGGTATATCTTTAATTTAAAAAGTTTTGTTGGACTTTTTTTTAAAGAATGCTAATATACGAGTGTGTATAGATACTCTGAAATAATTTGTACTGTGACTCAATGGAGGGTCATGAATGAATGAATATCTCTTTGATTTAGATTGAATCGGAGCAAATATCTTAGTTGCATATCATGTACTGTTCAAGATAAATGAGTTCCTTGTGAACATTGTTTTGAACTTTTATACTTACCCAGCTCACAAGGACGTATGGGTCACTCTTGTTTCCGTAAAATATTACTTAATTTTATAGCGTCATGACTAACCTTGCGTCAAGGTGCGCAGACATCATTAAAACGTATGCCCCAGGGTTCTTCCAATGCGATTTGCTTCTTTACTGCAGCTCTCCATCGACCCCCGCTAGGTGCACGCTAAATATGGCAGACTCACAATCCTTGACACTGTGACCAGCTTTGTGTCTGAGCTCACAGACCTCATTAAAGTGAAGTCCACGGGGAGCTCAGATCAAGCAGATGATGACTTTGAGGATGAGTGTCAGTTTGCCCGTTTCTTCCCAAACTTCGTCTGGGTGGTGCGAGACTTCACCTTGGAGCTGAAGATTGATGGACGTGACGTGACGGAAAAGGAGTATTTGGAGAACTCTCTGGCGCTGAAGAGAGGTAACCTAAAAACATTATTAAAACATTATTAAGGGGTGATTTGTGGGATGAGGTGAGAGAAGAACGAAGTTACATATAGTTCGTCATCCCCTCATGATATAGTCCTGACTGCAATAATTTGAAATGTGAAATGGTTCTCTCATATTATCTGTTCTAATTGCAAATGTACTTTTATCTTTTGATTGACTTTCAGACCAATTGTTTTTGTATAAAAAATATTCTTTTAGTTATTTTATATTCTAGAACCAAGCAAGCCTGGTACAGGTAAGTGATACATATTTTGCAGTAAATATATCGTTGTAATACAGTTTGAATTGTAATTGTAAATGCATGTTGTTTTGACTTACAGTATTGGTTCTGAGAAATGCAATGCTTTGTAAATACAGTACATATACTTTGTATAGGATTTTCAGCAAAATTAGAAGTAAGTTACTTTTGAGATTTACTTTTCTTACACAGTGTAGTATACCTGGATTCTACACTGGGACATTACCTATAAACAGGTAAGTAAAACCGTTTTTGTCAGTTAGTGCAATTTTAAAGAATTTCTTTAGGTTTCAAACTCCACACTTGGAACTTTTTTCCAAGAAAAACAGTCAATATTATCCTATGGAGGAAAATAGTGTTATCGGTTTTAGGGTAAGTATTCGGTAGTGGGAGTTGAGGTTCTGGGGGTAGACTCGGTTGTTCCCCAGAGTCAGGGATGCACACTTGTTACACCCTCAGCGGCACTATGTGGCAGGGTGCAGAGTGCCCATTATCCCCCAAAGTTACCCATTGGGGGATAATGGGCCTCCTGTTGGTGGCTGCTGACGAGCAGGTCACTTGGTTGTGGGAGCAAAGCTCCTGGACTGTAGCTTAGGGCAAATGGGGAAACAAAGTAGCACCAAAGGTGCGGCCTCAGCGGCACAAGGTTGGCAGGGTGCTGTTTTGACGTTGTGCGCCCTGTTGCTTGCAATGGGGAACCACCGGTTTGAAAATGGCACTGCAGGTTCACGGACATTGGTCTTCTGGGTGCCACCACCACTTTGGGATGGTGGGGCCTGGTAATGCACCGTCAGTTAGACCATCCAAGGCTGTGGGGCGTCTGGTGCAAGGGTTCTTTTTAGGGTTGGATCTTCTTACCAGCTCCTGGTTGCGGTTGGGGTAACCTTCTGGATTTTGTCTGCAGGCGTCAGCTGGAGGGTTGAGGCAGGTCCGGGGTCGACAGATCTTGGGTCAGGATCGCTGGGGGGACTTTCTCGTGGTGTTTGCCCACTCGAGCTCGGGCTGTGGACGGCGGGTGTAGAGTGGTGTAGACTTGCCCTGTCCGGCTGGAGCCAGTGATTGGAGAGGAACAAATCCGGTTATCACTGGGAACAGTCTTTGTGAGTGAAGGCAGGCAGGCCCTCTGGGGTTTTAGAGGTTGCTGGCTGCAGGACTGCAGGATTTCACAGGAGCAGGTTTGCTGTGGAGACAGGCCTGTGGGGCTGGGGCCAAGTCAGTGGACGTCTTCCACTTGTTAGCTTTGGCATGGCAGTTCGGTCCTTTTTCTTTTCTAGATTTAGGGGCATTACAGGTAGGTAAAAGGTTGGGACCAATGGGTCCATTCCGTGGGGTGGGTACACCCCCTGTTATGCCACCCTCCAGAGGGAGCGGGCAAAAGCCTTTCCCTGGTTGGCTGAGTCCCCCCCCCCCCCCATCTGCAACTTAGAGTTGTGCTTCGACTCGCCTCCCCCTCCCTGAGAGGTGGAGTAGGCAGAGGTGGGCACATCTCTGTTCCTTGCTTATTTTTCCCACCCATTCACCCGCCCAAAGTGGAGGTCAGAACCAGTGGGGACCAGTTGCTGAAAGCAGCAAGTGGCCTGGAGAAGCTTACAAAGGTGGCACGCCTTTGAAGCTTCCCCTTTGTGGACTCTGCCCATCCTGGGACTCTGCCTGGGCACCAGAGGCGGATCCTCCATTGGGGCGTTTGGGCGCCGCCCCACTACTTTCTCACCGTGCGAGAAGGCAGAAACAAATAGTAGAGAACTACCATTTGTTTCTGCCTTCTCGCACGGCGAGAAAGGATAAGTTCGAGTTCCTGCTCGAGACAGTGGGAGGGGTTACTCGAGGGAAGGGGGGAGTGGTTTTCCTCACTGTTGTAAATACAGTCTGTTTGGCAGCCTCAGAGGCAGTCCAAACAGACAGTATTAACTGTATTCATAACAGCGGGGAAAGCCGCTCCCCCCTGCCCTCGGGTAACCCCTCCCACTCTCCCTGTTCTCTGTATGCTGCAGCATACAGAGAAATCACGTGGTGTTAGGGTAGCCGGCCGAACCAATCGCAGCGCTGTGCTGTGGTGGAGCCAGAGGGGAGGGAGGCTGCCTGGCTTCCTGCATGACGAGTCTGATGAGTCATGATGACGATTCCGAATTCAAGAACTGAACGGCGGCGGGAGTCGGAGCTGACTTGAAGAAAGTTAAGGTAAGTAGTAAAGTTTCTTGACTATTTGACTTATGACTGTTGTTTTATTATGTATTGAAATGTCTTCCGACCTTTTCACATGAAGCGGGAGGCCCCTCTCCGTTTCCTGCCCTAGTGCCCTTTGATGCTCACTTTCCCTCCGTGTCCCTTCGACAGTCTGTGGAGAGAGAGAGGTGTCGGTGGCCAGGTGTGGATTAGGGCGTTATGCAGAGGGTTAGACATTGTCTGGCGTGCAGACTCTCTGATGAGTGTTTGGCAACCATGAGGAATCCAAGGCGAGAAGTGGGGGTTCGCGCCCAGGTCTGGGGGCGACCATGCAGAGATGTAATCTGCGCGCAGTTCACCTCTGTGGAGATGCACGCGTGTTTGAGTGGCCATGCTCAAGAGGCGCGCCCTGCTCCATCCACACGTGAGTGGCATTGCAGAGAGGGCGAGCAGCCTGGTACGAGAGTGTGCGAGGTTATCGGCGGTGAGAGGAACGGTGTGGATGACACAGTAAGATCTGAGATGTGGTCTTACACGAACACCCCCCCCCCCCCCCCCCTCCACCCCCAGCACTGCGGGTGCCTTTCCGAGAGTTGCGTGAGTGCGATACCCATGACACACTGCTGCAGGAGTGCCTGAATGACGTGGGAGTAAAGTACGAGAAGGACGTGCATTCGGTGACATCACGAGTGACGGAGGGCCACAGAAGGAGCCAGGGTGGTGGTGCGATGTCTGTGTTACGAGCTCTACATTGAAGGAAGGGGGGGGGGTGTCATACCACAGAGCCCTGTAAAGCTGCGACAGCTGTCATCACGCCCCGCCACTTTCAAATGTCACCAGCCGCCACTGCTGGGCACTAGTTGTAGGTTAGTTTTCAGGGGGCATCTCTAAGACTCCCTCTGTGTGAATTTTTCTTTAAATCCCACACTGAACATTAGTGTAGGTTTAATATGCTGAGAAGTTTGATTCCAAACTTCTCAGTTTTCAGTGTAGCCATTATGCTGCTGTGGAGTCCGTAATGACAAACCCCCAGCACCATATACCCTTAATGGCAGCACTGCACTTAAAGTGCCCAGCAATGGACCTGGGTACCTTAGGGGCACAGGGCTCATGCACCTTTACCCTCACCACTGGCATATGGCACCCAGCTAGAGGGGTAACTGATGTATGACAGGACAATGATTTGTAGGCATGGCACACATCCCTGTGTGCCATGTCGACTCTTCACTTTGTTCTGCACCGAAACACGCAGCCTGCAAAGGCAGTGTTTGAGTGTGAAGGTACAGGACCTCTAAGGTTGGCACAGTAAGTGCTGCAGCCCTTAAAGGCCTTTTCTAGCCACAGTGCCCTGGGTACCTGTGGTAACATTTACCAGGGGCTGACCTGTGGCCAGAGATGCCAATTGGGTTTAGGCTTCAATGCAGTTTTAGGGAAAGAACATAGGCCCTGGGTACCTGGTTAGCAGGAGCCCAGGGCACACTCAGGCAAAGCTCATCAGCAATTCAGCAAAAAGTGAGTGTGGGCAAACATGCAGATAGAGGGCACTTTCTCACACCCAGTCTCTGTGCTTTCTCCCATAAATTGGACATGGTGAGTACTTGGGTACCCTCCAGATTAGCTATTGGGGTACACTTGTAAGTCCCTAGTATATGGTACTAAGGTACCCAGGGCATATGTACACCAGGGGTCTACCATGGGCTGAAGCATGTGTTATGTCACCCATGAGAGACCACTCAAATTGTGACTACAGGCCTGCCATTGTGACCTGTGTTAGCTGGTGCTAGCACCACTTATGACCTGTATAATTTTCCTTGTATCTGAGGTCACTGCACTTAAAACCAATAATTCACCCCTGAAGCAGCCCTTTCAATTCGGAAGGCAGGGTGCTCGATTCTAAGTTTGAGGGTACCCCTGCATGAGCAGGACACCCCTACAACCTTTGGAGGCCATTCTCCCGGGTTGTACATGCATCAGCCATTTCGATACATAGAGTGGCCATGTGTCATTACGTGATGAACATCTCTAAATTGGGGGTCACAAACCCTGTTATGTTTGGTATCAAACATGTTGAAATCATATCTTCACACAGTAAACGGTGTGGGAGGTATGGTTCCATGTACTGTAAAGCTCCTCTGGGAGGTCCTCAGTGCTCCTTGTACCAGTTTTCTAGAACCGGACAGCAAACTATGGCTGCTGCCGACCAGAGAGATGATTTTGCCCTCCTGCAAGCTCGAGCAGAGAAAGGTAGGGCAATAGGTATCCTGTCACCGGGAGGTGACCACCTCCCAGACTGGTCCTAGTGTATTGGGACAGAGTGGAGGCGCTTGCCAGCGCCACTAAGACTGCCTGAAGGGCACATTTGGCGCCCTCCTTGGATACTCCAGTTCAAACCAGTTTAGGGAGATGTTGGATCCCGCTCTGGGGCGAAACTGTACAAAGGACGGGAGTATCCTCCTCACTGTAAAACCCCTACTCTGGAAGGGACCCTGAATCGTTCCAACCCTTTCCCTAGGGTACTTAAGGGTTTACCTGTGGGTGGGTCCCTAGATTCATCATGGGACAAGATCCAAATCCAACACCACTACAACTTTGACCATCTGGACATTATTGGACTTCGCTTTTGGAAACCGAGACTGCAACTGGGAAGACTCCTGTTGCTCCAGGTCTTATAGTCCTACAAGTCTGCTGCAACATCTGTACCTGTGCTCCATACAGGTTCTTCAAGACCTGTGGACATACAAGACACCTGAAGGCATCTCCCTTGGAGTTAAGGAGTCACTTCCCTACATCTGAAGGCACCACAACAGAGCTGGCTGGCCTGCTGTTTCTGAACTCTTACGGACTCCGAAAGGTTCAGCAACACAGGCTGTGGTTCTGCATTTCCCGCGAGGACTTCACTGTCTTAACAGCAAGTTTGAAGCCAGTATCCCTTGTCGGAACCGTTGGAGCAGTACCCTTGTGCATCGTGTCGGCTTGCCGTTGCTAAGGCTTATTGACTCTCTCCTAAAAAGATCTGTGTGCTCCAAGAATCTCCAGCCTCAAGCATCTCTTGCAGTCAAGATCTTCAACTGCACCACATCCTTTGAACCGTGGACCGTTCTCCTTTCGTGAGCTGCTCGAGGTCCTCTTGCGACTCCTGTGTCTCTGGCCTGTGGATCCTCTTGATGGTCTTCTTTCACTCCAGTGGACTCCTTTGCTTGCTCAGGGCCTGCTCTGCCTTACCTGCTTCTGGTGAGTCACTTGGCCCTTGCTGGTCCGGACACTGCACCTTTTTCAACAACTGCATCTCTTGCCACTGCATAGGCTTGTTGGTGCCCTGCCGACATTGTCCCCATGGCTCTCTACAGCCGACGTGGAACAGCTCATGAACAGCTCTTGTCTTCCTCTGCATCGCCTTGTCCATACAGCTGAAAATACAAGGGCATTGTCAACTCTCCTACATTCCCAACATCAGTGGGCATTCGTCGTCTGAGCCTCCTGGTCACTGTGAGTGGCATAATCTCTGTTTCCTCTGCTTGCAGGCACATCTTGTCAATCTTTGGGTTCCACTGGACACTTTCACCTTTGCCAGCAGCATCTTCCTGAAATCCTCCATTGTGGTCTATGGCCGTTTCCGGCGTCACTTTGCACCTATGCACCCCGCATCACTGGTGTAGGTATCCTGGTTCCTGGGGTATCCACAGCTCGGTGACTCTCCAAACTTCCATCTTCCACGGGGTTTCTTCAGGTTCCACTGGGAAGTGTCCTTCTTGTTTAAAATAGCAACCACGACTTACCCTTAGACTTCCATTGAGTACACAGTTGTGTTCCCAGCATAAATTTCAGCTGGTAGCAGCCAAACAGGGCGCTTAGGTCAAGTACCAAATTTCTCCTTACCCCTCGTAGAATCTGCACAGTCTGGAATGGCAGTAGATCTTTTTCTTTCCTTGCACCTGCTCTTTGGAATAAACTTCAATCACAGCTCCTCTCCATCACAGATCACAAGATATTCTGCAGGAATTAAAAACCTGGTTATTTGATCATCTATAATGACTGCTCTATTTCATCTGACTTTCAGCCCCAGTAGAGTTTTTATGCTAGCGCTATGAGACCCCCGGGTAATATGTGCGCTTAATAAATCTCTTTTGACTTGAGTCTTTTACACTTCGCCCAGCCTCCTTGGAGTTCCGATATACTCACCTTGGCTGGTCCCATGGGTTCCCAACTCTTCTATGTCTTCTGGGTCCACTCTTGACTTAAGTTGTGGTTTGAATTCCACTATTTTAGTATATAGTTTGTTTTCCCCCTGGAGATCACTGTATATTCTGTGCTATTTATGTATTCTATTGAGAAGGTATTGTGTGCATTGTATTTATATTCCTGGATAGGAGATAATACATTGTGTTAGTGAGCGTTAATAATACATACCTATTTTTTTTGTAACAACACTGTGTGGTTCTTTTCCACTTAACTCATACCATAAGATTAAGTGCTAGTAAAACAAGCTGTGTTACGCTCCTTCTGGACTAAGCCTGAAGGCTGCTCTTCACAGCTATCACTTACAGAGATTTCTAAGGTTGCCTAAGACGACTAAAATCACCAGAAGGGTTGTCTGGATTAGTGCATGGTGCTCCCTTACATAAGTGAGCACCCTATACTAAGCCAGCCTCCTACAAATACCATCTATGTGTCATACCCAGCAGCCAGGACTGTGCCACCACAGTTTCTGCAGTAACTCTTTATCTTTGTTCACTTCCTACAGGAAAGGCCCCTGTACCTCCTGTCCTTTAATTTCTGTATTCTCGCCTTCAGATCTCCTAGAGCAACCATTAAACACAATCTTCAATCGCAGACCTTTTCTCGCACTAGTCTGTTTACCGTGCACCCACTGCAACTCATTATTCACACTCCTTTTTTTCATTTCTCCAGGCTGTGGTAAGAAAGTGGTGGACTATAACCTTCCCCGTGAATGCATACGGAACTTCTTCCCTTCTCGAAATTGCTTCGTCTTTGTCCGCCCTGCATCTGGGAAGGACATTAACGTCATGGAGTCTCTTCCAGAGAGTGCCCTGGATCCACAGTTCATTCAGCAGACGCGCAAGTTCTGTGACTTTGTCTTTCAGACGGCAGAGGTGAAGAGGGTGAAAGGCGGTTATCAACTCACCGGCAGAAGTAAGTTAACGAAAGCAGGAAAAGTATATAATCAATTAGAGTTGTTTAATGAACCAGACCTGCTCATTGATGCAAACAAAGTCTTGGTTTGAATCTTCATTGTAATTTGTGTTCTAGAAATAGAGAGTGGGCTTCCTGCTCAGCCACTGGATTCAGACTCCACTCTTGTTTGTAAGGTCAACCATGGACGGTGATGCGATCATGAGTTGTACGTGCTGTCCTCTGATGTTAACACCAGTAGATGAGGTCTTTGCTACCTAAAGACCCACTGTGTAAATGTGCCAGTCTTGTTTCTCTTTTCAGTGTTCAGCTCCTTAGTCAAGACCTATGTGGAGACCATCCTCAGCGGGGCGGTTCCATGCCTGGAGAACGCTGTCCTTTCGCTGGCCACTATTGAGAACGAGGCGGCCGTCAAAGAAGCAGTGGGGCACTACGCTTCCCAGATGCAACAACTGGTGAAGTTCCCAGCAGAAGTCCAAGAGCTCTCACATCTGCATGGGAAGTGTGAAGCTGAAGCCCTCAAGATCTACATGAAACACTCCTTCAAAGATGAGAACGGGCAGTACCAGAAGCGGCTCATGGTGACGTTCTCAGCCAATACCTAGGGGGGGATTCATGCATTGTTGTTCAGCTTCTTTTAAGCAATGATGGGCCTGTTTATGAATTTGCACCTACTAATCCAGGACAGGCAGGCAAAGATAATTCTGTATAAGAGTATGCAAGCTAAAATTGGTTTTAAAATTCTGCAAAAATTTTTAAAGACCTACTTACAAACACTATAGTAATTGTACTCTAAAATTGTGTCAACATCACCCAAAAATGTCCATAAATCGAAACTGCAGGGGGTAAATGTTCCTTGAAGCAGACTATTTGAAGATAAGCTGTAGCTCAGGACCCCTTCCTTATTTTTGCAGTGTCCCCCTTATTTATTTTATTTGTTTATTTAGGTATTAAGCGTGATATAAACGTATTGGGGTTCAGTACATAGAGCAAAACTGTGACAAAAAACAAGGAACATTGAAATACCATGTTAAAGAAGGCAGATTATATGATATATTTAGGCAGCAGAGGGGGAGATGATGGAGGAAAGGAGAACTAGAAATCTGGTTCATACATTTTAATCAATTCCGTTTATTTTAACACAGGCTTCTATAGAAGTAGGTCTAGGTCAATTATACTAAAATACTGTAGGGTAAATATCTATTACTAAGTCCTTTCAAAAGTTAATATCAAAGGTTTAAAAAAAAGTTAAAAACACAATGACAATTATTACCCTTTTAGAGCTTTATAAATATAAAAGCACCTCCTTAACTATTTGAATGCAGTTTTCTGCAAATAAAGCTTTAATGAAGGGAATCAGACCCTACTTTTTTCAAAAAGCTGCAACCAAGCAAAGCATGCAGAATATTTTGAAGATTCCATTTATATAAATATAACAGTCAGGACTGATCCTTATTTCCAAGAGTCCTCTACGGTCCATAATTCCTGTCCACAGGGAGCCCACCTGTCTACAATTCATTATCCATATACAATTGCAGCTGCTTTCCCTGTGTGGCTGAGGCTTCTGGGGTTATCTGGATAACTCTTAGCATGAGACGGTACAGGTTGCGCTGGTCCACACTGACTCCAGAGTCCTGTCATCCTATGTTTGACTTCCAAAGTTACCTCACCGCTTTATTTGTTGGCCAAGCAGGCATTTCGGTTTCTTACGAGAAGGTGCCTGGCCTGTCTTCTTAGTACCTCACTGCACAACTCCTCTTCACCCCTTTGCTGGTTGGCCAGGTAGGCCTTTGTCCACCTCTGTAGACAAAGTTAAGATATACTTTGGTTTCGTACCTGTTGAGTGTAAAGTGCTCATCTGGGTCCATGTTTAAACAGATAATAAAAACCCACTAAAAAATAACAAAATGAACTTAATTTCTTATGCAATTTTAGAAAATTGCTTTTTCCAATTTCTTTTTCTTTTTTTTTCTTTTTTACATTAAAGCAACAACAAACCACTGTAAAAGATGGGTAAGTCCTGCCTCTGGGTACGGATTAAGGGGGACTGACTAATAGTGGGAGATGGGAATACAACTTCTTTATAATATTGTAAATAGTAGCTTAGACATCAAATACATGATTAAAAAGGGTGGGTGTGGATGATATTTACCTTATTAATGAATAATAATTCATAATATGGTTAGTCGACATTGTGAAATCTCAAACAGCCCCCTAAGCCTGGATTGTGTGATGATCTGATATTTTTCTAATAAATGGAATAAGCATCCAAGGTCCACGTGGGCAGAATAAAGGTCTCATATGTGATCAGGGTGGACTAAGGCACTCCTGTGCATTCCCCAAGCAAAATCTCTAAAAAGCAGAAGTTACTAAAACATTAACTACTTTGTAAATCTTTATGAATCTTATGAAACGTCCCAACAATGAAGACTACCTGTATTTTTGTTAATGTTTTCTAACAAAAAACTTTATTTGTCTAGCCCTGTAGTAATTTACTAACACCAGTGTTATTTTCAGATTTTAGATTTTTAGTTTCTTTAATGTCATGTTATTATTCTAGCACATTATAAGTGGTGAACTGCTTCATATGTATTTACAAATGTTTTCATCAGGAGACAGTTGTCTGACTTGGCTTTATTTGCCTTCTTCAGTGTGAAATAGCAGAACACTATGGGAACCTTTTAGGGAAGAATGAAGATATCTCCTTACAAAAATGCCGCTCCCTGCTCCGGGACTTCTCCGTTACCCTTGAGACCAACCTGAGAGGTGGTGCTTACGCCCAGCCTGGTGGGTACGAGGTCTACATCTGTGACAGAGACCAGGTAGTGATGCAGTTCCAAGCCAGCCCCAACAAGGGTGTGAAGGTGAGTCAAGCCATGAAGAAGACACCAGGGTTCTTAAGAGTTGAGAGAGGCCAGTGGTTTTGTCTCCAGGAGGGTGGCATGGGTAAAAGCGTGCATCAATGAACTAATGTATGCTAGCTCCGATTGAACCCCTAGGAGGTTGGCATGAGCAGAATTTTGCATCCATGAACTAAAGTCTGCTAGCTACTACAACACCTCTAGGAGGGTGGCATGGGCAGAAGTGAGCATCAATGAACTAATGTCTGCTAGTTACTACGACACCCCTAGGAGGGTGACATGAGCAGAAGCAAGCATCCGTGAACTACTGTTTGCTAGTTACTATGGCACCCTCGGAGGGTGGCATGGGCAGAAGCGGGCATCAATGAACTAATGTCTGCTAGCTACTGTGGCACCTCTAGGAGGGTGGCATGAGCAGAAGTGAGCATCCAAGAACTAATGTCCACTAGCTATTAATGTACCCCTTAGTGGGTGGCATGGGCAAAAACTATCATCAATGAACTAATGTCTGCTAGTTACTATGGCATCCCTCGCAGGGTGGCATGGGCACATTGATCAGAGGATTCAGTCGGCAGCCAATGAACAATTTTTTTGTTAATCTGCTGCCCTCTTTGCAAATATGCCTTTTGTCTTACTTCTATGGAAAAGATTATGTAGTGAATGGGTTTTGTTCTAGTCTATTTTAGTCTTTTTATGAGGGGTTTGTCACATCACCTTCCTTGTCCTTATTGCAGTGCCATCATTCTCCTTTCCTATTTTCACATTTAACCCAGTTTAAGACATTTTTGTCCAGTTGTGTCACTCTCAATCCAAGGAAGAATAGCATTTTGAAACCAGCTTCTTATGTTTTTCTTAATCTATTGTGTTTCTATTTTTTTTAAGGAGCACACATTTTTAGCCATGTAAAGGTACAGATGCCTTAACCACAACCTGCCCTTAAAACACATCATCCTTCTTATTGGCTTATTTGTCAAAATTTCTCTTCTGGTTGGACACGTAGGCCTCCAATGGACATGCTCCCCTACCCATTTTCTTGGCAGGAGCAGCTGCTTGTTCCCTGAGGAAGCACTTGCATTGTTACTTGTCTGTCTTTCTTTTCATCTTTAACAAGACCATAACATAGGTTTATCATTCCTTTTCAGTATCTGATTTTTCACCCCCAACATTTCACGACATCTAAATGTTGTACAGAAAGTAAAGCTTGCTGATGCCTTGTAATGTTGGTTACTACGTCCAAGAGGCCCAGCGTAGACAATCTTAGACTATAAGGAAGCACCTTGCATGCATATTTGATGGTTCCAAACTTTCTTAAAGGAGCACAACTCCATCCAACACAGGAACACAATACAATCACACTGTCCTTATGTATCCTTATGAACATAAAGTGTTGCCATTGCATGGCTTCATTATGGTTAATGCTAATGGCTACCACCCTGAAGGCTGTTTGTGCTTTTCATCCTTCTGGTTCAAGGGGGAGATGCTGAGCTCTCATTTCTGCTTAAGTTTCTCTTTGTGCCCCTACAGTCAGTGACTCGATATGTTTCTTACCCTACCAGTGCTCACAGAGGGACAAACCCAATTCTTCTTTGATATGCTAAAAAGATGTGATCTTCTATAGAGCCAGATATAACTGACATTCACAATATATTTTACGATCTAGCCTTTAGGCCTTGCATGCTTGGACCCTATCAAACTGCTTCTGTTCAAAGGGCCACTATTGGGTACATTTTCTCTCACAGGCCCCTTGGAGCACAAGAAGGTTCCTCCCCTCTACCCCACCTTGCACCCACCAGAGGTCAGGCACCAGTATTACTTTTCAAACTTTATTTTGGCTCATAAGCCATAATAACACATGGAATAAAACATACATAAAATATTTAACATTTACAGTATAAATTTACAAAATTCAATGCAATAATATTACCATTGACCAGCGTAAGAATTTAATGCAATTTCTTTGGGGGTGCTTAATACCTCTCGAGGCTTAAATTAATTGTTAACATAGTTGCAAATCCAGCTATCCTGAAGCTAAGCGAATGTAGTTTTCTAGGCAATAACATTTGTTATTCACCTGCTAAAAGGTTAAAAGGATATAAAACTCAAATCTTAATCCTGTTATACAACAAGTATTACCTTTCCTATTCTTCGATTGTACAGCTGCAATGTTACTGTTTGCAACGTATAAAAGTTTCTTTTAAGGGGTGCTTAACGTGTACCTTATTCTCTACACACTCATCAGAAAACGAGAGATAGCAAAGATTGACATCCTGCATGTGTTGTATCTCAGAGTCCTGAGTGCTTCCTCATGTTCCCTAACTTCCAGTTTTTGACAAAATGGAATAATCCAGCACCTCCTTTGCGACACATAGTTTGGTCAGAAAAAGATAATGTGCTCCATGGTTTCTTTTTATCCCCACAGGCCACCAATGCAACTCCTTTGCCCATAGTACGCTCCCACTTTGCAGTAAAAGCCCGGACAAGTAAAGTGTTATGCTGCAGCTAACTTTACCTGCCTGGGGAAGATCTTTAACTGGTGGAGTTATAGAATTTGGTTTAAAAATCAATTTTATTTAAATGATATGCTTTGTATACGTTCTCACAATATTCACAAAGAAAGTGTGTTTGTTTGTTTTCCCCCTAATTTTAAACATTCTGGTGATGATAGCTGATGACCTCAGGAGTTCAAGAGTTTCCAATCAGGATTATACGAACATTTTTCTTGTTAAATTGTGACCGGTTAGATGGGCCAAAATTTCCAGCGCAAACTTCATCGTAATTGCCAGATGCAATACACATTTCACCACCTATAAAACCAGTATTAAAGCATTCAGGTGTTTGTACCGGAGTGTCAATTTCACTGGCCACTTGCAACCAAGCTCTTTATGGTCCTTTGTATTCTTGATCTCTTTTTCCTGCTCCCCTACTTCTAATCTGCGATGTTAGGTCTCTGTATGGTGCTCAGGAGCACAGAATGACTTTAATTCTTGAGCAAACCTCACTGTTTAGTTTGAGATTCCTGTGTTCCTTTTTAGCTTACATTTTCACTTTTGTACATCATCTTGTGCGTAGTTGCAGAATGTGCATACTTTTGTTGTATTGTAAGAGCCTCTTCCTTTCAACTCTCATCAATAGAATGCCCCTGTTTTTTGAAAAAACCCTTTTGACAAATACAGATTGAAACATGTCTCCACATATGCTTTGTAGTAGAAATTATGTTTGTTCTCTTTTGAAGACTGGAACAGTCAAATCAGCTCCAATCCTCTTTTTGTTAGTTATATCACCTTTTCCATCAGTTCGGTCTGTGTAATTTTCCATTAGTTATTGGATCTGTGTCTCTCCAGCTCCTTCGGGGAAACCATAAATATGCAGTTTGTATCTTTCTTCAGCATCTTCAACCTTAATCTCAGAGCATTTAGTTTCTTTTTCAGTTAACATCACATTTTTTTCCTATCTTGAAAATTACATTTTGTGTCAGACCCTGGTTTTTGCTTCGGTAACCCTGAAGGATATGTAGTGTAGTTCTAAGCTAATGAGGCCTAACCCTAGTACATCATTGGCTGTAATGTAATTAATAATGACTTACTAATAGTAGCAGAGGGGGAATGCAACTGACTACATACCGTCTCTCATAGTTGGGCCCTGTATATTACTTTTGCTTTTTATTGTACCTGCTTTAGCATTCCAATGAACCATATTCTAGGATGTCTTCTTTGTTTGAGACCTCTAGGATTCATGATGGGAGCCTGGCAACACTAGGCCCTTCGCCTCTAGTCTAAATAAGCCCAAGACACCCACTCAACTATCATGCTGCCGAACCACAGTTTGTGTAGAGTTGGCATGGTTGTGAGACCTGGAGGGATAGCCAAGCAAGTCAAACTTTTTTTATCTACAAGATCAAGGGCACTTGGTGTTTCAGGCAGAAGTGATGTTGCTTACTTATGCTTACGGCAGGATACATTCTTAATTTGAGATTGGCAAGTAAAAGATGCTACATCAGACATCCACTCTCCAGTCTGACAGGTCTTATATAAAGAACTTGTGGAACAGAACAATTCATATCATGTGGGCCCTCTGTTCTTAGAATATGAAGTAGCATAACATCAGTTCAGGCTTGTGCCACTGTCTAGGGCCACCCTGTGGCACTTGTACTAATGAATAAGGAGTGAGGGCATAAGGCTTCACCCGTTAACTAAAATACTTTAAAGAAATAATACAAAAATCTTTTGAAATCTTGAGTTTTTTGCCATGATTGTTGAGAATGTTGATATTAAAAAAGTGAATATGAAGTTAATAAAGTAGACATATTTATTTTGTATCAACATCTTTACTGTTGATTTATTCTCTTGCCTGATGTTGAGTGAGCTAAGTTTGAGCTCAATAACCCGGTCACATATGGGGTGGGGTTTCTGGTGTGGCAAGAAAGAATAGAGTAAAGGCAGGAAATGGCATAAATTGTGGTGATGTACCTGACCAGGTTTCTGGTGAGCATTAAAAATCCATATATTTTAGGATCATGGATATTCATTTATAAGCTCCTACTGAACATTCCTTTTTATATAAAGTGTATGCTTCCAGAATGTTTGAGAACTGAAGATCTAAATAAGGTGATACAGAACTAGTTAGAATTGGTCCATTAGATCTGTTCTCATGACTGTTCAGCAGGGCTGACTTTCTAGCTCTCTCCCTGTTCCATGAAGCTTCAGGAGTGATCGATGTACAGGCACTCGTACCCTAACATATCTGGCTTTTTCTACAGGCTCAGGAGGCACTGGATGAATTCCTGGTCAGCAAGAGAGGAGAGGCCGAAGCCATACTAAAAGCAGATAAAAGCCTTAGTGAATGTCAGAAAAAACTTGCTGGTAAGTTGTTGAGGTTGGAAAAAGAATGACACTGATTAACTTATGTCTGACTTTTTAGCAAGATGAATGAATGTCTGCAGCACAGAACTGTAGATCTCATCTCAAAATAGGCCCAATTCGAGTCTGCTGATTTTAGAGATGCTGATACATATTTAGCATGGAAAATATAAATACTTATTATCAAATGACAACTCTCTTAATCTCACATTCAATCCATCAAAAGCATTTGTTAAGCATGCGGCTGCCTCAGCTGAACAGTCATGGCTCTAAAAGTATAGACTGAAATCACACTACATCATCCAGAAAACGTATCCACATCAAACAGCTTTTTATCGCTCTTTTTAAGATGGCTGCTGACTCAGGCCAGCGCAGCTTAATCCGTTCCAAAGCTTGGCGTGAGTACCGTAAAGGCTCTGCCTCCACATAGGGCCTTAAAAAATTTGGGAATACGCATCAAACAAATATTATTATACTTCAGTTTCCTCTCGTTTGTAAAGGCCCAATCTAGTCCTCCGGTAAAGAGGGCCCAATCCTGGGATTGCTCTAAAAGCCAGTGTGAGGGCTTTACATTTAATTTGCTTTATCACTGGGAGCCAGTGTAGCTGTTTCAGATGGTAGGGGATGTGCTGACCGACATTGTGGTCATTCTGCACTCTTTCCTATCCGCTCGGGCGTGCTGCCTTAATCCTTCCATGTATATTTTCTGATGGCCATTCCCTATACGTTGCGTCCTCGAAGGGGTGGTGGGAATCTTGAATACATGCTTAAATGTGCTTATTAAGCTGAAAAACAGAGGTGGTGAATGCTGGTGAGTCCATGAAGCCTCTGCTGAACCTATTGTCACCCTCACTGAAAGAGTTTAGCCAGTGCAATATATTTCTGATGCAGTAAGATCTCGGGGGGAGGGGGAGACACCTTGGGGCAAGACTGAGGACAGAAAGAGTGAAATCGTATAGCACCTGACTGGCACTGAGAGGCCAAGAATGACTAATGCGGAGCCAGAGCAAACTATTTGCTCCCATTTCTTCCAGTCAGAAGGATGAAATGTTTAAAATTTTAAAGACTGCAGAAGATATAAATCTATGTAACAAGGGGGCGGTGAAACAACATGGCCGCTTGTTAAGGCTTTCCGGTGCCTCCTTTCCTGCCCCGTCAATCCGCCACACTGATCCAATCCTCCGGTGTCAGTTCTACACACCGCAGGAGTATCGGTGCCCACTGTAGCCAAAGATATCGCGACCGGCGCTTCAGGCCTCCTGACTGAAGAAAGCCGGGACCTTGCATAGGAGCACCTGCCGCTGCAGATGCTGAGTGTGCCGGCATGCCCCCCTCTCCCATCCAGGGGGGTGCAAATCACGGACGTGATGCCCTCCAACACCCATCAGCACCCCGAACACTAAGCAGCTACAAATCTGCTCTCTGCCCCGCTGCCTGGAAGCTGCATACCGGACCTGCAGTGACGGAGCCTGGTCCAGGTGGTCGGACCGGGAGCTTCAAACGGCCATCTGCGGAGGATTGATTCTATGCGCTGGAGCTAAAGCGGCACCAGACCCCTCGGGTCCACACCGCAAATTCGCCTGGAGCCTAGGCCGTGACAATCGTCTCCTGGGGCCTTCCAGTTGTGCAGGCGAGACCCGGTGTGATTGTGCCTGCGGCAACAGGATCCAAGAAGGCCGCCGTGCCCCCAAGTCATCCTGGGGGGAGCGGCACACCTCAAATACGGTGTTAGCTTGCATCACGCAAGGCCCGGACCTTGGGACATCACCAGTCTGTGCTCCTCCCAATTAGGCGGGCTTGCACACCGGTCCTAAATCGAATGAATAGTCACACATACTGTGGGGAGAACCAGGGGGGCCTATACTTGTGAGTACAGAGCGGGCACTCTTAATTCTTCACACTCTTATTGTACCAGCCACTGGGGCCTCAAGTTCCCCCCCCCCCCTCCCTCTCTCACCTCCTTCTAGCTCCTCCACCTGTGCCTTTGCTACTGGCCCGCTCCGACAGGAGCAACACTGACTATTGTGGCCTTGCGTCCTGGGACACACGTATCAGACACTTATCACGCTGCTCTGGCTGTCCTGGGGTGAAGAGGACCCACTGCTCACTGGGTGTGCGTAGATCACTGCAAGAACCAGTATAGGGGCTGAAATTGCAAGCTAAGCCCCAGGCGCCCTCCATCAAGTAGCTTTTGTTTGTTGTCCCATGCTGGCGCAGCGGATCTGACCCGACGGGATTAGCAATCAGCACGCTGTTGGCCTGACGTGTGGACAAAGCCTTAACCATGTCCAATGCAAAGGGTACAAAGACATCCCAGCAAAGAAGGCTCGACCATTACACCTGTCCAAAGGCGTACTTGAATGAGCAAAGGGGAACTGGTGACAAGCAGAAGGGCGGGGCGGAACAGGATCCTACTTAGACCACAATGAAGGACTTAATGGCAGCTATCACAGCGGTTCGCACATCCATTGACACCCTATCCTCTGAAGTGACACTGATCAGGGACGACCTCACAGAATATAGGGAAAAAGTCAAGCAGCTGGAGCTCACCACCGCCAGCCTTGTGGAAGACACCTCACAATTGCAGACAGACATCATGGAGCGCCAAACGTTCCGTAAGTTCGCAGAGGACAAGCTGGACGATTATAAAGGATGCTCAAGACGCAATAACATCTGCGTTCTTGGGGTGCCGGAAAAATCGGAGGGTCCCGCCACAGACCTGTTCATTGAAAACCTGATCACGACGAAACTGCAACCGAAGGGCCTGTCCAAGTTGTTTGTGATCGAAAGAGCGCACAGGGTGCCTGGGGGTCGCCCGAAGCCGGGAGCCCCCCCGTCCGATCCTGGCCCGGTTGCTAAATTATAGAGACATAATTCTACAAGCCGCCAGGGTTGCTCCTCCAATCAAACTGGACAACTCAGAAATCGCCTTCTTTCCCGACTTCACTCAGGCAGTGCAGATGCGTTGACGCTCATTTCTTGATGTCAAATGAAGGCTGCGGGAAAAAGGTCTTAAATATGCCATGCTCTTCCCTGCGTGTCCAGGCCGATGGGAAAACTCGCTTCTTTGACCTCCCAGAGGTAGCATCAGACTGGCTGGACAGCTAGAAGACCTCACCGGAAAGGAGCTCCAGCGACCATTGGAACAGATAATCTTTCTTCATCGGACAGCTCTTGATTATTCCAGACTGCCTGTTCTCTCCATAGGCCTGTTCTCTCCATAGGTTGAGCTCCGCTCACGGTCTCTTGACACTTGAAGATGTCGAAATGTAAACCAGTAAACTGAAGTACTTTATAGTCTGAGTTTTGACTTTCCACTACGTAATGCATCTGTAATTTGTAACGGTAGAAAGGGGGTCGACTGGGTGCTTAGGCCCCCCCACTTTCTTCTTTTGGCAATTTGTTGGGTGACAGGCACTCTGCATTTAAGAAGTATGGGCATTTCTGAGCCCAGAGTGCAGAGGAGCAGGGTGGGGGGTTATTGGGAGGGGTTGTTCCTTCTTGTGTTATTTTTTGTGTTGTCTCGATGGTTCAGTCCCTGTTTGTGAAGCAAGTTGTTGCGCTCTACGTACATGTGAATGGGTGTGCAGTGGAATAAAGAAGTCAGACTCTTAAGTTGGAATGTTAACAGGTTGGGGGACAAGATTAAGAGAAGTGTGGTATTGCAATATATCATGAGATCACTAGACATTGTACTACTTCAGGAAACTCACCGTTCGAGGCATATGAGCTGCAGATCGTACACTTTTGCAATAGATTGCCTCCTAGTGTTGGGCTCGGATGATTGCAGGTTGTTGTCTTCTTGGAAGTAGTCTTTGTAGTCACGAGATAGATGACTCCTCCTTTGGACAATACTGCGCATGGTCATCGACTCCATCCTCATATTGTTTTTTTCCGCCACTGGATTTGGATGAAAGTTTTCCGCTCCGGCTAGAAAAGACTTTTTCAGCAACTTCGAAGCGTGAATTTTTATACAAACATTTTCGACATTGAATAGACTTTTCGACATCACCAGATACATTCCGGTGCGTTGACGCGGGCCGTTGGGCCTATCAGCGCCGTACGGCCTACGCCTCAAGGACAGAACTCCATTCAAGAGATGCCCGGTATGTCGAGCAAAATTCCCTCATAGCGACCATCACAAGGTCTGCAACCTCTGTCTATCGCCGGAACACGACGAGTCGACCTGCACAGCTTGTGCATCCTTCCAATCGAAGAAGACCATTCGGGATCGGAGGGCACGTCGACACTAGATTGAGGTTCCGTGACGGTTCCGTGACGACTTGAACCCGTGTTTTCAAGTTTGTCGGAAATACATAATATTGGTATCAGTGAACCGCAAATGATCCATTTAGTATATCCTAGTGTTTTCGCTACGCTACGAGCAAGAGCACTCCTTCCATTGACATATTTCTGATATACCCACGGCATCCATCTTAGATCATGGCCGCCATTTTGTGTTTCCTTGCCCTCACATATGCAATAGCCTCTGATCACTTCATTCACTCCACTTTGATTAAGGACACGTAGCCTTAGCCGGAGATTCACCTCTTACGTGACACGTGCACCTTAAACCAGATCACGCTGTAGCTGCATGACTCGACAAAGGCTGCCTCCTCTGCCCGAGGCCAGTCCTGCCAAACTGGTCTTCGTGTCCATTGTACCTGATCATGATTAGGCGGCCGAAGCCGGTAGCCTTGCCCATTTACAACCCACAAACATCTCTTATCCCGCTTTTCTATCTCCTGCACCTGGCTCTACTCCTTTCCTTCTGGGCCTTTATTAGGGGGAGGTAACGAACTTTACGATGAGGCGGTCCGGCTCTTGAATGCAATATTGACAAGGGATTGTGATGGACTGGTGGGAACCCCTCTTCGTGATGTTTGGTATCAGATATTATCGACAGTTCCTGTGTAACGCCAAATATTTATTGTTTAGAGACACAAAAGGTTTGGGAATGTACCGACATGTGAAATATTTGCCTAGAGCACAATTTTTGGTATATAAGGAGCAACCCTCAATGTACAAATCGAACAGTCTCCTAGATTCTGCCCGTGTGTAGATTCTGTGACTTCTGTGTCCCTGCAGTAATAAACCTTTGGTCTTTGACGCCACCATCGAGAAGCCCGTGTTTCTGTTCATTTGTGCACCAAGGCAGGTGGAACTCCGGGGTCTTCGGGTGTTGTACCCTGACACCTCTGGACGGAACCAAAAAGTCCAGAACTCCAAGATGAGGAGATCAGCGCCAGCACCGGAGGCCATCTTCGAGGAGGAGATCATTGAAGAGGACGTCCATCCACTCGAAGACATCTCAGAGGACGAGGCTCCACTCGTCGCCGAGGAAGACTCGCCTGATCTCCTGATCATATCTGGGGCAGAGGACTCGGACGACTCGATTCCAACTCGGCAACCCGTGAGTACTCTTGCCCCTGCACAGCATACACTACCCAAGCCAAAGGCAACGGTCAGCAGTCTGCCCATGGGGCCCAGTCGAGACCAAAATATGCCCTCTGACGCCCCACCTTTGGGCTCGGCTCTGAGGAAAAAGACTACGCCTTCCAGTGCCTCGGCACCGACGAAACCACATGTGCCAATTCCACCTCCTCCATTGGCACCGAAGCACATACATCCTTCGACACCGAAGGACTCTTCGACACAGAAGCCAAAACGCCCTTCCGTGCCGAAAGACAAGGATCCTTCGGCACCCAAACCAAAAGATGCCTCGGTGCCGCAGACCGTACCGGATAGGAAAGCTTTGACTCCGAAACCTTCCGGTTCCAAAAATAAAGATGGAAAGCCAGAGTCCGGCGCCGCAGGGCCAACGAGACCTGTCTCCACTCCAAAATCTTCAACCTCGGTACCAAAGACTCCAAGACCTGATACAGAGACACATAAATCCTATAACAAGCCTACCAAGCCGAAACCACCTTCGGGACCGAAACATTTGCCACAGGACTCCTACAGCAAAAAACACAAAACAACCCCTATCGGCACCGAAAAAATCGACCCTGAAGAAGATTGTAGAGGAGGAAGAACTGTTTAGACCAGATCCTAAACAAAGAAAAGTCCATATCAATCCAAAAACTGGACATGTGGAAGCAATTCCTTACAAGAAGAGACCAGCAGACACACCACTTCTACCTGTGGTTCCTGCCAAAAAGAAGGATTGTGCAACTTCTCCAATGCACCCTTACTCTCCTTCACCTTCTTCCTCTCCTGTCCCTCCTTACATTGAACCTACAGTTTCTCCTGTTCAATCTCCTGCATCATCACACCACACTGACGAAGAGTATGATCTAGGTGGGGGGAATGACGTACCATAGCCACATGCATACCGTTTAGATGAAGATGTCAATCCTGAATATCCTAAAGATGACGATATATACAGTTTCCCACCACATAATGTGCCCGACATTCCTGATCCTCAGTACTACCCAACAAAACCTTCCCCTCCAGAAGATAGTATTTGGTTTAATCATCTATTAAATAGCGCTGCCCTTTACCACAGGGTCTCAATGCACTCTGATGCCATTGATGAGGATTTTTTACTGGATACATTTGAGCAGTCACAAAGGTCTACGCAAATGCTACCCATGATCAAAGGAGTCATTAAACATGCTCCAGAAATATTTAAAGACCCGGTACGATGTAGGGTATTAAATCCAAGAATAGAAACGAAGAATAGACCAGCACCATCTGATCCAGTCTATATTAAGGGACATCTGCCACTAGACTCTTTAGTAGTGTCTAATGCACGGAAAAGAGCAAAATTCCCACAAAATCTGGTGACACGCCCCGCCTGACAAAGAATCTAAAGTTATTGATGCATCAGGGAAATGGATTGCTGCGCAGGCAACAAACATATGGCGCATAGTAAATACACTAGTCTACTCTCATGTTATGACCGGGCTCAGCACAACCAATTAGGAAAACTAATGGAGCACCTCCCAGATCAATACAAAGATCAGGCAGCAGAGCTAATACAAGAAGGCAAATTAATATCCAATGCGTCAATTAAATGTGCACTAGATGTAGCCGACACAGCATCCAGAGCAGTCTATACTAGTGTTCTACTCAGACGACATGCATGGTTACACATTTCAGGTTTTAAAACAGAGGTACAGACTACCATCTTGACCCAGCCCTTCAATCAAAACCAATTGTTTGGGCCGGAAGTAGACAACACACTAGAAAAGATAAAAAAGACATAGACACAGCTAAGTCTATGGGTGCATTACAATCCACACAGACTAGAAGTTATTTTTGCCGCTCCTTTTATAGAGGAGGCTCTAAGCAAACCGGCACAGATACAACATCATCTCTTAAAACGCACACACAGACCTCCTCTAACAATGGCTACTTTAGAGGAGGATACAGAGGCAATAACAACAACCGCTCCTCTTCCACTCCCAAACAGTGACTTCCGTCTGCTCCCCCTACAGCATTCCACTCCTGTGGGGGGCAGATTATCACAGCTCCTACCTTTCTGGAATTCCATCACAACAGACAGGTGGGTAAGACCGATTATCCAACATGGCTACTTCCTAGAACTCACAGCAACCGCCCAAAACATACCACCCAGGCAGCCTCCAATGTCCACAGAACATATGACTCTGCTTCAACAGGAAATTCTAGCACTTCTACAAAAAGATGCTATTCAAGTGGTTCCTTTAGAGGAACGGGGAACAGGCCCCTCAACCATTACATACAATCAGATCATTTTCACATGATCACTCTACAACAAGTACTCCCACTACTCCCACTACTACAACAGGGAGATTTTCTTTCAACACCTATTTTCATGTTCCTATACATCCTGCTCACAGGAAGTATCGAAGGATTGTCATACAAGGACAGCACCATCAGTTCAAAGTCCTTCCATTCGGGGTCACAACAGCACCACGAGTGTTCACAAAGTGCTTCGCAGTAATAGCAGCACATCTCACAAGACAACAGATACATGTCTTCCTTTACCTCGACGATTGGCTCATAAAAGCAAAATTGTTCAACCAGTGTGTCCAACACACAAAACAAACAATTCATGGGGGCGTGGCCAACTGCCGAGCATGGCGGCAGCTTAACCAGGGAGCTCCGCTAGGCACTCCGGCCCGCACACTAATCCGAATACCCATCCGTGTATCGACCTGCCTGAAGGGGTGAAATCGGCCCCGGGATCCGAGCGGCACAGAACGAGCCGCTCCCAGCGACAATCCGGCGCCGGGAAGTGCCCCATCCGTCGATGGAGAGGCGAGGCCTGCAGCGACTCAACAGCACCGGCCCTGGGTACGGAGACGAGCCGACCGGAAGCGCACATCACCCGGCCGGGAGGGGACGGAACTAGCCGGCGACCGGTCCTCCTTGATTGGCAATAAGCTCCGCCTCGGCGCTCACACAACGTTGCACCTGAGGGCGCCCCTCGCCCAAGACTCCAGCAAAAGCAAGGTCAGTGGGGGCCCCGCACACCATCGAGGAAGCACCCCAACGAAAGCGGCGCGAGTAGGCGGACGGCGCCTGAATCGGCGCGGTCCCCCCACATCACTAAACATCACCCCGGACTGCCATTAGACAGAGGGGCTGCCCACACCGAAGTGGCACCAGCCCCCGGAGGCACACTGCGACCTTAACGCGCAGCGGCGCGCCCCACGTGAAGGAGCACAAGAATACGGAGTCAGAGACCTACGCGCGCCGCCATTAACACAGCGGGAATCTCCCTACTGCTTCCAAAGGCAGCCACAGACCGGCCGCACCACGGGCTGAGACGAGTCTAAACCCTGCACCTTTAACCGGCTGCATCAACGACACACAGCGGGAGGAAGGCCTGCATAGACACTGGTAACGCTAGCAAGCCATCATGGCGGGCAAAAACACGAGGAGCATGTCTGCGACGCAATCGAAGCTGGACAAGTTTGCTTACGCCCACACCAGTCATTCGCAAGGGCCTGGTCGGCACTCAGCCGGAGCTTCCTCTGACACCAACGGGACTGGAAAAGTCACACTGGAGGCCATCATGAGAACCCTCACAGACGTCCAAGCGACGGTCGGCACAATCTCCACGGAGGTGACCCTGCTGCGAGCAGATTTCAAGAAAATATCGGAGAGGGTGGCCCAAGTAGAGGTGGTCACGAAATCACTTATTGAGGACACCTCGGACCTGCAGGTGGCAATGGAACGACTAGAAAAGACCACCAAACAACTTCAAGAAAAGCTGGACGACCAGGAAGGACGCTCAAGAAGAAACAACGTCCGTATTCTAGGCCTTCCGGAATCGGAGGGGAAGGGGGCCATGGACCTGTATATAGAGGACCTTATCAAGACGAAACTGCAGCCTAAAGGGCTATCAGCCTTCTTCTCCGTTGAAAGGGCTCATCGAGTCCCCGGAGGTACACCCCAACCAGGGGCCACACCGCGGCCGGTGCTGGCCAGACTCTTCAACTATAGAGACAGGGACGCCATTTTGCAAGCGGCCAGGGTGGTGCCGCCGGTGAAGATCCTGAACTCCACGCTGGCGTTCTTCCCGGACTACACGGCCGAGGTGGCCAGGCGTCGAAAATCCTTCAATGCAGTCAAAAAGACTCTGAGAGACAGGGAACTACCCTACTCGATGCTGTTCCCCGCTGAACTGCGGATAGTGGCCGAGGGGAGGACGTGGTTCTTCGACAATCCTGAAGTAGCGCGAGAATGGCTGGACGGCTGGAGACCGGCGGGCAAGCCTCAATGCCCGCGCAAAGACCGCCAAGATCACCGTAAGGAGAGAACACCGGAACGCCGCACGCCCAGCCCGGCCACTGAACAGGGCGCAGCCGGGGGACTGGATTCCGATCTTGAAAGAGATCCCTTTGACTCGGGACAGCTAACAGGGGATGAATGACTACGCTGGAAGCATCAAGCATTGATCAATACACTTGGGACCTTGGGCCGATGGAACCGAGTAGGGCGGGTTCTGGCCGGTGCCTGTAGGGGACTCACCAACCCCACAAGCAAGTAAGACTAGATAGGGGGGGGAATCAAGCACTCTGCCAAGTTGGGGATGCGGGCGGGAATTCGTCTGTGGTGCAGGGGAGCAGGGAGGGGGAGGTGGGTTGGGAGTTCTGAAGTTCGAGTTAAAGTTAAGTTACACGGTCATCACTATTGCGATCTCACAGGGCATGAATACACCACACACTATGGGTGGCGTGCACCGCCTCCGCACTCTGGCACCCTTCTCCTCCTGACAATGGAGACCTCGGTTCATTCATGCACATGGCACAGCATAGTCAAGCTACACCGGCGATGGGTACCCAGGCGACGACTGTAGTGCCCCCACTGAAGCTCCTTACTTGGAATGTCAGAGGGTTGGGAGACAAAATAAAAAGGGGTTTGGTGCTGCAAACAGTTAAGCGTGCTCGGTCAGACCTGGTACTGCTGCAAGAATCACATTTAGCGGGAACCACCTGTAAAGCCCTGAACAGGCGTGGATACACCATGGCGGTACATTCCGAATTCACCTCGGGTTCCGGGGGCACTGGGATCCTCCTCAGAAACAACTCCCCCTTCCTGGTCACTAGCCACAAGACGGATGACCAGGGCAGGTTTGCAGCACTCTCAGGCCAATGGGAGGGAAGGGCCTTGAATGTGGTATCAGTTTACATCCCCCCCGCACTGCACGCTACGGCCCTCCCGGCGCTTAGCCGATTCCTTATTGATCTCCCCGAAGGAGATGTGATCATGGGGGGGGATTTCAATGCCATCACGGACCCGCTACTAGATACTTTTCCCCAGCGAGCTCGCCAGAGAGGAGCCGCAGCACTCCCGGGCTTTTTATCTGCCATGGGCCTCACAGATGTCTGGCGTCACCTGAACCCGACAGCGCAGCATTACACACATTTCTCCGCACCACACAACACCCTCTCCCGAATCGACTATTTTTTCATTCTGGGGGTTGGAATGAACTCTGTGGATAGTGTGGACATTATGCCGCGGGGAATTTCTGATCACTCCCCGGTCTCCCTTCACATTTCCACTAAGGAGTGTAGGCGGGGTAGGATATACCCGATCTATCCCACTTATCTGCAAGTCCCTGGTATCAAAAAGAAGCTCAAGTCAACCACCACACACTATTTCATGGAGAACACTGGGTCGGTCGCCTCACCTTCAATTCTGTGGGAGGCATATAAGACGGTCCTCAGAGGGGCATCCATTTCTGCCATTACTGGGCATAAGAGGGAATCCAGGGCTACACTGGCAAATTTGGAAGCTGCCTTACACACGGCGAACACTGCACATATGACAGACCCCACTCCGGAGACACTCCATGCACTACAGCTTCGCCAGCAGCAACATCAGGCGCACCTTACAGTGATCACAAAGGGACACCTCGCGAGTACAGCGCACAGAATCTATGACGTGGGCGATAAGGCAGGGAAGATGCTAGCATGGTTAGACAAGCGGGGTGGCAGCAACAAAGGGATTCACGGACTCCATGATACGAGCGGCGTGCTGCGAACTCACCCAGAGCACATAGTCCAGACTCTAGCCTGCCACTTCCAGAACATCTACACACCGACACGACTAGTCACTGAACGGGAGGCCTTAGATTCACTTCGCAACATCCATGTCCCGGTGCTCTCACCAGAAGCACAGCAGGAACTAGACGCAGATCTGACTGTTGGAGAGGTCCAATTGGCAATACAGGCGCTACAATCCGGCAAAGCCTTAGGCCCGAACGGGATTCCTGTGGAGTGGTACAAGGCGATGGACTCAGTCCTGGCCAAGCCCCTCCTTGACATGTTTAACGACAGCCTCCAGAAGACCCTACTCCCACTAGATCAACGCACAGCCACCATTGTGGCCATCCCAAAACCGTCCAAACCACCAACCGATTGTACCTCATACCGACCCATCTCACTGCTCAATACAGAAGCGAAGGTCCTGGCAAAACTTCTGGCCAGCCGCCTCACCAAACATCTCACTACGCTGATACACCCTGACCAATCGGGCTTTATGCCACATAGGAGCACGGCACTTAATCTGCGAAGGGTACACGGGGTATTGGCAAGGGCGCATCTCCTTCAGGAACAGACAGTGATACTTTCCTTAGATGCTAAAATGGCATTTGATTTGGTTGAGTGGGAATACCTCTTTGCTGTACTAACCCGCATGGGCTTCGGGCCCCTATATATGGCGTGGGTGCGATTACTATACACCCGGCCGAGGGCGCAGGTAGTAGCGAATGGGCATATATCCTCAACCTTTCCACTAGGAAGGGGAACGAGGCAGGGATGCCCACTATCGCCCCTGTTGTTCGCGATAGTGCTGGAACCACTGGCAATCCTGCTACGAGCGACGCCGTTGTTTAGAGGGATCACGTGGGACGACGGGTGGGAGGACAGGGTCTCCCTCTACGCCGACGACATGTTGGTATACATGACTGACCCGACTGCAGGGGTGCCCGCCCTGCTGGAGATCTGCGACGAACATGGTAAGGCATCCGGGTATACCCTGAATTGGGCCAAGACGGTGCTCTATGTGCTTGCCGGCCAGGCCCCGGTGTTGCCGGCGACCTGCCCTCTTACAGTGACCACCTCTTCCTTCAAGTACCTAGGTATCTATGTAACGAGAGATGCTAAACAGTTCTATGTCGAAAATTTACAACCGCCTCTGCAGAGGTTGCGTGTAGATGTCCAGTATTGGGCTACGCTGCCGCTGACCCTCCTAGGGCGCGCGGCTCTCTACAAAATGATGGCTCTCCCGAGGTTTCTGTATGTACTAGAGAACTCCCCATATGTGGTTAGCCCGCAATACTTCCGGCGAGTGGCAGCGCTGGTCTCCAGCCTGCTGTGGAATAACGGGCCAGCGCGTATAGCACAGGCGAAACTAGTGAAGAGTTGGTACGAGGGGGGTGTTGCGCTACCTGATCTCCAATTATATTACTGGGCGGCACAGCTTAAAATAATTAATCACTGGATTCACGTTTCCAGAAACGATCCCGCATACCAAGCAGACTGGTCGCAGCTGGGGACGGCTGGCATGCTGTCAGTACTGTACAATCGCCAGAAGGTAAAGACCCTGCTGGGCCCAACATTCCACACTGCGACACTCTGGCACATGGCGCAGTCCCGCCTGGGATGGAAAGGGAAAATCACTAAGCTGACGCCCCTTTGGGACACCAAGGCACTGGGCACACTTAGGGCCTGTAAAGGCTTTGCGAGATGGGATGACATAGGAATCTCAGTAGTTGGAGACCTCTGGGACAAGGGCACGGTTGTTCCCTTCCAGCACCTCCAGCAACAATACGGCCTAGGGCCCACTGAAACATTCCGCTATGTACAGATTCGACATGCACTATTGCGCGCAATCCCACCGGACACGACACTCCCAGAGTCCTCACCCCTTGAGGATAGACTGCTCACCGAATACATGGAACAAAAAGCGACCTCGCTCACGTATAAGAAATTAATCAATAACACGCCTGATCCCACACTCAAGCTTAGGGAGAAATGGGTGGCTGAGCTAGATGATATGGATGAAACGGAGTGGAATGAGGCATTGGCCTCCCCGAGGGAGGTGGGCATATCAGCCAGGTTCCGCCTGATACAGCTCAAGGTGCTACACCGCACCTACTACACTCGCACACTGCTACACAAAATACAAAGGGCGCAGCACCCATACTGCCTTAGGGGATGCGGGGAGGAGGGGACTCTCCTACACACGCTATGGGAGTGTCCACGCATAAGGGAACTATGGCGCCAAATTATGCGCACAGTCTCTCAAGCCATGAATGTGTCTGTCCTTCCGGAACCTCGCAGGTGCCTGCTGAACATTTGGGAACCTACGGACTTGAACAGGTACGAACAATTGTGGGTCACCCTCGCAATGACGGTGGCCAAACGAGACATTGCACAGAGGTGGGGTGCTCCGGAGTTACCTACGGTGACGGGATGGGTAAGAAATATGGACCTTCTCATGATTAAGGAAAGGGCAGTGTATGTGTTGAGAGCATGCCCTCGTAAATGGAACCGGGTATGGCTGAAGTGGAACGCTTATAGAGGTGACCCATGTGAAGCTTTGCCAGAGGGTGAGGACTCGGATTCGGAGGAGGAGGAGGACTAGTGGCTGTAGAGGGATACTGTGAACGAGGGAGGGACCAGGGGGAGTGATGCACGCACTGACACTCTAAACGAATTGCTGATTTGTTAACCTGTGAGACGGAATAGCAGAACATACGCAGAATCTGATATAGTGATGACAGTTGTTTGGTTTTATGAGTAATTTTCTTTATTCTTATGAGTACCCGCTCATGCGCTGTGAGAGACAAATCAGCCTTCTGCCATGGAACTGTGTGGGCGGGAAGGAATTTAGAGGAAGGGAAGACGCTGGGCATGGTGCGGCATATATCTGTTTATTAACTTTTGACTATCAGGCCCTGCATAAACACGGTGACTGTTACTATACTCTATGTTGCATACTATCCCCACCCGGGGAACTAGCTACTGTTCTGTTACGGTGATTATAAATGTCATACTGCTATTTCTTCTAAATTCCTGACAATAAAGAATTTAAAAAAAAAATAAAAAAAAAAAAAAACAATTCAAACATTGCACGACTTAGGGTTTACAATAAACGACACCAAGTCGCACCTAGAGCCTTTGCACGTTCATAAGTATCTGAGCTATCCACAGCTCTAGCGTATCCCAGTCCAGCCAGGATGCAAAGCATTCAGACCTTAGTCTCAATTTTTCAACACCAGCAGTCTATCCAAGCCAGAGGGTTCATGAGACTGATAGGCATAATGGCGTCTTGCATCTTCATAGTTCCACATGCAAGACTGCAAATGCGCCCATTACAAGAATGTCTAGCGCAACAGTGGAATCGGGCTCAAGGTCAGCTCACAGACCTGGTGTTGGTAGACAGCCGTACATATCGCTCCCTGCAATGGTAGAACACCAAAAACTTGACAAAGGGACAGCCATTCCTAGAACCTGTTCCACAGATAGTGCTCACGACAGACGCATCCCTCACAGGATGAGGAGCCCATCTCTTTCACTATACCACACAAGGCCAATGGAACAACCAACAAAAACAGTTCCATATCAACCATCTAGAGCTGCTAGCAATTTTCCTAGCACTCAAGTACAAAACAAAGCTGTCTTAATCCGGACGGACAATATGACAGCCATGTATTACATACAAAACGGGGGGGGGGGGCACTCGCTGCGACTGTCCCAGCTTGCACAGAACATTTGGAGATGGGTTATTACTCAAAACATACACCTGACAGTAGAACACCTTCCAGGAATTCACAATCAGGTAGCAGATCTGTTGAGTCGACAGTCACAACAGATTCACGAATGGGAGATACATCCACAAGTTCTTCAACCATTCTTCCAAATGTGGGGGCATCCACAGATAGGTCTGTTTGCCACCCACGAAAATGCAAAATGCACAACCTTCGCCGCCAGGATTCCACCCCCACGGTCGGAGGGGAATGCGATATGGATGAACTGGTCAGGCAGATTTGCGTACGCTTTTCCGCCTCTCCCACTCATTCCACTAGTAGTGCGCAAACTCAGACAACAGTCTCTCAAACTAATACTAGTAGCTCCCACATGGGCCCGTCAGCTGTGGTTCACCACACTACTAGATCTCCCACTGGGTCCACATCAAAAATTACGGCTCACGCCCTCCCTATTAACACAGAACCATGGAGAAATAAGGCACCCAGACCAAGCCAACTGAATTTAGCGATCTGGCTCCTGAAGTCTTAGAGTTTGGTTACTTAAACCTACCACCAGACTGTATGAACATAATTAAAGAAGCTAGAAGACCTACTACCACAGCATGCTATGCCGCTAAGTGGAAAAGATTAGCAATATATTGTAACAATAATCACATTGATCCACTGGACTACCTTATACACCTGCAAAGGTCCAATTTAGCTTATTCTTCCATACGCCTCCATCTGGCAACAATTGCTGCCTATTTACAGAATAGACAACATCTATCTCGCTTCAGAGTACCTACAATCAAAGCATTTATGGAAGGATTAAAACGAATAATCCCACCTAGGTTACCACCTGCTCCAGTATGGAACCTAAACGTGGTCCTTACAAGACTTATGGGACCCCCTTTTGAGCCTTTACACAAGTGTGAATTGCAATTCCTAACATGGAAAACTGCTTTCCTTGTTGCCATCACCTCTCTCAGAAGAGTTAGTGAAATACAAGCATTGACAATACAAGAACCATTTTTTCAGATACATCCTAACAAAGTGGTCCTTAGGCCTAATCCAAAATTCCTGCCAAAAGTCATTACTCCTTTTCACCTTAACCAATCAGTAGAGCTATCTGTGTTTTTCCAAAATCCGGACTCTGTTGCAGAAAGGGCTTTACACACCTTAGATGTTAGAAGAGCCATGTTATACCACAAAGACAGGACTAAATCCTTCAGAAAGACAAAACCACTATTTGTATCTTTCTCTCCCCCGCACAAAGGCAACCCCATCTCAAAGGGAGGAATTGCCAGATGGATTGTAAAGTGTATACAAATATGCTATCAAAAAGCTAAATGTACACTAACGGTTCCTCCTAGAGCGCACTACACTCGCAAACTAGGAGCCTCTATGGCTTTCTTAGGAAATATACCACTAGAGGACATATGCAAAGCAGCAACACGGTCTACAATACACACCTTCACTAAACACTATTGTGTTGATGTGCAAGCCAAGCAGCAAGCTGCAGTAGGCCAAGCTGTCCTTAGAACACTGTTTCAGAATGCTGCAACGGATACAAGCGACCACTGCTAGGGGAGACACTGGTGCACAATTGTTGCAAAAGTGTACGATCTGCAGCTCACATGCCTCGAACGGAAAATGCTACTTACCAGTATGCATCTGTTCTTGGCATGTAGAACTGCAGATTCGTACATGCCCTCCCGCCTCACCGGGACTTGTATCCGTTCCAGTACTCATCTTACTTAGATGCACACGCATGGACATCCTTTTTCTTTACTTCTACTAACTCCATCATTTCCCATCATGGCGAAAAACAATCTGAGGATGGAGTCGATGACCATGCGCAGTATTGTCCAAGGGAGGAGTCACCTATCTCGTGACTACAAAGAATTCTTCCAAGAAGACAACAACCTGCAATCATCCGAGCCCAACACCAGGTGGCAATCTATTGCAAAAGTGTAAGAATCTGCAGCTCTACATGCCAAGAACAGATGCATACTGGTAAGTATAATTTTTCTTATAGGCAACACATGCAAGGCTATACATGGATGGGGCTATTCAATGATCACACACGCGGGCTTTGCGTCTAACTCAAAAGGGGTGGGCATCATGCAAAGAAAATCCTTCCCCTTATCACTTGCGCCCACCTGTGTGGATGACCACAGCAAATATGTTGGGATCAGGGGCACTTGGGAGGGCCGAACCATTACCTTCATGTCAATATATGCACCTCCATGGCTGCAAGCGGTAGCATTTTAGGACCTCCTTGCTGTGCTGCTAGCACTACCAGATGGGCCCTAGTGCTCAACGGTGACTTTAACTCAATACTATCAGGCTCACTTGACAGACACCCCCCTCACACAATCCCCCATGCTGCACACTCTTTTGCCAGTTTTTAGGAGGCAATGGGGTTGGTGGACGGATGGAGAACATACAATCCGGATAAGGTTTGGCCCCACCAGACCGCCGGGGATGCCTGGTCTCACCCTGGAGATACCCATTAAGGGACCATCTCTCAGGAAAGCCAGGAAGGGTTTCGCAGCGGTCGAAGCGCCTTGGGACCCTCCAGGTAAGTAGTGCGCTATATAAATGCCTATACATACATACATACATACACTTTTCACTCCGGGGCACACAATAGCCTCTCCCGCCTGGACTACATAATTGTCCCAGCTCTACAAGTCATGGATATATCCACAAGATCTGACATCTGGCCAGAGGTATTTCCGACTATTCCCCTATCAATCCCTGGTACCTTAAAATCCCCAAAATACGTAAAGACCTAAGTAGGTCCATTGACGACTATTTCTTGGAGAATGAACACACCGTTAATTCCCCGCGAATATTGTGGGAAGCTTTTAAAACAGTGGTCCGGGGCCAAGTCCTCTCCCTGATAGGGGGATCAAAAAAAGACACAACAAAAGACCTCTCTGTGTAGAACAAGAGATTTACCATCTTGAACAAGACGTGAACTCTGATACCACTCCTAAAGCCCTTCACACACTCTGCTTACGCCAGGACGAATACTGGGCACTGACCGAGCCAAAATAATGGGACAGGACAGGCAGGGCTAGATCTATGACTGGGGAGACAAGGCTGGAAAACAAATTGCCTGGCTAGATAGAGAAGAACATGCTAGTAGGATCGTTCCAGAACTTAGAGATGCTGACATGTCCCCCATAACAGACCCCCAAGACCTAGTCAATCAGTTTGCAGCCCACTTTCACACAGTCTACTGCTCAGTAGCGCCATACACTGAGGCAGACTCCGGACCTTCTTAGAGATATTTCCCTTCCTGCGCTCTCAGATGCTGACTGAACATTTCTGGATAGTGCACTTACCGCTGACGAAATAGCGCTTGCGATACGGGCCCTGCTCTCGGGTAAGGCCCTCGGCCCAAACGGTATCCCAATCGAACTTTATAAGCTCCGTTCAGATAAATTAGCCCCATATTTGAAATCTATGTTCGAAGACAGCCTTGAGCAGAGATCACTGCCCCTAGATCAGAGAATCACAACCGTTATCTCAATTACAAGGAAGGAAAACCCAAAACAGACTGCGCCTCCTACTGCCCTACATCATTGCTAAACGCAGAACCTAAAATCCTAGCTAAAGTACTTGCCAATAGGCTGATCAAGGTAATAGGGGACTTAGTACACCCTGATCAATCAGCGTTTATGCCGAGGAGAAACACTGCTCTAAATCTGCGCAGAGTGCACGGGGTCCTGGGCAAGGCACCGACCATACGTGAAGATGCAATCATAGTCTCCCTAGATGCCACTATGGCATTTGATAAACTTGAGTGGCCTTATCTTTTTGCCGTGCTCACAAAACTGGGATTTGGGCCGATTTCAGCCGATGGGTGCGCCTACTGTATAGCACACCTATGGCTCAAGTAGTCGTGAATAACACAAAATCAGAGACCTTCACACTTAGCCGGGGGATCCGCCAGGTGTGCCCACTCTCTCCCTTACTATTCGCTTTGGCCCTCCAACCCCTTGCAGCGTGGATCCGTAGGGATGTAATGATTCATGGAATGTGATCATCGGCGGCCTGGGAAGAATGTATTTCTTTATATGCAAATGATATTCTTCTGTATCTCACGTCCCCCAAGAGATCCCTGATTGCCATATTAGACATCCTGGCCATTTTTGGCAGATATCTTGTTTTCGTATCAACTGGAAAAATCTCTCCTATATGTCCTCTGTGGGGGTCCTCCTCCGCAACCCTGGAATTTCCCCATACCAATAGTCTCAGAAGGCTTCAAATACATATTCATTTATCTTGACCCCTCTCTCCGGTAAGCCAGTAACCTTGTTCCCCCACTGCAAAGACTCAAATGTGACATCACAAACTGGAAGTCACTCCCGCTCTCTCTATTGGGCAAGGCAGCCCTTTTTAAAATGTCCCCACCCCGTTTCCTATATGCCGTGCATAACTCAGCCGACCCTGTCCCAAATTCCTACTTTAAAGAAATAGAAGGGCTCCAGCGGGACCTTCTCTGGGGCGGGAGACCGTGTATTGCTTTGCACGCTCAGTTGGTACGATGGCGGAATCGGATTACCCGACTATAAAAAATACTACTGGGAAGCACATCTTACAGCAATAAACCATGGTACTTATGGTTGCCCTGACGACCCGGTGTTCATTATTGATCGATGGCTTCTTCCGTACGGGACCTACACCTGTGCACTCTACTCCAAACTAGACAGATACCCACTTACTAACCTCACCAATCACACTGTTAAAATCTGGCATTCTGCAACCAAGTTGCTCGGCTGGAACAATCTCGCCACACCTTTGTGGGACTCACAAAAACTAGGAGACTTGGGAAAATGCAAAGGCTTTGACAAATGAGATCTAATAGGCATTTACCACATCAGGGACCTTTGGGACACAGAGGCCGTGAAGCCCTTTGACACCCTCCAAATTCAGTATGCACTGGCAGATTTGGAGCGTTTTCGATACATGCCAGTCCGACATGCAATGCAAACAGTGTTGCCCCGTAACTCCTCTCCACCAGATAGCTCCCCATTGGAGGACAGACTACTAGATGGCCTTCTACCCAAAAGGGCTATTTCCCTAACTTATCGAACACTCATCAATAATATGTAAGACCCCCTACGGTCGCTATGAGAACAAGCATTTACAATGCAACGGTTTCGCCTTTGGAAAAGTTTGAGCTATTGGCATTGTAAATGACAATATTTGTATTTATGTGTTGGTTTTGAAACAGATAAATAAATGGCATTGTCATTTACATTGCCAATAGCTCTAACTTTTCCAAAGACGAAACCGTTGCATTGTAAATGCTTGTTTCCTGTTGATGTCAATGATTCATCATAGTAAATTTGTATTTTTTTCTTATACATTCATCGCCATTGCTTGCTGTGTTGGATATTGTGTTTTTGTACCCTGTTTATTTTTGAAACGTTCTATTGTGTAAACCCCTTTCTCGTGTAATGTAACTGGTTCTATTGTCCAGCACTCTGACACCTTCAAGTAATGTCCGCGCTATATAAACTAGCATTAAATAAATAAATAAATAAATGGTATTGTTGTTACAAGCACTGACTGCAACAAACACTAACGCATGCAGCCCCCCCCGTACCTTGCAAAATACCCCTACTGCATGTCTTTACAACTTCAAAACTTCTCTGACTTGCAAATGTGGGCCACATTTTCATTTCTCCTGCTCGCTGATGGGGGCCACTTTTATTTTGCTGTCCGGGTCACATTTGTGTCCCGGTTCGACCGGCTTGTTACGATTTACCAATCACGTATTCTCAATATTCAAATACATGATGATATATATTTGGATAATTGTATTTTTCCCCTCCTGATGATTTATCTTTTTTATGATGGAATGGATGTTTGTAGATGTATTTTTGAGTTTTTCTATGGTTAAATGTTCACCAAATCAAACGAACATCTGTGTACTTAGCGACGCAAGGGCCTTCGCAGTGGAGTTGGTTGGTGGCATGTATTAATGAAGTAAGTTACCGGGAAGATGACTCACAGCTGATGACCTCTTCGGCTACCTTTTGGTCATCCTTTCGGATCTTAGCAAAACCGTCTCACCTTTGAATGTAGCTTGGTAGTTAAACCCAGTAGCGTTAAACTAGAATAGAGAAAACAGTCATGCGCTGCGCTTAGAAACGACGTAAATACTTCTGTGGTGAGTTTAAAAAAAACAGTGCTCTGACGCAGCCATGTAAAACGTTTCATGCCACAAACGAATTTGCCAAATACGAGTCATGTTGCATAAAGTTTTTCCTGCAATGCCCAGCAGATGGCGAAAATAATAACAAAAAAAGCCGAAACTTTTTCCTTTCAAACGCAGATGTTAATGTTTTCTTTGGAAATCAGACCCCGATGCTAACACTGGCGTTTTTGTTGCCCTAATAAGTGACCCAACCCCACCACCTTGCAGTTTTCATAATATTGAATTAAAACACGTACACCCCTATACAGCGCATGCTTATGGCATGACTAAAAAAAGTCAAGCTGGTTCTGAGACGCTGCGGGCTGTTAACGACTGAGATAAAATCAGCAGCATTCCTGGATTTCTTAAAGTTTGTCGGCGGAGGCGGGGGGAGCCGCGGGCTTTGCGGCACGAAGCGAGTGTCTCTTTAAGCTTGCTGCGATGCTGCTGCTCTCGTGAGCCTCCGATGTGCACTCGGGCGGAGGTATTGTGCCTGCCTCCCCAAAACACGCCTCCGGGATCCGAGCAGGCACGAAGGAAGTGAGACTCCCTGCTCGGTGCGAGCGAGGCACGGCGGAAAAGAGAGAGAAAGCTCGCCACTGAGGAGGAGCGCGGAGGGCGGCCGGCCAGCCACAAGGTAAACCCCCCTGCACTTTAGGACTATCTTGTAAGCTTTGCTTACACCCCTGCAACAACACTGAAAAGCACCATGCTCGCGAATTTAAGAAAATCCCCATCGCCCTTAAACTCTAACATTTGCATCGTAAGGTTACTTTTCTGAACTAGGCAACGATTTTAATTGTGTACCCTCGTTTTGCAAGATTTAGAGGAAAAAAGGCGGACCTTATTAACGCGTATACTTGGAAAAAAGACCAACTCCTTAAACAGTAAGTTCGGCAGTAAATGTGATAACATTTGATATGCTATTTAATGGTGCTTTCCACTGTCCACATTGCAGAATGTTTTCTTATTTCAGAGGGCCAAGTCTCTCTCACTATGTCTCGTTCAAAATCAAGTTCTCTCGTCTCTTTAAAGACTTCAACTCTTCCAGTAAGTGTTACGTTGAATAGCCAACAGCTTCTTCGTACTGATACCAAGTATACGGAGAAGGGGATGAATAATCGGTTATAAACAAATATAAATGCAAAATAAGTCCGGTCCCGGGCCGTGCTGTGATTGGCTGACGTCACGGAGGTGTCCCGGGCCGGCAGCCAATCACAGCGCGGCCCGGGACACGCGGCAACAAGGGGCGGGGCTTAAAAAAAGCCAGAGAAACGCCCCCGAATCGCGTTTTCCCCGAGAAAGCGTGATTGACGGCCAATCTCTTCCAATGGCTAGCCTCTATTTATGGAGCTAGCCAATGGAAGAAGGGGAGTGTTCAAGTCCCCCATAGTGTAAACAAAAGTTTTCGATCTGGGCGGGGCACTGCGTGCCCTCGCCAGGTCGAAACCTAAAAATGGACTGGAGATGGCATCGAATTAGATGATGAAAGCTGGCAAACGGCGGTCTCCTCCCCCAAAACAGTTGCGATCCTGGCGCGTCTCCGACTGGTGCAACTAAAGATCCTGCACAGAATTTACATAACAAGTCCCCAATTGACACACATGGGTGGGCCGGAAACAGGTCTTGTAGGCGGGGATGCACTCAAATGGGCAGGTTCATGCACATAATATATATAATATAATCCAGGATTATTGGCGTAAGATACGCAAAGTCATGAGCAAAACGTTAAGAGGTCGCAATTAAGCCAGAAGCACCCAGATGCCTCCTTCACATCTGGGAACCTACCGACCTCAACACTCACACCACACAATGGGTCACACTCTGCTGCATGATTGCTAAGAGGAATATCGCTCAGCTCTGGGGGGCCTCGCACGCACCCACAGTTACAGATCGGAAAAAAGACCTTGATGGGTGTATGCTAAGGGAAAAGACAGTGTACATGGCCTGAGGCTGCCCCCGAAAATGGGCCAAGATATGGGCCCCCTGAAATGAATATCGTGGCAGCATATGTACTCATCCCTGTAATTTTGACTGTGATGATCCCCCCCTCTCCCCGTGATTCCCAATGAACTACCCTATTGTATCTATATGTATATTTGATTTCACTGTAATCCCCTCTATTTACTTTTGTGGAACTGTACCTTTATGTTGAGTCTGTTTAATAAAAAGATGTATAAAAAAAAAAAAAAAAAAAAATATATATATATATATATATATATATATATATATATATATATATATCTATTACTTCACTTAGGTTTGCCCCTTTGGAAACAGCCACAAGGTTAGTTGAAAATAGTCCAATTTATTTGCAGGCAGTTGCATACAGTTCAGAGCAGGGTTGCAAAGCATCACAAGTAGTCTCTGCCAAACCGGTTTCGGGACAGCGTCCCTTCTTCAATGGCTCTGCATGAAAAACACGGCAAACTTTTCCATCGTGCACTTTATAACAAAAAGTCGGCCCCAGTGGGCGTGGCTGCTTGCGTAGCCTTCTGGCCTTTGTAGTGCTTTCATGTACTTCCCTCGGTGGGTCCGTATTTACATGCAGGAAATACGTTGCAATTAAATTCCTCAGTGGGTAGATGTTGGCCCCCTACTTCGGCACTGACGTTTTATTCAGCTGTCTGTCAGGGAACTAACCTTCCAAAAGTAACGGCCCCGGTTGGAGTCGCTAATGGTCCGCAGCGCGGCAGGCTGTCTTCCGCGACCGAGCACGGCCGCCTCAATCTTACTTCACTTAGGTTTGCCCCTTTGGAAACAGCCACAAGGTTAGTTGAAAATAGTCCAATTTATTTGCAGGCAGTTGCATACAGTTCAGAGCAGGGTTGCAAAGCATCACAAGTAGTCTCTGCCAAACCGGTTTCGGGACAGCGTCCCTTCTTCAATGGCTCTGCATGAAAAACACGGCAAACTTTTCCATCGTGCACTTTATAACAAAAAGTCGGCCCCAGTGGGCGTGGCTGCTTGCGTAGCCTTCTGGCCTTTGTAGTGCTTTCATGTACTTCCCTCGGTGGGTCCGTATTTACATGCAGGAAATACGTTGCAATTAAATTCCTCAGTGGGTAGATGTTGGCCCCCTACTTCGGCACTGACGTTTTATTCAGCTGTCTGTCAGGGAACTAACCTTCCAAAAGTAACGGCCCCGGTTGGAGTCGCTAATGGTCCGCAGCGCGGCAGGCTGTCTTCCGCGACCGAGCACGGCCGCCTCAATCTTACTTCACTTAGGTTTGCCCCTTTGGAAACAGCCACAAGGTTAGTTGAAAATAGTCCAATTTATTTGCAGGCAGTTGCATACAGTTCAGAGCAGGGTTGCAAAGCATCACAAGTAGTCTCTGCCAAACCGGTTTCGGGACAGCGTCCCTTCTTCAATGGCTCTGCATGAAAAACACGGCAAACTTTTCCATCGTGCACTTTATAACAAAAAGTCGGCCCCAGTGGGCGTGGCTGCTTGCGTAGCCTTCTGGCCTTTGTAGTGCTTTCATGTACTTCCCTCGGTGGGTCCGTATTTACATGCAGGAAATACGTTGCAATTAAATTCCTCAGTGGGTAGATGTTGGCCCCCTACTTCGGCACTGACGTTTTATTCAGCTGTCTGTCAGGGAACTAACCTTCCAAAAGTAACGGCCCCGGTTGGAGTCGCTAATGGTCCGCAGCGCGGCAGGCTGTCTTCCGCGACCGAGCACGGCCGCCTCAATCTTACTTCACTTAGGTTTGCCCCTTTGGAAACAGCCACAAGGTTAGTTGAAAATAGTCCAATTTATTTGCAGGCAGTTGCATACAGTTCAGAGCAGGGTTGCAAAGCATCACAAGTAGTCTCTGCCAAACCGGTTTCGGGACAGCGTCCCTTCTTCAATGGCTCTGCATGAAAAACACGGCAAACTTTTCCATCGTGCACTTTATAACAAAAAGTCGGCCCCAGTGGGCGTGGCTGCTTGCGTAGCCTTCTGGCCTTTGTAGTGCTTTCATGTACTTCCCTCGGTGGGTCCGTATTTACATGCAGGAAATACGTTGCAATTAAATTCCTCAGTGGGTAGATGTTGGCCCCCTACTTCGGCACTGACGTTTTATTCAGCTGTCTGTCAGGGAACTAACCTTCCAAAAGTAACGGCCCCGGTTGGAGTCGCTAATGGTCCGCAGCGCGGCAGGCTGTCTTCCGCGACCGAGCACGGCCGCCTCAATCTTACTTCACTTAGGTTTGCCCCTTTGGAAACAGCCACAAGGTTAGTTGAAAATAGTCCAATTTATTTGCAGGCAGTTGCATACAGTTCAGAGCAGGGTTGCAAAGCATCACAAGTAGTCTCTGCCAAACCGGTTTCGGGACAGCGTCCCTTCTTCAATGGCTCTGCATGAAAAACACGGCAAACTTTTCCATCGTGCACTTTATAACAAAAAGTCGGCCCCAGTGGGCGTGGCTGCTTGCGTAGCCTTCTGGCCTTTGTAGTGCTTTCATGTACTTCCCTCGGTGGGTCCGTATTTACATGCAGGAAATACGTTGCAATTAAATTCCTCAGTGGGTAGATGTTGGCCCCCTACTTCGGCACTGGCGTTTTATTCAGCTGTCTGTCAGGGAACTAACCTTCCAAAAGTAACGGCCCCGGTTGGAGTCGCTAATGGTCCGCAGCGCGGCAGGCTGTCTTCCGCGACCGAGCACGGCCGCCTCAATCTTACTTCACTTAGGTTTGCCCCTTTGGAAACAGCCACAAGGTTAGTTGAAAATAGTCCAATTTATTTGCAGGCAGTTGCATACAGTTCAGAGCAGGGTTGCAAAGCATCACAAGTAGTCTCTGCCAAACCGGTTTCGGGACAGCGTCCCTTCTTCAATGGCTCTGCATGAAAAACACGGCAAACTTTTCCATCGTGCACTTTATAACAAAAAGTCGGCCCCAGTGGGCGTGGCTGCTTGCGTAGCCTTCTGGCCTTTGTAGTGCTTTCATGTACTTCCCTCGGTGGGTCCGTATTTACATGCAGGAAATACGTTGCAATTAAATTCCTCAGTGGGTAGATGTTGGCCCCCTACTTCGGCACTGACGTTTTATTCAGCTGTCTGTCAGGGAACTAACCTTCCAAAAGTAACGGCCCCGGTTGGAGTCGCTAATGGTCCGCAGCGCGGCAGGCTGTCTTCCGCGACCGAGCACGGCCGCCTCAATCTTACTTCACTTAGGTTTGCCCCTTTGGAAACAGCCACAAGGTTAGTTGAAAATAGTCCAATTTATTTGCAGGCAGTTGCATACAGTTCAGAGCAGGGTTGCAAAGCATCACAAGTAGTCTCTGCCAAACCGGTTTCGGGACAGCGTCCCTTCTTCAATGGCTCTGCATGAAAAACACGGCAAACTTTTCCATCGTGCACTTTATAACAAAAAGTCGGCCCCAGTGGGCGTGGCTGCTTGCGTAGCCTTCTGGCCTTTGTAGTGCTTTCATGTACTTCCCTTGGTGGGTCCGTATTTACATGCAGGAAATACGTTGCAATTAAATTCCTCAGTGGGTAGATGTTGGCCCCCTACTTCGGCACTGACGTTTTATTCAGCTGTCTGTCAGGGAACTAACCTTCCAAAAGTAACGGCCCCGGTTGGAGTCGCTAATGGTCCGCAGCGCGGCAGGCTGTCTTCCGCGACCGAGCACGGCCGCCTCAATCTTACTTCACTTAGGTTTGCCCCTTTGGAAACAGCCACAAGGTTAGTTGAAAATAGTCCAATTTATTTGCAGGCAGTTGCATACAGTTCAGAGCAGGGTTGCAAAGCATCACAAGTAGTCTCTGCCAAACCGGTTTCGGGACAGCGTCCCTTCTTCAATGGCTCTGCATGAAAAACACGGCAAACTTTTCCATCGTGCACTTTATAACAAAAAGTCGGCCCCAGTGGGCGTGGCTGCTTGCGTAGCCTTCTGGCCTTTGTAGTGCTTTCATGTACTTCCCTCGGTGGGTCCGTATTTACATGCAGGAAATACGTTGCAATTAAATTCCTCAGTGGGTAGATGTTGGCCCCCTACTTCGGCACTGACGTTTTATTCAGCTGTCTGTCAGGGAACTAACCTTCCAAAAGTAACGGCCCCGGTTGGAGTCGCTAATGGTCTTTTTGTTATAAAGTGCACGATGGAAAAGTTTGCCGTGTTTTTCATGCAGAGCCATTGAAGAAGGGACGCTGTCCCGAAACCGGTTTGGCAGAGACTACTTGTGATGCTATGCAACCCTGCTCTGAACTGTATGCAACTGCCTGCAAATAAATTGGACTATTTTCAACTAACCTTGTGGCTGTTTCCAAAGGGGCAAACCTAAGTGAAGTAAGATTGAGGCGGCCGTGCTCGGTAGCGGAAGACAGCCTGCCGCGCTGCGGACCATTAGCGACTCCAACCGGGGCCGTTACTTTTGGAAGGTTAGTTCCCTGACAGACAGCTGAATAAAACGTCAGTGCCGAAGTAGGGGGCCAACATCTACCCACTGAGGAATTTAATTGCAACGTATTTCCTGCATGTAAATACGGACCCACCAAGGGAAGTACATGAAAGCACTACAAAGGCCAGAAGGCTACGCAAGCAGCCACGCCCACTGGGGCCGACTTTTTGTTATAAAGTGCACGATGGAAAAGTTTGCCGTGTTTTTCATGCAGAGCCATTGAAGAAGGGACGCTGTCCCGAAACCGGTTTGGCAGAGACTACTTGTGATGCTATGCAACCCTGCTCTGAACTGTATGCAACTGCCTGCAAATAAATTGGACTATTTTCAACTAACCTTGTGGCTGTTTCCAAAGGGGCAAACCTAAGTGAAGTAAGATTGAGGCGGCCGTGCTCGGTCGCGGAAGACAGCCTGCCGCGCTGCGGACCATTAGCGACTCCAACCGGGGCCGTTACTTTTGGAAGGTTAGTTCCCTGACAGACAGCTGAATAAAACGTCAGTGCCGAAGTAGGGGGCCAACATCTACCCACTGAGGAATTTAATTGCAACGTATTTCCTGCATGTAAATACGGACCCACCAAGGGAAGTACATGAAAGCACTACAAAGGCCAGAAGGCTACGCAAGCAGCCACGCCCACTGGGGCCGACTTTTTGTTATAAAGTGCACGATGGAAAAGTTTGCCGTGTTTTTCATGCAGAGCCATTGAAGAAGGGACGCTGTCCCGAAACCGGTTTGGCAGAGACTACTTGTGATGCTATGCAACCCTGCTCTGAACTGTATGCAACTGCCTGCAAATAAATTGGACTATTTTCAACTAACCTTGTGGCTGTTTCCAAAGGGGCAAACCTAAGTGAAGTAAGATTGAGGCGGCCGTGCTCGGTCGCGGAAGACAGCCTGCCGCGCTGCGGACCATTAGCGACTCCAACCGGGGCCGTTACTTTTGGAAGGTTAGTTCCCTGACAGACAGCTGAATAAAACGTCAGTGCCGAAGTAGGGGGCCAACATCTACCCACTGAGGAATTTAATTGCAACGTATTTCCTGCATGTAAATACGGACCCACCAAGGGAAGTACATGAAAGCACTACAAAGGCCAGAAGGCTACGCAAGCAGCCACGCCCACTGGGGCCGACTTTTTGTTATAAAGTGCACGATGGAAAAGTTTGCCGTGTTTTTCATGCAGAGCCATTGAAGAAGGGACGCTGTCCCGAAACCGGTTTGGCAGAGACTACTTGTGATGCTATGCAACCCTGCTCTGAACTGTATGCAACTGCCTGCAAATAAATTGGACTATTTTCAACTAACCTTGTGGCTGTTTCCAAAGGGGCAAACCTAAGTGAAGTAAGATTGAGGCGGCCGTGCTCGGTCGCGGAAGACAGCCTGCCGCGCTGCGGACCATTAGCGACTCCAACCGGGGCCGTTACTTTTGGAAGGTTAGTTCCCTGACAGACAGCTGAATAAAACGTCAGTGCCGAAGTAGGGGGCCAACATCTACCCACTGAGGAATTTAATTGCAACGTATTTCCTGCATGTAAATACGGACCCACCAAGGGAAGTACATGAAAGCACTACAAAGGCCAGAAGGCTACGCAAGCAGCCACGCCCACTGGGGCCGACTTTTTGTTATAAAGTGCACGATGGAAAAGTTTGCCGTGTTTTTCATGCAGAGCCATTGAAGAAGGGACGCTGTCCCGAAACCGGTTTGGCAGAGACTACTTGTGATGCTATGCAACCCTGCTCTGAACTGTATGCAACTGCCTGCAAATAAATTGGACTATTTTCAACTAACCTTGTGGCTGTTTCCAAAGGGGCAAACCTAAGTGAAGTAAGATTGAGGCGGCCGTGCTCGGTCGCGGAAGACAGCCTGCCGCGCTGCGGACCATTAGCGACTCCAACCGGGGCCGTTACTTTTGGAAGGTTAGTTCCCTGACAGACAGCTGAATAAAACGTCAGTGCCGAAGTAGGGGGCCAACATCTACCCACTGAGGAATTTAATTGCAACGTATTTCCTGCATGTAAATACGGACCCACCAAGGGAAGTACATGAAAGCACTACAAAGGCCAGAAGGCTACGCAAGCAGCCACGCCCACTGGGGCCGACTTTTTGTTATAAAGTGCACGATGGAAAAGTTTGCCGTGTTTTTCATGCAGAGCCATTGAAGAAGGGACGCTGTCCCGAAACCGGTTTGGCAGAGACTACTTGTGATGCTATGCAACCCTGCTCTGAACTGTATGCAACTGCCTGCAAATAAATTGGACTATTTTCAACTAACCTTGTGGCTGTTTCCAAAGGGGCAAACCTAAGTGAAGTAAGATTGAGGCGGCCGTGCTCGGTCGCGGAAGACAGCCTGCTGCGCTGCGGACCATTAGCGACTCCAACCGGGGCCGTTACTTTTGGAAGGTTAGTTCCCTGACAGACAGCTGAATAAAACGTCAGTGCCGAAGTAGGGGGCCAACATCTACCCACTGAGGAATTTAATTGCAACGTATTTCCTGCATGTAAATACGGACCCACCAAGGGAAGTACATGAAAGCACTACAAAGGCCAGAAGGCTACGCAAGCAGCCACGCCCACTGGGGCCGACTTTTTGTTATAAAGTGCACGATGGAAAAGTTTGCCGTGTTTTTCATGCAGAGCCATTGAAGAAGGGACGCTGTCCCGAAACCGGTTTGGCAGAGACTACTTGTGATGCTATGCAACCCTGCTCTGAACTGTATGCAACTGCCTGCAAATAAATTGGACTATTTTCAACTAACCTTGTGGCTGTTTCCAAAGGGGCAAACCTAAGTGAAGTAAGATTGAGGCGGCCGTGCTCGGTCGCGGAAGACAGCCTGCCGCGCTGCGGACCATTAGCGACTCCAACCGGGGCCGTTACTTTTGGAAGGTTAGTTCCCTGACAGACAGCTGAATAAAACGTCAGTGCCGAAGTAGGGGGCCAACATCTACCCACTGAGGAATTTAATTGCAACGTATTTCCTGCATGTAAATACGGACCCACCAAGGGAAGTACATGAAAGCACTACAAAGGCCAGAAGGCTACGCAAGCAGCCACGCCCACTGGGGCCGACTTTTTGTTATAAAGTGCACGATGGAAAAGTTTGCCGTGTTTTTCATGCAGAGCCATTGAAGAAGGGACGCTGTCCCGAAACCGGTTTGGCAGAGACTACTTGTGATGCTATGCAACCCTGCTCTGAACTGTATGCAACTGCCTGCAAATAAATTGGACTATTTTCAACTAACCTTGTGGCTGTTTCCAAAGGGGCAAACCTAAGTGAAGTAAGATTGAGGCGGCCGTGCTCGGTCGCGGAAGACAGCCTGCCGCGCTGCGGACCATTAGCGACTCCAACCGGGGCCGTTACTTTTGGAAGGTTAGTTCCCTGACAGACAGCTGAATAAAACGTCAGTGCCGAAGTAGGGGGCCAACATCTACCCACTGAGGAATTTAATTGCAACGTATTTCCTGCATGTGAATACGGACCCACCAAGGGAAGTACATGAAAGCACTACAAAGGCCAGAAGGCTACGCAAGCAGCCACGCCCACTGGGGCCGACTTTTTGTTATAAAGTGCACGATGGAAAAGTTTGCCGTGTTTTTCATGCAGAGCCATTGAAGAAGGGACGCTGTCCCGAAACCGGTTTGGCAGAGACTACTTGTGATGCTATGCAACCCTGCTCTGAACTGTATGCAACTGCCTGCAAATAAATTGGACTATTTTCAACTAACCTTGTGGCTGTTTCCAAAGGGGCAAACCTAAGTGAAGTAAGATTGAGGCGGCCGTGCTCGGTCGCGGAAGACAGCCTGCCGCGCTGCGGACCATTAGCGACTCCAACCGGGGCCGTTACTTTTGGAAGGTTAGTTCCCTGACAGACAGCTGAATAAAACGTCAGTGCCGAAGTAGGGGGCCAACATCTACCCACTGAGGAATTTAATTGCAACGTATTTCCTGCATGTAAATACGGACCCACCAAGGGAAGTACATGAAAGCACTACAAAGGCCAGAAGGCTACGCAAGCAGCCACGCCCACTGGGGCCGACTTTTTGTTATAAAGTGCACGATGGAAAAGTTTGCCGTGTTTTTCATGCAGAGCCATTGAAGAAGGGACGCTGTCCCGAAACCGGTTTGGCAGAGACTACTTGTGATGCTATGCAACCCTGCTCTGAACTGTATGCAACTGCCTGCAAATAAATTGGACTATTTTCAACTAACCTTGTGGCTGTTTCCAAAGGGGCAAACCTAAGTGAAGTAAGATTGAGGCGGCCGTGCTCGGTCGCGGAAGACAGCCTGCCGCGCTGCGGACCATTAGCGACTCCAACCGGGGCCGTTACTTTTGGAAGGTTAGTTCCCTGACAGACAGCTGAATAAAACGTCAGTGCCGAAGTAGGGGGCCAACATCTACCCACTGAGGAATTTAATTGCAACGTATTTCCTGCATGTAAATACGGACCCACCAAGGGAAGTACATGAAAGCACTACAAAGGCCAGAAGGCTACGCAAGCAGCCACGCCCACTGGGGCCGACTTTTTGTTATAAAGTGCACGATGGAAAAGTTTGCCGTGTTTTTCATGCAGAGCCATTGAAGAAGGGACGCTGTCCCGAAACCGGTTTGGCAGAGACTACTTGTGATGCTATGCAACCCTGCTCTGAACTGTATGCAACTGCCTGCAAATAAATTGGACTATTTTCAACTAACCTTGTGGCTGTTTCCAAAGGGGCAAACCTAAGTGAAGTAATATATATATATATATATATATATATATATATATATATATATATATATATATATATATATATATATATATATATAATCAATCAACACTGTGGTGATCATGTTATAACCAAATTGCATCTCCCTCCCAAACCGACTCTTCACCAATTGCTGTGGATCATTTATATTTTAGATTTAAATGTCATGACCCCACTCTTGATCCAAATAAGGTATAATCAGTCCTTGGCCATCAAACTGTTTTGTTAAAAACTGAGGGTGCAGTGCATATGAGGTAACTGGCTGGTTTGTCTAAACCCTTTTACTGGTGAGGAGTCTTTAACTTGAATAAACAGTAGGTTAATGTAGGAAATTGGGTTACTGGTTGAGGGGGGGTAAACTCTACTCAAGCAGCAACCACACTCCTTGTCAAGGTGAGGAACAAGCAAGCACCAGATTTACCTTTGCTCAACCCTCTGGAAGCTTGGCACAGAGGATAGAGGCCCAACTGAGAGGCGACGTGTAAGCTAATTATGCAGCACACAAACAATTGTAAAATAACACCATAACTCTAGGAAAATCTCACACAAATTTAGAAACCGAGCACAATTTAATAAATTAAAGAAGAGCGAAACAACAAACCTCCAATAAGTAGAACTGGAGCTATGCAAGTTTAAAGATTTCAGAGAAAATGGCACCAAAAAGCACAAAGTGCCAAATATGGATATCTGGTTGCATCGGAGTGAGACAGTCACAATTTCAGACTATCGTGATGGCGCGGAGGCCTGCTACAGGGTCCTAGCTTGGCCTACTAACCAAGAGTAGCTTAAATCTTGGTTTCAAAGCTGTGTTAGGTTGCGCGTCAAGTCTGTGTCACACAGCTGAGGCGATGCACCAGTTCGGAGTAGCTGAGATGCAAGGTCCAGCAATGTAATTGAGGATCCCATCGGCGAGGATTTGCAATGTGAAATCTGGTGTCAAGTATTGTGTTACGCAGCCAAGGTGGTGCGTTGGTTCAAAGGATCGAAAGGCTATGATTTGAGCACCTGTCGTCGCTGCGGTTGGCATCCAATATGAGATTTGCAAAGCAAGAGCCTGTATTGGGCAGATGTTATGCAGCAGAGATAATGTGTCAGTTCTGCTCAGTGTTGCTCAGATGGGTTGGCAGAGCTCCTTCAAGCCCACTTCCAAGGGTCCAGGACTGGGGTGGCACCACTTGGCATGGTATGCCTCACAGATGGCAGAGTCCAGATGCTGGGTTAAAGGTGTTTGGAGCCTTTGAAATCACCCTGGGATCCTGGGTTTAACAGATTCAGGTCAAGTCCTCACCCAGGTAAGAGAGCAGCAGGTCAACAGTCGGCTGCAATCCAGCAGAGTGGCAGTCCTTTCAGCAACACAGTATGCCTTCTTCCTGGAAGAGTCCCAACAGTCTCATAAGTGTACTGAAGAGTGTGTGTCTGAGGTCTAATATTTATACCTGGTTTCCACATTGAAGTGGAGGACGCTTCTAGAGGTTTCCATCCCCTTATTGTGTTAGGCACCCCTGTCCTGGTCCCAGTTCGTCTGTGGTCACAAGAGACTGGTGACAAACTCTTTGTGAGGATGCTCAGGCATAGCCGTTGTGAAGTGCAAGTATGGTGGGTGATCGCTCGTCCCACTCGCTAACTCGGTTGACCATTTTGCCAACATTTATCTTTCATTTGTCTCACTGTCTGGGAGCAATAAACAAAGCCAAACTGTCAGCTACACCTAGTCGTGTGACCCAGCATCAGGTTGCAGGGACCAAATGGTATGGACTAGAAAGTTGAATTTTCAGAATTGTCATTAAAAATCTAACTTTACCATTAAAAAGGGCTTTACTTACAACACTTTAGACACCAAACTCGACTTGTGTACCTGGTCCCAATTGCTGCAGGTCCATTCGTAGCACTTAATTTACAGGTCCTGGGTACAGACAGTACACTTTACTTGGGGCTTTCAGGAAAATTACATGTGCCAAATGGGTGTAAGCCAATTCTACCATGTTTTAAGGAGCGAGCACAATCACTTTTCCACTGGTAAGCAGTAGTAAAGTGTACAGAATCCTATAAGCCAAGAAAAACAGGAGGGTGAAGGCAAAACGTATAGGGAAGACCTTGCAGAAAGGGCCATGGCCAACAGCAAGCTATTCTATTTCCAATTTACAACTTTACTTCTGTGTTGCAAAGTTTCTGAATGTAAAATCTGACTACTCTATGCAATTCTAGCAATTTAGTGTATTATGCATCCTTTTCTGACCTTTCTGGTATTGAGAAGATTCAAGAAATTTGCTTTCACCAGTCTTTTCTCATTCTTTACCATTTCATTACTAGATGAGAAGGAAAAGGTGGCTCTGATTGAGCAGGAGAAGAAGGTGGCAGAGGAGAAGAATTTGCAGGCAGAGCAGCTGCTGAGGGACCAGGAGCGCAGCCACCAGGAGAGTGTGGCACAATTGCAGCTTAAGATGGAGGAGGAGGCAGAGAACATCAAGAAGGAAGCGGAGAAGGCACTAGAGAGTAAACTAAAGCTCCATGAGGAGATGCTGGAGAAGGGCTTCCAAGAAAAGGCTAAGATGATGGAGAGTGAAATCTCCACCTTGAGGGATGAGGTCAGCGAAGCCAAGAACAAGAATTTTATTGTGGATATTCTTCGAGGCGTTGGGGAAGGGCTCTCGCATGTTGCTAACATAGTGGACATATGGAAAAGTCGTAAAGGTTCGTCTTCCAGAAGCAGTCTTCCCTCCGGGAAGGCAAAGTAGGAGTTTTATTGGGACTGGTCAAAAAGAAAGGTGCTACTCTTTACTTTCTCACCTTCACTGGTGGAAAGTCCCTTGCATGTTTCTCCAAAAGTAAATCTTGCCAAGAGTCTTACATTTGTCTGTGCCACACAGGAACTTCCCAGAATCTACAATGGGTGACTGTGCTTTCCAGCACTGCTTCTTGATGTAGGAGGAAAGCTCACACAACTTGGGGAACCTTCTAGGAGCTATGTGAGTGGTGTCTAGAGGAGCTTTCTTTTTAGCACTGCAAGAGGCACAGTCATTACATTTCCTTAGAAATTACTCTTTTTCTCTCTTGAAATGTTATTTAGTTTCACTGTGGAAAAATAAATGTTGTTAATTAAAGAGACTCTCCTCAGGTACACCTCCTAGAATTTCTTGTTTCCTAAAGTTTGGTTATTGCTCGTATCTGGCTTTACACAGGTATTTACTCTTGTGCACACATATACTCTTGCCCATTTTCTGTGGTTTGTGAACAGGAAGTAAGTCCGTTGTCCTCGCTGAATCCCGCACCAGATCTTTAGGCCTCATGATTTAGGGATCGAACTATCGCAAATTGTGTTTCTGCCTCTTTGAAACAAACTTACGTTTGGACGGAGTTCAAAGTGCCTTTAGCTCCTTTATTTAAGCAGGCAGTAGTTACCACTAGGTTTTACCTGGTCTTAACTACCTTTTCATAACATTTGTTTGGGGTAATTACATTTGCAAATACTGTTTGTGCATGACATTTTCCTATATTTTGCACCAAGTGTAAATCAGTTGTAAATGTCATATGCGCCTGGTTATTTTCCCGCTTTTGTTCGTAAATAGGTGTTACTGACCCTGCAAGAGTTTGATCAACAAGAGAAATGGTTATGCACGTTTAGAGCTCAAATGATAAGGAAATCTGAAAGAAGCCAATGTTAAAATTACACTTGACCCACATGCTATTGTAATTATTCAAGTAAATGTGCATATGCATCTCATGTTTTCATAGTGATTACTGTGCTGTAATGTATTCATTTTTGTATATTTACATCAGTGTTAATTTGTTTAGGCATGTACAGTGTATTGTGTATATGAGACTCCAATAAATATTGTTTATTCAATTTATGGTTCAAATCTTGGTGCCCCTCTCTTTTCCAGATTTATGGGCCCATTTGTTCAAGCGTTAAAGTTATTTAGTGTAAGCTGAACATCCTGTGATTCTATGCAAATTACTGAATCTCCCCGTGCCTAACAAAAAAAATGAATGTGTCTTCATGTAATGCAACTGGCGCTTTGTAAAGAGCTCTGATACCTGATTATTTTGCCCAATTGATACAGGGGTGGAGAGAGACCAGCTGCAGCTGAGCTCTGCGACTTTGAATGTATGCTCCTAGATAACACAGGAATCGGAAGTCAGGGGGAATTGGCACGCCATTGCGCCAGGAGTGGGAGTCTCCCGCCTGGATAACTCTGACTACACATTTGACTTCACCAAAAGATCAGTTCTGCCAAATATCGTTTATACACTGTATTAACCCCGCGACCCTAGTGACTTAGTGACTGTCTTGGGCTCTGACTCCAATACCAAGATGAGCAAGCGCAAAGGGAAGAGGATAGGTGCACTTAATGGTAGCGGTGAGGCGGGGACATTAGATCAATTCATACTAAGGGCAACATCTGTCTTGGAAAAAGAAATCGCTATAACAGAGCGTTGCTTATCCTTGGATCCGCAACAAACCAAAATATCTTCTCTGGGCATAATTGCATCAGATTGTTCTCCAGTCCACTCTGTTGTTAACTGTAATGCGCCCACCATTAACGAGGTGAGCGGCTCTGTGACCTCCCTAACTGGGTCATTGGAGGACACTGTGAAATCACCAGTAGCTGTACATACGACTGTTCCTAGTGTGGCCCCGTGAACGTCGGCAAGATCTTTATCTAAAAATAGATCTAATCAACCAACTCCCGACCCAGCAGTAAAAAGGAAAAGGGGAGTCGGCCTGATAGAATTCACTTTTCGATGCCACACCCATCCCTATTTCCATATGCGAGTTAGCATCATGTGTCTAACTGATAAAATGCATATATATACACGTGTTCGTAATGCTCTTGCTTGTGACATTATTATTCAATTATATGTGTGATGATATTAGTTCCTTAGCTTAGCCCGTGTGCCTCCATTTTGTATATCTCCCTGAGCCTGCGAGTCGCACTCGCTCATCTGCCCCTCCCGTAGGAATAGAGAATTTCACTAAGACAGCAGTTTTCGTTTCTCAGCTAACTGTGGCCGAAACTAACAAGTCTCTTTATCAGTAATGTTCTCATGCCCCAGAGACGCTGAAGCCTAGCTCCGCGGCCTTGAGTAAAGATAGCGATGTATCCCTTGCAGGTGCAGATGCCTACTGTATGAGGACATTGTTCCTCTGTCTGGGTTTCAGTAATTTTCCAGAAGGGGCGTACCCTAATGTACTGTGTTGCATTATAATGTACTGCTGTGATGAAGAGAGTCAGTCCTCTCGTTCGCACTCCTAGGAGTGAGGTCGGACAGGGCCCTCTCATATGAGTGTGTTTGGCCTAATAAAAGACTATTGTTTATTCTTCTCCACTGTCCGGCTGACTTCCTACAGAGTTACTATAGGTGAGTGCGGTAAGTCACTCGGGTGGATTTGAGCCACGCTTATCAGGCCCACAGAGGCCTGTCGCTGCGAAAGCGCCAAGGACTAACAAAAACGGATGTGTTCCAACAGACGAGCGCAGCACACAAGACATTAATGCTACTGCTTGCTCGGATTTCAAGTTTTCTGTTATGGGTGGCCTCTGCTCAAACTCTGATGAGGAAATGTGGAGAAGACTTGAAAATCTTCAAACAACCTTATTATCTCCAATCACTTATAGGTTGAGTCGGATCGAGGAACGCCTAATAAACTCTGAAACCCAGGTTATGACAGGTCTTTCTGTTTTAGAGGGCCGTCATGCTCATTCTAAACCTACTGTTGAGAATATATCCTGCAACCCGGGTAATATGGTGCCAGCCCCGGTCACAGTCAACCCGATGCTTCCGTGTCCACAAGTATTGAGACAACTATCTTCCAGGACGAATACAGATGTAGCTCCATCACCGCAATAAAAAATAGCTATGTTCGCATAGGAATGATGTAGATGCAGGAACCTATTAGGTGAATTTGCCCTATCAATTATGAGCACCCCGGGTGATGGTAGAGCGGCAACAGTAACTGCACAAACCAAGAACATTAATTCTAAAAACTGTCCTGTGACTAGCCATGTCAGTACATCTATCGGACCACAGGGAACTAGGAGCTCGTTATAGAACGATGTGCAACTTTACCCCACGGTCCTCCATCTTCCGCCAGCAGCCGCTCCATTAGTGGTAGTTTTGAGGAAAGGACCGCCCTTGCGGACAGCACAGACTGAAACTACTGACCAATTACTACTTAAAGCACTGCATTAGTTCAACACCCGACTTAAGGATGCTGGGATTTGGGAGGAGGGTGTTGGAAAGCATATGATCATGGCTAGACGTATCTGGTGGATAGGTCCATCCAGGAAAGAAGGAAATGGCGATTTGTAGTCGTCAACTTTAATAATGTTCACATAACCAGATTTCTGCATCTTATGGGGGATAAGAACCAGGTTTCTATGGAGATCCTACCACCACCTGCAAATTCTGAGGGCATACACTCCTCAATTTCCCTGTTATCCTGGAATATTGCCGGCCTATCTAGTAAAACCTTGTCTCTTGATTGGTCAAATTTTATTGAGGGTTATGATTTTATTGCCTTTCAGCAGACTTGGTCGGTAGATACTATTTGCCGTCCAGGTCACTTGGCTTTTGGCAAAGCGGCTATTCCTAGCTCCCAGGGGAGACCAAGCGGGACCAAGCGGGGGATTGCTAATATGGGTCAAGCAACAGACATCGCTCTAAATAAAGGAATTAATAATAGACCGCCCTGACATCCTTGCCATCAAGGTCTGCTTAGAGGGAGAGTTTGATTTCATACTACTCCACGTTTATGCAAGAGGGGTTGCGGATGGGAAAGCCTTGACAACTATTGCCCTTGTGGACACATTTAAAATGACCTAGACGGCCCAAATGTCCTAGTTATCGCAGGTGACCTGAAATTCCACATTTGAGCCCCTGGGCCTAGACAATTACAGTCTTAGTATGGAGGACGACCAGATTTGGGGGATACCGTCTTTATCGCTGCCACCAATTAATAGATGGTCTGAGGCAGCGTTGCAGCTAAAAAGTTTATCCCTGGGGTGGAGGCTTAAGGCTGCCAATGGGAGATCATTCTCAGACATGGATGGTACTAATACCTTCTCTAATGGGACCAGACATTGTAGAATTGATTACATTCTCCTTAGCTTGGAGTTAAGGCCCAGACATGCGGACATGTTGGTCCACCATGATCCTCTTCTATTAACATTAGCCAAGAAGGGACTGGATCACTCTAATGTTGTCCCGGAAACCGCTATAGGAGAAGTAATTATGTCCCAAGATTGCCGCTGGGTGAAATGGGCGGTTGTCTCAGAAGATTAAGGCGCCGTAAAGCAGATTAAATTAGCAATCAAAGATACTGAAATACTGCTTGGCTCTATAGATGCCCACGATAATTCTTTTTTAGACCTCATGAAGGTGCACGAGGATCTATTTGCTAAACTAAAGGCCCTGGTTATGAAACATAGGAGACCATACAGGCATACTGTAAAAAAATCGGCCAAATGGTATGATAAGGCATATGGAGTTGCATTTAAGCAACTCTCAACCACAATTAAGTTAGGTGTACCCCATGAGATCTAAATGGCAAGGGTAAACTACAAACAAGCATTTGCAATGCAATAAGTCTCACATTTGCAAGAGTTTGAGCAATTGGCATTGTAAATGATAATGCCTTTTATTTATGTGTTTTGAAAACCTGCAAGCAGTGTGTAAACACTCACGTTATACTTATAGTCCTTGCCCTGGGATAAATTCTTAGCAGATAAGCTCTTTGTCTGGAAAGGCTCCATTCCTAGCAATCCTACATTTAGAAGTTCATTGTTCATCCTTGAAAGTGGAACCGCCCTGCACCTACCTTTGTGATTAGAATAGCATATGCTACCCCTTTAGCTTATATTTATGACATTGCACTTGCCATCTATTTTCTGTGACCAGGCAACAGATCAATGCCCGATGGCTGTTGCATGAGGGTACCATTTAAAATCAACTACAAGAATTTTCAGCCTAACAGGATCATTCAGGTTAGCAGAAGGGATAGGTGGTAACAAAGTTAAGTATCATCAAATAATAGATGTTTCAGCTCAGTATAAAGCATTTATTTCCATTGCCACCAACCAGATCCAATTAATTATGTTTCATATTGATGAGAGACAAGCCCTGAAAAGCCTTCAATTTCTGGCACCTGCGCAGTGGCAAGGACTGGTTAATTTGTGCTTGGGTAAGTAGATAATAAATAATCCAAACTTCTTGCTTCTGAGCACAGAGGCAGACAACAATTTATAGTTAAGAAGAAAGTGATTATAAAGTATATCGCAAAGCGGCTTTGACATCAAAGAAGCGGGCAAGTGCCTTACTTTTATAAACATTGCACCCACTTCATGGATTAAATAAACATAAAGCCAAGTGGCTGGAAAGCATTGAAGGAGGATGTATCTGAAAAAAATAAAAACACACAAGAAGAAAATGAAACCAGCAGACTCCTACTCACAGCAGCTGCTGAGGCAGAGCTCCGGCCAAGTGGGCTGGGGTCGGGTTACGGTGGCTTTCTCCCGCTCTAATGTGCAGTTAAACTGTGATGAAATACAGCTATAACCAGCTTTGTTGGTGCCTGGCCGTATGTCTATGCCTCCCCTAAAGCGCTGCTGCTATTTGTTCATGTGCCTGACTGAAAAGTCTTATGGCATGTGTAAAGTTGGCAAATATTAAATTTTTAAGCAATAATTGTGAATCTATTTTTGTATGAAGCATATGCATACATTAACCCCTTGCATGCGGAGCAGATTCCCCCGCTGTGCTGGGGGGAAGGGGGGCGCGCACAGCTCCCCTGGTGCTCACGACGAGCTCAGCTCGTCATGAGCCACGGTGGTCGTGTGCTCATGATGAGCTGAGCTCATCATGACCACACCCGTTCCTTTACAACGCTCGCACAGCAGGGGAATTAGCCCAGCGTGCGAGCGGTCATGAAGAGTCATGAGCACCGTGGCTCATAACTGAGCTGAGCTCGTCATGAGTGTCCAACGGGTTAAAGGAAAATGGTTTTTTTCACCAATTCTTTAGTTTCTAAAGAATTTTTAGATTTTGCCAAAAGAAGAATTTTTTGTTAGAATATCACAATTGTTTATAAATATATAAATATATTTATAACTAATATATATATATATATATATATATATATATATATATATATATATATATATATATATATATATATATATATATATATAACATACTTAGAACAATGAGAAAGATGAATCCAATGAATCCAGTAAAGTACAATTAATATGCTATTTGTTGATAAATTGAGTACTCCTAGGTTTGCACCCAACTGCCTTCAACCTATGTGCTCCAACAACTACAGAGGGGCTTTCAAACTGTGCAACTACATGAATCATGGTTGCTTCTTCTGTTTTCTTCCCCCCCCGCCCTTGACGCTCCCATAAGACTTCTTTAAAAACCCTTATATTTAAAAAGGGGCATCAGAACATCTTGTGAGGCATCTGCTCTCTGCTTTACTTCTCCAGATATTCAAGTGCTTGCAAGGTCTGGAAAATATGTGAGACTCCTGGACAATCTGCTTTCTCCCTCTTCTGTCCGCACCCTATCTGTCCACCCCCAAATAAAACTCATCACCGACTTTATTTGCACTTTGCCATAGCGTCTTTGCACAAAATTATTTTATCCTTGGTTTTGGAAACCAGTCACAAGATTACAATAGTAACTATAATACTTTCTCGTCACTAATATGTGTATGAATTTAAATATTGATGGTTTGCTTTATTTATGCTTGTTAATGCTGTAACCGCGCTGTGATGACATTTTATTGCCTTGGTTTTAATTAACTGTGCTAATTTTAATAAACTAGAGTGCCATTAAATTGATACATTTTTTTAAAGCACTTTATAAGTTTAGCGTGAAGCACTATATATAGATTATAGCAGGTGTATTTTAACCCCTTTGCTGCTAGGGCCTTCCCCACCCCCCATGTGCTCAGCCTTATTTTGTTTATTTGCGCAAGTTTGTACTTAGGCCCTTGTAACTTTTTGTCCACATAAGGTTTTGATGTTAAATTTGTGCTCTTATTCCCAACACCCTGATGATTTTAAAGGTACCCAGGGTTTGTGTAGTCCCCTGGAAAAGACCCAGAAATCTTCAAAAATACTTTAAAAAAATTGCCTTTTTCTAAAAACAATTGATCTAAATTTCTGCAGTAGACAGCGTCTTGCTTGTTTCTTGTAAATGGCATCAACAAAGTGTTTTTGGTGATGAAATCACCATCATCTCAGATTTCTGGGGCAAGTAGACTTTTGACAGAAAACCACTTTTTTTTTCCATGAAGTTTTTATTTTTCACTGTGCCGTAGTCTATTGTTTCAGTTATTTTTTTCTTTCAGCCTCCTTCCAGTTAGTGTTAGGAATTGGTTTCAAAACAAAAATGGATCCCAGTAAACTATACATTTTTAAAAACTAGACAAAAAATTTAATTCAGTAATGGGGCAATTTTCTTAATCCGGTAACGATTTCCTATACAAATGTATATTTGAGAATAGTAAATATTGCACTAAAGTATAAAAAAAATAGCCATTTGTGTTAACGTTTTCACCTGAAATTTTTGTAATTTTTTCCAAATATTATAACATTGAATCATCATGAGCCTTCTTTTTTGGGGATATATAGGACTTATAGGTTCTCCAAGAACCCGAGCAACCCAGATCCAAAAACTGAGCTACGTCATGCACTGGTTTTACATTGTGTACTGTGTTTCTTGAAATTCCTTTGGTAAATAGTAAAATAGGTACAAAGGAAAGCACTATATTTCTTAAACAAAATAAAGAGTTTAAAAGCAGTGTGTTTTGCATATCTCCAAAATTGTGGCTATCCATGCAAGCATTTTGATTTAGATGTAATTTTTTTAAATTACTTATTTCCAAATTTTTTCTATTAGGAAGGCTTAACTGCAAAGAAAGTTAATTGGTAGTAACAGTTCTTCTACTAATCTGTTTTCCCCTAATTATCCCAATAAAAATGCTACCTTACTTATGTGTGTAGGCCTAGTCCCCATGACAGGAATTGTCCCAAAACGCAACGTGGACCCACCACATTTTTAAAATGAAAATGGCCTCTTTTTTGGCTACCTATGGATTTTGAATCTTCGCTCTTCCGGCATCTCGCGAAACCTTGCCAACCTATACATTTTTGGAAATTATACACTAAGGGCCCCATGAGGATGGTGGGCAGACAACCCTAGCAGTGTTTTTAACGTCTGGCAGCTATGGGAGGTACCACACTGCCAATTAGTATGCGACCTTTACCGTGGCGGTCGCATCCCGCATCTTTGACTTTGCCCCGTGCGCTGCTGTAAGCAGCACCCGCCGCAAAGCCAAAGAGGCAAGTCTTGCATTGCCATGGACAAACTGGCAGGCACAGCGCGGTGCCTGCCACCTTCTGGATGGCACTGAGGGCAGGTACCATAGGTAGCCCCCAAGTGCAGCCCTGCAAACCCACTTGGGGGCCCACAACCGGCCCCCAAAGCAATTCCTGCCATAATTTCCACGGAGGCAAAGCTGCCATTAAGAGGCCTTCACATCACACCGTCTTGATATGGATGGCAGTGCCTATTAGGCACCGCCACCATACTAATTCTGCCTGGCTGGCAATCGGAATGATTGACTGCCGGCTGAAAAATGGTAGACGCACTTTGCGTTCACTGTGAAACCCCCCGCCATTGTAATATGAAGGGGGTTTCCATCGTTACGATGTGGTGGCGATCGCTACCGCTGGCTCGGCGGTGGTGAACGTCACGACATCCTAATGAGCCCCCAAGTGAAATCCAGTATGGGGTCACTTGTGTGGCTCTCTTCAGGTTCTGTGTCCCAGAATCCATTGCAAACCTCAAACTTCTAAAAACATTAAACACATTTTCCTCTCATTTCTGTGATGGAAATCTGCCTGGATCTACAAAATTCTAACCACCCCGTATGCCACAAGTCTCTTCATAAAAATGATAGCTCACTTGTGTGGATAGGCATAGTGCCTGCAGCAGGAAACGGCCCAAAATGCAACGTGGACCCACCACATTTTTTCATTGAAAACGGACCCTTGTTTTTCAAAGTGCCTAGCTTTGTATTCTGAATCCTAGCTCTGCTGGCACCTAGCGAAACCTAGCAAACATATACATGTTTGACAACTAGACATCCAGTCAAATTCATGATGGGGTGACCTGTATGTCTTTTACCATGTTCCGTTACCCAGAATCCCCTTTAAACCTCAAACCTTTTTTTAAAAAAAACAATTTCCATCACATTCCTGTGATGGAAAGTTCTGCAATTGGCGTTGTTCCACAAACTTCCACCCATCCCGCACTCTCCAAACTCTCCTATTAAAAGTGCAACCTAACTCATGTGGGTGTGCCAATTACCCGCGTCATGCAAAGGCCTAAAACGTATAGAGGAGACATTAAAATGACCTATCACAATACAACCTGCTTTTTAAAGAGTGGCACTTTGGTTTTTGGCTCTGTGCTCAGTGGCCATCTATGGAAACCTACCAAACCTGCACATTTTAGATATCTTGGCCAGTACATGGAGGTATGGCTTGTGGTTATCCCCAAAAAATTTTCTTACCCAGAATTCCTTGCAAACCTCATATTTAGTTTCAACATATTTTGTTTGGGATCAACATGCCGGTATAAATTTCCTTCCACACATTGTCCTTCTCAGTCTCACAAAGAAAATGATCTTTCACTTTGTTTAGTGTACAATACAGATTGGCTAAAACTTTTTTTTGCCACTTTCAAGCTAGACCCTTAAAATTCTTTTACAACTGCTATCATAAAAATGAGGCACTCGTAAATTAATCTTACAGGCATATTACGATGCAGCTGTAAATGCTCTGATCAAGGGTCAGAGACTTTTACAGCTGTATCTTAATCATTCCCTTTAATAATCTTATATTTTAAAATATTATTATGTAATTTATAACTTCAACTGGAAATAAAGTTTTATACATATTTATTTTTCATACTTTATCTTTTTATATTTCCATTTTTTAAATTACTTTTTGAACAGTTGTGTATATCTTTTGTTACAAATAAGCAACAACAAATTAACCAAACTAGTTTGAATATATAGTTAAAAATGTATATATATATTATAATATTAATTACTATATATTGTGTAATTTCTTGAAATTATTTTATGACATTTTTTAGAATTGAATATATTTTTCACACATATATTTTTAGAATAATATTGTGTTATATTGACTTCAAAGGTACACATTATTTTTTTCAATTTTTATTTGGTGTCCAAGTAGATTTTTTCATCTAGCCCTGTTATTGTTTGGACGCTTTTGGGGAGAGAATCTTACATTTGGTAGCTACGGTTATCGGATAAGGTAACTTTATTTTAAATAATTTTTAATTTCAGTTACTTTAATATTAGAGGGGAGGTAGTTAAGTAGTGTATATCGTTTGTATTATTATTTTGATGATTTTGATATGTTGTGTAATACATAGGTACATAGGTACAGTTCTATGTTTACTACCATGATAACATTTAAGGCTTAACAATATGTAGTTTATTAGGTGCTCATTATGATAGCCATCACATACAGATTTACCTATCGCCATATTAACATGGTGGAGGGTATCGTGGTGGATGCAAAGTCCGTCCTCCGCTTTTCCATTGGTGGCAATCGCACCTATTGCCTGGTGGATGGAAAAGGGCCACTAATATGTTGGCGGTGCCTAGCAGGCACCGTCCTCCATATTGGTTTGTGTCCTGTAAGAGGCCTTTTCATGGTGGTGGTGCCGCCATGGAAAGAATGTTTTGAATTGGGCTTGGGGGCTATTTGCGGGTCCCTCTTGTGGTGCGGTTGGTGGTACCTGCACTGGGGGGTACCCATGGCCCGTCCTGCATTTCCATGCACCATCTGTCAGTTATTTTGTGGTGCCTGCCACGTGGTATAGGGAAATGCTGTGCAAGAACCTTTAACATTGTGGATGGCGCTGCTTTCCCCAGCACTGCCTGCAATGTTAAAGGCCCAGGATGGGCCCGCCAGTTTGGCGGGTGCATCCTGATCGCAGTTGTGGGACCGCTGCATGTCTGACAGGCGGTACCAATCACCGCTATAGTGGCGGGTGGACTAAGTCCACTCGTCCTCGTAAACAGCCCCTTAGTTATGTGTACATTAGTATGTCTAGAGTTATTTTATTTGTTTTAAGTCTAATGTATAGGCCTTCATTATGATGTTTGTTTGAAAGTCTCTGACCCTACGTCTGAGGCTTTCTGACGCAAACCGTAGGTTTCACTTACGACTGGCTGATCATAATACTGCCGGTCTGAAGTGAAACCGGCCGGTTATTGACGCTGGCTTACGATGGGCTCAAGGAACCTGTTGCTCAATCTGAACTCACATGTAATTTATATGTATGGCGATGTATGCCATCTGGATTACGATTTACTGTTTCTGTTGGTGTTTTTTAACATCCCGCTTTCACACATGGAAAGCATGTTTGAAATCTACTTCATCCTGCCGCCTACGGTTGGTGTTTAATGTGATATCTAGGATCCCCACTTGTTGATCCCTGCACCGTTTGGCAAGCACCCTGTATTACCTTGTACACGGTGCATGAATGCACTCCACCTCCTATTTCCCTATGTGAGCTTGAGCTATGGCCAATTTATGGCCGTAGCACATGCTCCTATAGTGGAATTTGAGACTGCGACTGCACTGCACCATGTGTGGTCTTGTCGTAATCAGATGGTCGTGACCGCCGTTTGAAGGTTGTTCGGTCATGTTTCCGCTATGGTGCCATTACTATAATAAGTCCTCTGATGTTATTAAAATATTTATGTGGAGGAGGTATTTCATTTTTAACTGGTGTAATTTTGCTGCATCTTCAGTTCCATGGACAAAGTGGTTTTCATTTTTCTTTTATAAATTCATGAATATTTAACATTTTCTTCTAATTTTTGCTTTCCTGAAGCATTTCTTTCTTTTGATTTTCTAATTTATTTTTTTATCCTTAGGTGATATTGATTATTGGATATTTAGCCTTAATTTTTCCTCAGTTTTTTTTGTGCAAATTAGAAAATAAAATCACAGTGGAATAGTGGGCACCCCTGCATTGTGCTCAAAGGAGAGCAAAAAAGGTGAATGAGAGGCATCCACAGGTCACTCAGGCCATAGTAGCAAGTTATAACCACTATTCTTTAAGCAAAGTACGCATCCCTTAGGTCCATGACCTCCATTATCCATAATCCATGTCTGCTTTATATATTTGTAGCCCTTCTTGCTTTAAAGAGAGACAACCACCTTCTCATCCTCATCCTTCTGCGTCTCCAACTGTAGATGGGAGTTTGTCCTAACATGATTAGCTGAAGTGTGATCATATATTAACCCTACCTGTGGTGGTTAAAGAACTATGTAATATAGACCTTCATTTTATTGTGCACAACCTTCACCATGATCTTTATATCTGCATAAATGATTCATATTGGTTCGTATTTTGCAAATTGAAGCAGGTCACAGCCAGGTTTGGTAAATTAAGGGGTTTTCAGACAGACATGTGTTTTTAAATGTCGCCCAACCGAAATATTGATTTCTAAATATCGTGATTCAGAAATAATGACATTAAGAATATTGTGTTTAAGAATATCGGTTATAAAACCAGAAATATAGTTTTAAATAATAAATTTGTTTTTGTTTTTTTCAAAAAAGTACTTGTTTTTTAATAACATATTTTTAAAATTAGTGTTATGTATTTTAGTATATATTTTTAATGTATGTGATTTTTGTGATTTCTATAATTGTTTGTTTTCTAAAATCTGTGTACAATTTTTAGTACTTATCAATTCTTTTTTAATTAAATTTTGCATTTTAAATTTCCGTAGGTAGTAGTGGGTTTTTAGTTGACTTGTTTTTGGAATTCATTATTCATGTTTTTCTTTTCTTTTTTATTATTTATTTAATATAGATTTTATAGTGTTAATTGTGTGAAGTAATTAAAAAAATTATAAGGAATTTTGTTTTTTATTATTATTTTCTTTTTCTCCTTTTTTTTTTTTAGTTTTTAGCCACAGACAAAAAAAGAATTGCAACATGTTACATGGAAAGAAACATTTCTTACAGAATATACAATTTTACCAATAGCAATCATGAACAGCTAAGTAAGAACAAGCAAAGGCATAAAAAAATAAGGAAGATAACGAAGTGAGAAAAAAAAGTGAAAAAAAGACCAGAAAAAGCTGTGGAGAAGCAGAAGGAAGTCAAATCCAGAGAGCATATACAGATAACGACGAGAAAAACACGAGAGAACAGGGGCATGGCCACATTGCAGTTTAGAATAATTTAGAAATTATGCTCTCAATCCCATGGAAGCCAAGACCATATCATTTCAAATTTGCGCCAAGACCGAGGACCTCTAGCTTTAGCTAGTGCCATCTCCATTTCGTAGATGTCTCTTAACAAACGCCAAAATACATTAACACTTGGGCCCTTACTCTGAATTCAAGAACGTGCAACACATAGGCGAGCACAAGCCGATACAATAGAGACAAAGGGTTTAGTAAGACAGCCTAAATCTCAAAACATCCCCAGAGCAAGCTCTTTCTCAGTGATTACTTTGTCCTAACCAGCCCAGACTGTGAGAGCAAGAGAGATACCAGCCCAGAATTCCTTCAGATGAGAACACGAAAAAGACATACGACATTAATCCGCATCAAATTCCAAGCATTTCGGACAATGTGATTTTCGGTTGTTTGAGCTGGTAGCCCATTTAGATATTCGCCCCAGGGTATAATACAGCATGAAATTTAATCTGGTTTGCTGGAGTTATATTAGCCAGCCATATTAGAATGGGGGAACACTGATGCCTTTCCGCGGCGGCTTCTCCGCCATGGAAAGGCATACGGAGATATCTTTGGGGGCCCGTTGCGGGCCCCCAGGGTGACGGGGGTTGGGGGGTGCACATGGGGGGTACCTATGGTACCCCCCTGCATTTGCATGCACGAAGCAGCAGGCACCGCACGGGGCCTGCCGTTTTGTGCATGCAAATGCGATGCATGCATATTTAACCTTGCGGCGGGTGCTGCTTCAAGCAGCACCTGCCGCAATGTTGAAAATTGAGGATGTGACCGCCAGGGTGGCGGTCACATCCTGATCTGCACGGAGGGACCACCGCTGCCCCTGTGGACGGTCCCTCCTACTCTGCGGTGGCAGACGGACGCAGGTCCGTTCGCCATCCTAATGAGCACCATAGTTTTTAAAAAAATCAAGGCACTCCGAATTATTGAGGTGATTTAGACAACTACAAAAACTACCATTATTATTTTCCAAGTATTTTTGTAAATTGTCTCCCTTTTTGGGATGTATGATTGTGTGGTTTATAGTGGTAAATTTTGTGAAGCAATTTATTTTTAATTCATTCATAATAAGTTCTTAATTAATATTAACTAATTAATTGAAAATTAAATGTGTAAATTGTGTACGTTTTTTTAGGCGTTGGTTGCGGAGTTTATATGGGCTAAAGCTTGGCAAGTAATTTAAGTTTTGTGTTATTATTAAATTGATATTTAAGAAGGGTTATCGTTTATAATTATGTTTGCATGTTACTTTCATAGGGGTTAAGGTTTTGAAGTATATTAATTTTACTTGCAGTGTACAATCACTTTTCAAAACTATTCGCTTTATTAATTAGATTTATTTAAATTTTGTAACTTTTTTGCATTTTATTTTTAGCTCACATTTTTCATGTTTATAAGTGCGTAAAGTCTGCAAATGTTCCTAAGTTTTATTATTTTTTAATATTTTTTGAATTTATAATATTTCATTAATTTAAATGTAGGGTTTACATTTCATGGTGTTATAGGGTAGGAAATATGAATAAGTAAATTTACTTCAAAACTATTATAATACTTTTTTTTTTAATTGGCAAGCAAAATTTACCCCAAAAAAATGTACTACATTTTTTGTAGGTATGGGTCATATGCATTTATCATAAGGATAGTTTTTGTTCAATATGGTATATTACATACATTTTTTATTTAATTTGTATCATTTTTTTAAAATCACTTTCATTTTTTTTGTACTGACTGTAGTGTTAATCTTAATTATATTGATTGATTTAAGTGGGAATAGTGAATTTGACCCCACTACTATCCAACATTTTCCCCACTGTTGAACTCACTGGAGTTGGAATAATAACTTTTGATCATTTGCTAACCAACATTATTCCAAATTTTGCATTAATTTGAGTGGGAATATTCATTTTTATCTGTCCACTATCCAACACTTTCCAATCTGTTTCACTCATTAGATTCGTAATAGTAATTTTTAGCCCTCCGCTATACAACACGTTCCCTACTGTTACACTCATTGGAGTGCGAAGAATAATTTTTACACCTCCGCTAGACAACACTTTCACTACTGTTACAATTATTGGAGTGGGCAGAGTGCATTTTATCCATAGCCTATACAACATTTACACTACTATTGCACTTATTCTAGTGTTAAATTCTACATTTTAGCCCGCCACTATCCAACACTTCCACCACTGTTGCACTAACTGTAGTGGGAGTAGTAATTTGTTCTCTTTCGATATCCATCACTTTGCAATATTTTGGAACTCATTGGATTGTGAATAGTTATTTTGTACCCATATGTTATCCAACACTTTACCTACTGTTACACTTACTGGAGTGGGAACAGTAATTTTTACCCGTCTATAGAACACTTACACTATTGTTGCACTCACTGGAGTGGGAATAGTAATTGTAACTCCATTGCTATTCAACATTTTCCCTACTGTTGCCCTGACTGTAGTAATACATTGAAGTTAAAAGATTTTTAAATAGTTTTTTTTTAATCATGTTTCATTTTTTCAGTATTTATGTTATTGCTATATATAAATATATATATATATATATGGAAAAAAGAAGGATAATTTATGCGTCACTCTATGCCTGAAAGGGTTTTGTTTTGATAAATATATTATAGATATATATGTGTGTGTTGATGTTTTTATATAATTTTAAATGTATGAAAGCAATCTTTTAAAATATTTTTAAAATGTTATATACATTTTGTTATTATGTATGCGGGTTTAACTTTTTTATTAAGTTTATTTGGTATATTTAAAAAAAATGTATATTACGTTTAATTTTGATGTCAAAATATTTTTTCATTGAATATATACAATCAATTTTATACACACACACACATATATATATATTTCTATTTATATATTTATATATTACATATATTTTGTATAACTCTCTTTTTAACTTCAATTACTTTTATTCTTAATTTTGTGGTACTGACCTGTTAAAGTATAGCTAATTCATTTTTTTTGCATTCTATATTTTTCAACTATATTATTTCCAACTATATTTTTTAAATCAATAGTTTTACAGTCATCAAAATAAAATAAGCCCCATACTGAATAACACGAGAGGAGCTGTGATGCTGGATATACACAGTATTAGTTGCATTAAAAAGACATTATGATGTTAAGTGATTTTTTTTAATTTAATTGGAAAACTGTTGTCTCCCGGGGCATTCACAGTTGTCATCATGTAAATGACCTGTGCAAAATTTTGAATCACCTGTTTTGTGGATGAATGTTCCGGCATATTTAAGGAAGATAGTTCCTTGGTAAAAATACCATTATCCTGCAATATGTCCTGGTGGCCAGTGAGCCGCACATCTTGTGTGGATTTGATTGTCTTTATCATTGTCTGTGACTGTGCCTGACTCAACTGTGTATCAATCAGCATCCAGCCTCTATCCTTTCTTTAAATATCTGTGCTTTAAGAAAAAAACTATTTTCTCTTATTTCTCCTGGTAATAAGGAATTATATTAATCATGGTGAGGAGAAGGTATATATGTGCAGGGGGTGTTGGTGGAGGGTTATGTGCCGTAGTCAGGCAAATGATCATGCCCGTTAACCACTTGCATTGTTTCACCTAACAGCTCTTGAAGGTTGCTGAGTTTCTCCTCAAATTTCTTCTCATGGATTACTTACTGTCTGTTCTGTGGAGAAGTGTGGCTCAGGGGTTAGAGGCGGCAGACCCGGAAGCTGAGATCGGCCCTGGACCAGGGTTCAATTCCCGGCCTCGGCGGGTCTTGGGCTAAAAAGAATTCCACGGACTTCATAATTCTCGCTCCGGTGCCCTCTCGACTCACGGGTTCACACTCTGCGACTCTGGGCAATAGCTTGCTTAATCTCCACAACGGCCCCTCGCAGCGGGATGCCTGGCTTTCACCTCGTGGATACCCTGCCGGGGTTATCTCACAGGGGAATACCAGGACGGGTTCCCTAAGCAAGCGCCGGGAAACCCACTGTGGGTAGCTGTGCGCTATATAAGCTCAAATACAAATACAAAAAACAAATACAAAGTACATGTTCACAGGACACTGATACAGCATTTTCATACCAAATTGCATCTTAGTTAGTGGCACAACCGATGCTTCTCCTCAGGGGTCTTGTACTGTGTTGTGTTCATAAGCCAGGGCTCCTGGTGGGGTTGCAGGAGACGGAGGTCAATGTACAGCAACACACAGACTCAGATGTATGCTACAGTACAATCAAGTTAGTCAGTAGATCTTGTTTTTCAGAGTAAATTTAAATACAGCCTTGCATAAATATTGTGTATGCAATATTCTCACTATTATATAATGTGTGCAAGATTATCCAAATCAAGAATATAGACTTTGAGGTAAATAATACAGTTCTTAGTATTATTTAATGTATTACTATATTTTACTGAAAAATCAAAGTTAAGAATATTCAAGTTAAATTGTTTTTTTCTTTTTTAATATGCTATCTTATAGTATATGTTGTAAAATGTTTGTTTAATTTGGATCACTTTTATTATTGTTTTCAAAATGTTATGATTTTTTTTATTAAAATGTAGTTTTTTTTAAATTTACAATACCCTTCTTGTTGTGCTTTTCACAAGCATTTCTGGTGGTAATTAAATAAATTACAATTCTGCTGCAAATAATTAATATATAATATATTAGAAATATAACTAATTGTTGATTCTATAATTCAATGTCTTTTCTGATGTCAGATTATAGGGCAGCATATGTTTTTTTGTGTATAAACAGTGAAGAAACTTAATGAATTTTAATTAGGGCTCCCGGTTTTATGGTATTTTTTTTGCCATTTCCACCTGCATTTATCCATATTTATTTTTTGGGCATTTTTTCTGTATTTATCCACATTTATTTTTGCCACAAGCAAAAGACGACGCTACAGCTAGTATTTTTCTACATTTATTTAAATGACCAATGCCAGTGTCCACCTGAACTCATCTAGAGCAGGTAGCAAGTGCACTTTCAGTGAACACGACCTAAAACCCTCAGTGTTACCGAAGCTTGTCTAGAGTAGACAACAGAGAGCACATTCCGTGTCCAATACCCGCCACTGCCACTGTGCACTTGAGCTCATAGGAACAATGATGTTACCTAAGCTCTTTGGGTAAAGGCAGCAGCAAGTACATTTATCGACCAATGTCCACCACCTCCAGTGTCCATCTGAGGATATCTAGAGCGTTTTCAGTGACCAAGAAAATGTGGACTCGTCTAAATTATGTGATCCTACGCAACAGGTGTTTCACCTTTCCTCATCATCACGTTAGAGCACTTTGAAATACACGAGTTCAGGATGTGCGTTGTACACAAACTAGGAGTGGGCACAAATGTATTGCACAACTCATAAAGGAGTACAAAGATTCAAGGATTTATAAAATATGTTGCACACAAACAGCTCATGGCTGTCCGTCAAAAAGCAATTAAATTCTATGTAATAACTCCTTTCTTCTCCAGGATGCAGTCATAAAGAACACCTACCGATTCCAGTATTGCAGTGTGCGAGTGTTGGAATTCCTGCCATGTGCCCAGTGAATAAACAAATTCCAAATTAGGATGAAACATTTTTACATACTCACTGCTTGGTTTCAACGATTCGGAAGACACTTTGACTAGAACATTGCCGCTCGATTTCACATTAACTGTTTCACAGACTTGGATGCTGAACCTGCTGACTTTGTCGTTCGATATTCTGACTAATAACGGAGGATGAACCAATAGGAGCTACTTCCCCATTCTCAAAGTGCAAAAGAAGTTGTTCCTTAGGTTACAGCACCAGAGGCTCTTTCCATGGGCTGACAAAGGGAACTGTAAGGCAGAGTAGGCCAAGTAAAACAAATTGCCAATAGCAAGGTACCAAAAGGTCCTGGTGGCAGTAAATTCGAGGACATCTGAGAGCCTGAGCAGTTGCAAATATAACCTAAAATAGCAATAAAATACCTAGATGGCGTACAACATCTCTGCACGTGTTCTTAACTGTGTTTGGTGCTGCATAGCAGCTAAAGTACTCTTGGACGGACTACAAATAGGCAGTAAAACTCAATTATGAGCCGCATTCACAGGGGAAGTGAACTGGCATTTTATATATGGAAGGGTACTTCAAAAGGCGGACAGTATGCAAGTTAGTGATCAAACAGATGCAGCTTGAAACCAGACAGAACGCAGATAGCGGACCCTTTGCTTATCAGACTGCAATGATCTAAAGAACGTATATGTTACTGTGGGGGGCAGCATAGTGACTTTGCTACACCATTTGATTATGAATGGAAAGGTATTAAAAAGGGACCCACTGCTTCTAACTTACCACGTTAGGCTGCGGATCTCCTCCATCACTCGGGGCAGAAGGCCTGTAGTGTCTGCTGGGCATCGCCACTGCCGCCAATGCAGAACCCGTCATACAGTGTGTACAACATCCAACCAGTCAAAGATGCTACTCACTCACATGCATGCAGCAGTGAGCGCATTCGGCTGAAGGCCGGTGTTGAGGGGGCCCCCTGGAGTTTGGAGGCCCCTCACTGCAAGGGGCCTGTGTGGGCCTGTGTTGCGCCCTGATTTTTTTGTATGAATCAATAAATAGCACATTGGGAAATGGTCCATTTGTAACGCGCTCGGACACCTTCAGGTTAAGTTCACTTTATATAAAATTACATTACATAAATAAATAGCAGCCGGGAACCCTGGAAGGGCATGCAGCAGGCATCCTCTGAAGCCATGTGGGTGCACAAGTGCAGAATTATCCTTCAGTCACAGAGATTAGTTGGAGAATCTGGTGGTGGGGCCTATTTTCATTGGTGTGTGGCAGCCCGGGCTGAGACAGCTTCCCGGGCACACACACAGTATTTCACAGGTCTTTAAAAGACCATTTGCTTGTTAAACAACCATCCCAAAGTGAAAAGAACACCACAAGACCCCCCACCCACATGAGGAAGGAGGAAAGAGGATCCAATTTGGCACTCTGGTGCTGCCAGTTCAAACCGGAGGGGAGAGGAGCTAAAGGGTGCAGCGGGACAGACTTTGTCAGAAGCAGCTTTCTCTGAGGCTTTTATCACTCTTCTGTTTGTAGGGACACTATGAAACTGCCATTTATATATCCCCTGAGGGCACATACACAGGAGAAATACAAGTACGTTTGTAGTTGCGCGCTGCATAATTTGCTAGTATTTCGAGGTTTTTACATATAAATACAGACAATGGAAATATAGATTTCCGTCTGTATTTATATGTAAAAATCTGTTTAAACGGAAAACCCGGAGCCCTAATTATAATTAATTATTACCTTTTGATTATTATTACTTCTTTATCTGAGAAACATGTAAATCAAGTCAGGTCAAAAACTTTATTCGGAACCATGTAAATCATGTCCATAAAAGTACATACATACAATACATGTTAAAAGAAAAAGAAAAAATACACTTGACAATCGCAATCAGCTAAAAATACAGTAGGATACATATAACATGTCGGATAATGCACGTTTTTTTAAAAAAAGTTTCCAATAAATAAGTTACTTTAAAATTATTAACTTAAAAATTCATGCTTTTCCTAGAGCTGATGGCCCTGAGTATATAACTAGCCGTATAAAAACAGATGTCAGGGTGATGCAAATTAAAAAGTAACTTCATTGCCGCTTTGATGGTTCTTGCTCCAAATTTAATAAATAACGGTTTTAAAAAGAATTTACGATATTCGCTGTACAGGTTGCATACAAGTAGAAAGTGCTCTGTGCTTTGTTCTGAAAAGTTGTCGCACCGACATGGACCTATAGGGCGCATCTTAATCTCAGGAAATGCGACCAATAGGTGGGCCGTACCCATCCTCATCCTGGTAAGGACAAACCGATGTTGCCCTTTGGTCACCTGGGGGAGGTAGGGATGTAGGCCCGCAAATTCGTTCAGTTGATTATAACGTATACAGGTGGAAAGTTTGAGATCATCCGTAGCTCGTCTTTCTGCACAATAATTTAAAAAGATTGATTTCAGACTCTCTTTAGAGAGATCCGAGGCAGAACAGTGATCTAATGTAACGTTTAACCCAAACACACTAGAAAAAGATTCAATTGTGTATTTGATCCATGGGATTTTGAGAAAATAGTCTAGACGTAAACAATCCTCAATGATAGCCCTGTTAAATGAGGTTTCGTCTTTCATCCAGACCGAACGCCATAACATCAAAGGTCTCAACAGTAATAGATCATTTAGATGTTGTAATCCTAATTCTTTATGAACCAGACTGTTAGCAGTGGATGTCGGGAGACACAACAATTTTTTCAAAAATGTATTCTCTTCTACCTGTAAAGGTTCTACCCTGGATACCCCCCAAACCCCTGCTCCGTAGAGAGCAGCCGAGAGACACCTGGCTTCAAAGATCTTAAGCATTACCTTAGGCCTTCTACTACCTAATTTACTTGCAAAAGCAAATATTCCAGTGGCACTCCTGATCATTTTGTCGCGCACCACCTTGTGCTCGACATCCCAGCGGCCGTTTTTGGAAAAGGTAACCCCCAGGTAGCAGAAATTTTCCACACACTGCACCACTTGGCCATCAATGTGATACCTATAGGGCTTTTTAGTTTTGACATTACTAGCTCCACACTCCATCACATATGTCTTGCTCTTGTTAATGACCAGCTTTCTTTTTTCTATAAAGGCCACAAAGTTATCCATCAAGAGCTGTAGACCCCGGGGGGTCCTAGAGAGCAACACAGCGTCGTCCGCATAGAGTAACACGGGGATGGTACTTGTGTTTACTCTAGGGGCGTCCGCTGGTGCCTTCTTAAGGATCGAGTCTACTTCATTAATAAATAGAGTGAAAAGCAGGGGTGCCAGAACACACCCTTGTCTAATACCTCTCCTGACCCAGAATTTATCTGTACATTCGCCCGAAGGCCCATACCGGACACTCGAGTTGAGTCTCTCGTACAGGCGGGCCAGAAAATATATAATTTCCCTAGGTGCTCCCATTTCTAGCAGGGTAGTCCATAGTATGGCGTGATCCACCAGGTCAAAAGCGCTGCTCAAGTCAGTGAAACAAAGGTAGAGTGACCCATTTTTTGCTCGGGTGTATTTCCCTATCAGGAGTTCCAGGTTTAAACATTGTTCAATGCAACCTCTTCCTTTCCTAAACCCGTATTGGCAGTCTGTCATTATCTGATTAGACTCTGCCCACTCTTCTAATCGGACGAGGAGTACACGGCTCATAATCTTGACGGACGAATCCAACAATGAGATTGGCCGGTAGTTTTTGACGTTTCCTCGGTCCCCTTTCTTGTGAATCGGAACTATTATTGATTCAGACCAAGTGCACGGGATAGTACAGTGAACAGCGGCATTAAAAACTTTGACCAGTACTGGCCCCCAAGTCTCAGGTGCAAATTTGTATACATCAACTGGGACACCGTCGGGTCCCTGGGCCTTTCCGCCCTTACTGGCCCTGATACTACTTAGGACCTCCTGTAAGGTGATATCTAGGCTAAGTACTGGCCAAGAGCAACTTATCGGCAACGCTACCGTATTAGGATTAAAAATGCCAGAAAAATGCTGTACCCATGATTCCTTACCTACGTTTGAGGTCAACACGGGGAGTTTGTCATCTTTTAAAAAGGGGCTGTTAACTGCTGCCCAGAAAAGAGTACAGTTATTTGAAACAGCCGCTTGATCAAAACGCTCCCAAGCTTCCTCACGTAGTTCAGCTTTCCTTTGCTTAAGAGCAGAATTATATTCAAATCTAAGCTTAGCTACAACTGTTTTATCTCTAGGTTTAATGGTTAATGCCTTTTTTAGAGTCTTCAGTGCCACAGTACATGCATTATTAAACCATCCCCTTGCTTTATTGTTAGAATTTCCAGCAGCCCTGGTAAACTTATCACTAATAAAAACATTGATTTTTGTAAAGTGAAAAATACAGGCCTCCATATTTGATTTCTCATCAGTAATTGATGTGATGTCATTTAAGCAGCCTAAGATAATGCAATTAGAAGTTACATCAGCCTTATCCCCGGCCCACCTTATTCTGAATCCATTCGGCCTATGTACCTCAATGTTTGTGATAGGGCTCCTATCTGGAGTTATACAAGCTTCCCAAAACCTAGTTTCAATAACAAGACAGTTATGATCACTAACCATGTGGTCTACAACCTTGACACCAGAACTAAAAATAGCTAGTTCGGAAGACATGCAAATAAAATCAATTACAGTGTTCGCCCCTCTCCCTATAAAAGTTGGCAAGCTATCACCCTTCTCGTCCTGCTCAATCTCTATGATCTCCATATCGTGGGCCAGTAGGAAAGAGTTCAGGGTTTCTCCATATATATTGTGTTGGAAATGGGTGGCTGGCTCCCCAACCCGGTTCAATGTGCCACACAGCTTTTGATTAGAGAGTGGGCAAACAGAAGTATTAAAATCTCCAACATATATGAACTCAAAAACTGTATTGGAAGCTTTCATCAATTGTTTGATTGCGACGTCTAATTCTAAAATAACCAAATATCTACTAGCATCAAAAACATTATTATACATATTTATCAACAAAATGTTTTTGTCTGCCTCATCAACTAACCACAGCAATTGGGAGTTATTGCCCACGGTGATATGCTCCTTTACCCTAATGCGCATTTTCACAGAAATCAGAGTCAGCAAACCACCTTTGGCCCTCCCTGAGGTAGTTGCTACTGCTGGTAGCTCATATGCTACAAAACCATCAAGGCCCTTGAAATTTAAACACCAGGTCTCTTGTAAACAAAGAATATTAAATGTTCTGATTAGTTCTAACCACCCTAATACTTCAAATTTAGAAACTAGTCCTGCTATATTCCAACTGGCAATATGGCAAGATATTGATGCCCCCTTTACGGAATTACAAAAAGTACCCACAGACTTAGGCAATGTACCACCTATAGAATTTGGGGACTGATTTAAGTCTACTCCTGCGAACACTTCGGCAATCTCGTGACTAACCTCTTGTCAATCGCAGTTATTTAGACCAGACAGGGCATCAAATCTGTTATGTAATAGCAGGCTTGGTACTAGGGGAGAAGCCCAGCGATTATGCATATTTAAATTGTTGTCCCATCCTAGTGCTGGCGTTTTTGGCAGGGTTACATTATGCTGTTCCCCATAGAAGAATTTTAATGTTAGGGGAACCACCGTACCTCTTCTACGCTGAGGCGGAAGAATATGTGTTAAAACGTTTGGAAGTACATCGGGGTGTGCAAATGTTACCGCCACACAGTCCCCTTTAAATCTTTTGGGGCGATTCCCTATCCAGGGGACACGTTTAACTGTTTTAATATCATGCGCCAGTTGCTGTAACCCTCCAGGTGCTAACCTCATGTTACCTGAAAGCCAATGGAGGGCCTTACTACTCAAAGAGCTAGATGACTCGGTGATGCCGTCATCCAAAAGGGGTACATTAGCTAACACCAGTACAACGGGTGAGGCTTCCTCAATAAACTGCAGTGGGTCTGTACCGTGAACTTGTGCTTGTGGTAAATTTACTGTTAACGGACGCCCTTCTGCTGTTGTTACAGGTTGATTAACTTTCGGGGCCGGCATGTGTACTGGATTAGTCAGCACACCAGATGTCCCTTCTCCCACTAGGTTAATCCCTTCGGTACTGCTTCTTGTTATTAGTAAAGTATTAAGGTTGCCTATTTCCTCCGTCAGTTTAGTTTGCACACCTCCAAGTCTTTTCACTTCAGCCTGCAATTTATCGATTTTAGAGATCAGAGGTTTTACAATTTCATTAAGTTTACCCTCTACAACCTCAAGCAGTTTACTCAACATTTCATCATCTCCTCTGTTTCTTAAAGACCCTTCCCCAATAGTCTTTTGGGGAGCTCTCGAAGGACCTGGGGATAATGTTCTTTTCCTTTTCACTCTTGGCCTTGGGCCGCCCTGCTTCCGCTGATTCTTCACACAGGTGCGCACAGGCCGGGGTGTGTACTCAATAGGTGGTAAATCATCCTCCATAGGACCAGTTTCAGTTTCCGGGTCTGAATCTATAACATTTTCTGAGTCTCCGTCCAGAATAACAGGGGATGGTAACATGGTCGATGGCTGGCTGCCAGACTCAATAATAGGTGGTGCAATTGGTGAGACCCTGGTTTCCACCAACACAAAAGAGCTATCATCAGTAGACAGAGGTAAGGTAGGGCTTAGTCTACACAAGTCTGGTGACTGGCTTAGCCCAAGTGATTCCCTCCTCTTCGTTAATTTTCTTAACTGTTTGCACAACATAGTTGTCCATGGTATTTGCAGGCAAAGCAGCAGGTTTCTTTTTAGACATAATCTATGTATAAAATGCTATTGACGATTAACACAGGGACAACAACAGAGTCTTACTTGTGGGCGCGTCTCTGATGGAACAGGGGGTCGAGCCCTGCCCCTGCCTCCTCCTGCCGATGAGGGCCGTAGAGGGCCCGCCCTTTGCCCGGGCTTCGCCCCGGGCGTCCCGCTCGCGTCCCGCGACGCGGGGGTGCTCCGCCTTTATTTCCTGCTCGTTGGCGCTCTCAGGGCGCTGCCGCGTCACTCTGATGCGCCGCCGCGGTGCCTGCCGGGATTTGTAGTTTCCCGGAGCGGCGGCGCGGAGTCCGGTGTTTCCTGACTCTTGGCGGCGGTGGCGGCGATGTGGGCTATGTCCTTCTACTCTCCTTCAATGACAGGTGAGTGCAACTGACTCTCGGCGGTGGCGGCGATTCTGCAGAGGTCTCCTGCAGAAACATGTAAATCAATTGTATAATACAACTTTGGCACTAATGTCCTCATTAGGATGGCGGTCTGATAATCACCCCGATTGGCATGGTAGCGATAAAAGACCACCCTCAAGGGCCACGGCATAACTGCTGGTCCAATTAGTATTTTCCGCAGTCCAAATCTGAATGCAGGGGTACTATCACAGCCATTAACATTGCGGCGGTTGTTGCTGCCAGCAGCACCGTTGCAATGTAAAAAGGACAATGTATTGCATTTCCCTGCACTGTGTGGCAGGCACTTCGCAGTCCCTGCCACCTGGTACATTGCGTGCACCCACACCCCCCCCGACATAGTGGGGGCACGCAATGGGCCCCTGAACCTGTCTCTGCCATCCTTTCAATGATGGTTCCAATGCAGGTAAAAGGATTGCGTCACCGACATCATAATTTTGTAGGCTGACCCTATACCGTCTCTTTTTTCGCTGATCAGCTCTGCCCAGCTGGCAAGCGTGAGAACTTCTACCGGCAGAGAAGTTGTTGATGGGATTTCTCACTGCCGCGGTCATCACCGCAATACAAATGTGACTGGCGGTTTTCCTGGGTTCATTAGCAGACGGGTGGCCACCGCAGGTCCTGCGGGTCCCACCGCCAGTCGGCGGCGGACATCCTTCCGCCATCCTACTATACCCCTATGTTATAGCTGACTGGATTTTGTTGTGCAGTGGTATATGATGTGTATTACAATATTTGTAATTAAATAATTATTATTTGTCATTTATTAATATTAATTTGACAAATAATTCGGTTTACTGTGTAATACAATAGGTTATTTCTGGAGTGTAACAGATTTGTATGTGAATCATGTATTTTTAATCTATAAATAGAATGTTAATTTATAATAAATATATTTTTTTATTTTATATCATTTGTAAAGCGCCTGAATCACCCCACATGGGGTATCTCCGCGCTAGGGACATGTGTAGGTATGGGGTGCAAAGTTAAAAAAGCAAAGTTTTGAAGTTTTTCCTGAAACCTAGATAGTTAGTCGTAAGACGAATATCGAGGGGCAGTTGATTCCATAGTTTGGGGCCAGGTAGGAGAAAGATTTTCCATCCCAGTCTGGATTGCCTGATATGAGATGTCAAGCAGGCCTTTCCCTTAAAAGCGAAGGGAGCGTATTTAACTAGCTTATCAGCTAGATAGGCAGGGCCCAGCTGGTTTAGACCTTTGAAACCAATGCAGCAGATTTTAAAATGAATTATTTTGCGAATAGGTAGCCAGTGAAGTTTGTGTAGCAGGGGAAGTGAGGGAGCACGATAAGGTGCACTGGTTACCAAACGAGCAGCTGTGTTCTGTACCACCTGAAGACTTTGCAAGGCAGATTCCTTGGCGGTGATCAGCAAAGCATTGCTGAAATGCAAACGACTAAGTACCAGGGCATGGATCAGGGTTTTATGTGTAGATTCAGGGAGGAAATGGAAACCTTGCGAAGGAGGCTAAGGGCATGAAACAAGCTCTTTTTTTTACAGCTATATGTTCGGCCATGTTTAAGTCATTATCTATTAGTACCCCAAGATTTTTAACTACTTCATTGGGAGATGGTGCTGGACCTAATTCTTCTGGCCACCAGCTAGGAGACCAGCTGGTGACAGCATACTTGAAAAGCATTATTTCCGTCTTTCCTGGGTTCAACTGCTAGAAATTACTGGTCATCCAAGATGTTATAGCTTTCATACCTTCCGCGAACATGCTTTGAATGTTAGAAGTATCATTCTTGTAAGAAAGAAGAAGTTGAGTGTCGTCCCCGTCGCAAATCTGCGTAAACCCGATCTTGCTAAGGAGTGCTGAAAGGGGGGCGACGTACACATTAAAGAAAGATTGACTCAAACAGGAACCCTGTGGTACCCCTTTGGTTACTGGGGTAGTCTTGGAATTAAATGGTCCAAGATTCACTGGGCCCTATCTTCGCGGAAGTCCTGTAACCAGACGAAAGCTGAATTGTGGATACATATAGAGCACAATCTGTCAATCAGGATCTGGTATGAGATGGGGTCGAATGCGGCGGACAGGTCAAGCACTATGAGAATTACTGCTTGGTCAGCGTCCGCCAGCACACAAATGTCATCTGTTACATTAACCAGGGCTAGTTCAGTACTGTGCCTGGGGCAGAATCCTGACTGAGAATGGTCCAGACAGTTGGAAGATTTTATAATGAAATATATGAAATGTTAAACATTTACGCTTAATATGTACTTGAGATAATGTTTATTTGATATCATTGGTGTGACTTTTAGCATTTGTATGAATGAATGAAGTTATTTTTTTATATTTTATTTTATATACTTAATCATTTATAAATAGTTTTTAACTGTCAATTATCAAATGATCACAGAATACTATCTTAATTATATATATTAATTTTGGTCTGATTTACTATTCTATTTCTTTTATATGTATTTAAATAATTATAAATAGTGTGTTAAATTATTATTTGTTATTAATTTGTTCATATATTTACATTAAAAAAAACGTGTACATTATATTATTTGAATACTTTACTAGACATGTTTGTACTGTACTTTCTGTAACTAACGGATATACATTTTTTGTAGTAATATTACATTTATTAATACTCATTTGATTTTTTACAAATGTCTTTTTTGGGTTAGTGCATTTTTTGATTGTGTTCTGATTTTTTAATGTAACTAACGTTTTTTCTGATTATGATTGCATTTGGAAGACTATCCTACTTCCATTGTGGAAGGAATGTGATTGACTGACAGGTAGTCAGTAGTCCCACCCACCAAATTTGTGACCCGACTGGCTATGAGTCATTTGTAAACATGTCTATTTTTTTAACACTTGTGCTGCAGCCTGGAAAAGGCCTGCATCTCAAGCTTAAATCAGAAAAAGGCATGTTTTTAAACATCCCTGCAGCCCATGCCAGTCACGGCATACAAGTATGTCTAGGTGGTGTACCATGGGAGGATTGCACCAGTGCGTAGGTCTATGGTTGCAGAGCCCCTTATCGTGACCCAAACAAACAAAATTCCTGCCAGCTTTTTAAATTCAGAAAAAGATACATGAAATGGTTATAGGAATTTTGCATCGTAAACCATTTTGGTGGAATGCAATTGGATCGCCCACCGGGCTCCTTAAGAATATTGGAAGATGTTGCTCGTTTGATCCTTTTTGCAATTCCATTGGACCTACTGCAGCCTAATGTGGATCTGTCTGACTGCTTGTATAGATCTCAGTACTAAACACAACAACAGTCCTACAGATATTATTAGGTCTGGCCCCATTGTATTCAGAGTTATAAAAATTATGTAAATTATAGTTTACAAAATATTTATACTTATATTTTTGTATTATTACTTGAAATAAATGTTTATGATTGTTTTTTTATTCTAATTATTTAGTTTTAAATTATTTATTTACAAATATAATTTTTGGGGATATTTACTATTTTCTAAAAACTGTTTTATTGTTTAAGTAAATTAGCCTGTTCTTTATATTCCACTTAATGATAGGCTCGTTGAAAAGGAATTCGAATCGGATTTCCGGATGGCTTAAGACGGGCTTGGGGAATCCGCCCCGTCCGGAAATCCTTCAGTACTACCCCGTTCGCCTCTTTACGACCGAGGGAGTACAATGTCAGTTTTACACTACCTTTTCGTGCCAGTGTTTCCGGCACGAAAAGGCAGTCGGAAACTGTCTTTGGGGGCCCCCAGCAGGGCCCCCATGGGAGCGAGGCTGCCGAATGGCTGCCTGGAGACACCTATGGTGACCCTCAGTTGATCCCTGCACCCGGTGGCAGGCACCTTGGGGTGCCGGTCACAGGGTGCAGGGATGAACTGCACCCCTGCTATTCACAATGCAGGCATGCATTCCGCTCGGAATGCATGCTCCCATGGTGAGGTATACGAGTGTGACCGAACAATGTTCGGTCGCATTGTACTTGCAGCACCATAACTGACGACAGCATGTCAGTCGGTTATGGCTCCTGACCGACATCAGAATTGGCCCCTAAGTGTAGGTTATTAAATTAATATCAATTGCCATCAAATCATTAACTTATGTAATACATTTTTTTGCTCACCATTTGTAACTATTAACCACCCATCTCACACAGCATAATGTTTACACTTTTGGCATCTTAAACATTTTAATCATTTTTTACCATTAATGATCAAATATTTGAGTAATTATTGTATAATACATTAACTGTCGCAATATGCCAATAATAAATTCTATCACCATTTCAGTAAAACTTCAAAAAATTTACATAATTAAATTACAAATAACAATTCAAATACAAATAATTATTAATACATTAACACATTTAAAATAATATATTGAAAAGTAATTAACGTTATTTTTTAAATATTAATAGTTCAAGTTCAAGTTCAGGAATTTGTATAACGCACTACTCACCCATAGGGTGAGTAGTGCGCTATCAACACCCAGCTATCAACACCCAACCGCAATGGCACAAATAAAACAATTACCAATGTATTAAATAATAATAATTAAAATCAAAATAACAAAAAAGATAATAAACAAATTAACAATATGTAAGAAAAATTAAATATTATTCATTAAAAATTTGTATTAAATTAATTACAATTAAATTATTACCATTGTATTACCCTGCAAACACACTACCCACGCTTATTAAAATTAGACAAATAACATATTGGAAAATTAAATATTAAATCTAAATTAAATCTTTATAAATAAATTAGTTCTAAATATTAACCCTAAATAACACTATCAATTTATGAACAAATAAATAATAATATTGTAAAATAAATATTCAATGTATTATATTTGAATTATCTCCCACCTTATGCCCCTATAAACCCACAACCCGCAACACATTTAAAATGCAATTAAAAAAAAAATATATATAACTTTTATATTTTTATTACAAATAGTAATAGACCAAAGCAAAACGTAAACAATTTTTATCGCATACCATTCAATTTTAAAGTAAAATTCTAAATACTTATTAAAAAAACAATATTTTGTACAAATATCATTTTTAAAATGAATATTAATGAGTTTGATATTGTCAAAAAAAACACACTTCTGACCGTGAAACTTGATTTTCTTGACCAGCATATTAAGTCAATATTTAGGAATGTCAATATTTTGCACTCGATAATATTGAGAGTTGATATTTTCAACTCGATATTCTCACTCGTCACCCTGCTGTATAGTTAGAGAAATTTGAAAATTTCAAGTCAGTAAGCAAGTGAGTAAATTGCACAAGCCTTTGAAAACTTCGAAGCAGCGCTTTATTGAGCAGACCGCTAACATATGCCGATCTAGAGCTACTACTGTGTACAGGGTATCCCCCTTCCGCAGCTCACAGAGAGGGAAGTCAAGGCCCATGGATGAGCCCACTCACAGCTGCAGGAAATCGAGGAAGCAAACTCAGTACTCGCTTCTTGTTTTTTTACCTGTTTTGGGTTATGCTATATGTACTCCGTAATTTTCAGGTCCACCACCCTTGCCGCTAGTGCCTTGGACTGGATGGGTTGACCACGACCTCCCTTTGGGGTGGTTCATGTTCACAGCTGGCCCATACAAAGTCAAAATTGTGCCTAATGTGATGGGAGAATGGGGATAACGAACACCTTCCTGTACTATTTCGCCAAACTTCTCCTAGTGATAAACAATTGGTTCAATGGCAACTGCTCGGATCAGGCATACTGGCTGGAGCTAGAAAACATTGGGTACTCACAGAGCCAAGCCATGCTCTATTTGGCTCCAATTCACCACACTCTACCACACGGAACTCCTTTTGTGGCATTCAGCACTGGGAGACAAGCAATGTGAAACTACAATTACAATACAGATGCCGTATGACATTAGTGGGCTTCATAAAGTGGGATATGATCGGCATCATGAACTTAGGAGATATGTGGAGGGTTGAATATTGTGGAGGGATGAAGGTTAATCCTCCTTCTGCGTGCTGCAGCAAACATAATTCATACACTCTAACCAAATTTAAAAATACCTCCAACTGCAACATTCACTCGCAATACACACACCAGACTGCACTTTAATCACAAATGTTTTTCTGCAGGAATCCAAGATCATCATGGGCAACCTGGGGGAAGGGGGTTGAATATACCAAATCCATTGATAGCTAATAAGCAAGCCCTTATTAACATTACATTTTCTCCCTTCGAATCAGCTGGCAGAACTTGTGCAGGACCTCTTACCACGGCCAGGGACCTGCTCTCTGGCCCTGTAGCTCACTTCTGATGTGCTATGCCTCTGACCAGGCTGGTAGGAATTAAAGCTTAGGTTGCCTCCTGTTGTACTTCTCTTTGTTTTTGCCTTGGTTGGCGCCTGTTGTTGCATATGTCTAGCTGTGCCATCAATGATGTTCTGCTTGTGCCTTTCTGCCCATTTCCTGCTCTGCCACCCGCTGCTGCTCCCCCCATACCCTCCCCTCAGCAGTTTACTGCTACCTCCTCCCAGCTGTAACTCCCTCCCAACTCCCCTATGAAATGCAAACCAACTCCGACCAGCACAATGAACACTGGACCTCAACACCTACAATGCTATGTCACAGCGTCTCCAACAAGGCAGCAACAACAACTAAAAGTCAACATCACCAGCAGACAACCACGAACCCTACAGCTGTTAGTGCTGCCGGTACACCTTCAGGTCCATCAGGACCTGCGTATTAAGCACAACCCGCCGGCAAGAACACACTAAGCCGAAAACACCCTGCAAAGCATGCTCCTGAACATCCGTTGACTACACAAACATGTAAACAAAATCTGTGACCTACTCAACAGAACAACCTCAAACCCACAAACCCCACAAATCCAAACCCGGACCAACACCACCTTAGTCATGGATATTGCTGTTGCCATGCCCAAAGTATACAAGATCTCCAAGAATGAATGCTCCACCTGCACGGGAGGATGAATCGCCATCGTCCACAAATCCACCCTCCAACTGAGCAAAATCCCCGATGAGACCAAAGACCTGATGGAACACCTGCTCTTCAAGATAATGGCCACCAATACCACCACCCTCCAGGTACCCTCATCTACTGACCACAGGGTCCCCGCTGACCTTTCGCCAACTTCATAATGGACATCATCTCCAAGTCACTCCATCACATCAACCAACTAGACCCTGCTGGGAGACATCTACTTCCACCTCAACAACCAACTTCAATGCATCACCACATCCCTCCTGGACAACCTCCCCAACATTGGACTTTGCCAGATCGTGCCTGAACCCACGCCTTCACAAACACGTGACACCCTCGTCACATTAGGAAACTCCATTACGTCCAGTGGACAGACCATCGATGCATCCACTTCTCCTTCCAAATACCCACCACCCACAGACACCATCACCTGCTCCTAAGGAGAAACTGTACCAAATTCAACAAAGACCATCTCACATCCTCACTCAGCAACTCCACCATGACCACCGTGGAAGATAACAACCCCAAGACCACTGCCCAAACTCTGCACAGTTGGATCACCAACAGCCTCAACAACATAGCTCCCCTCAAGCAGAACAACAATGCACACGCCAAAAAGGCCTGATGGTTCCCCCCAAACTCCGTGAGTCCAGGCACACCTGCCCCTGCCTCTAGAAATGAATGGAGGAACTCCAAATCCACAGAAGCCAACAACAACGTCAAAGCCGCCAACACTGCTCACTACCAGCTCATCACAACAACACCAGAAACACTGCAATTGAAAACATAGTTTCCACACACGCACAAAACAACAAAGACCTCTACAACATCATCAATGAATTTGCGCAATACACCAGTGAGTCGACGGATATTCCTGCCTCACAAGATCACTGTAACAAACTATTATTCAGCCACAAAATCAAGAACTTCTACAATAACTTCAACAAAGATAGCCAACACCAGCAACCCCAACCTATCACCCCGACACACTAAAGTCAAGGATTGAAAACTGAACAGCCCTCACCAAATACAAACTGATGACGATAAAGTCAACCCACCCCAGGGCCCCAACAGACCACTGCCCCCACATCATCTTCAACAGAGCAGCAAATACCATCACAGCCATGCTTCGCCAGACCATCAACCGCTCCCTGGCAAATGCCTTGGCAGACAACTGGAAACATGCAGAGAACAACCCCCTCCTGAAGAATCACTTGGCGGCCCCCACCGACCACAAGAACTACAGACCCATATTCCTGCTCCCGTTCCCAGCAAAAGTAACCGCGAAGGCAATCAACAGCCAACTCTCCACATTCTTAAAAAACACAACATCCTTGACCTGTCCTAATCCGGCTTCGTAAAATACAACAGCACATAAATCGCCCTTCTACCCTCAACAGATGGCATCTGCTCCCTACTACAATAAAGAGAAACTGTAGCCTTCATCCTTTTTGACCATTCAGCGGCCTTCGACATGTTATCCCACTGCACCCTAATACACAGACTACACGACACATAGATCCGGGACAATGCCTCAACTGTATATTCTCAGGGAGTAAGCAACGAGTAAGACTTCCACCCTTTCTCTGTGTGGCTACACCAACAACCTGCATAATGCCCCAAGGGCCCTCCCACAGACCAACGCTCTTCCACGTCTACATGGCTCCACTTGACCCCACTGTCAGAGCATATTGACTCAACATTGTTTCATACACAGACAACACCCAGCTCATCCTCACCCTCTTCAACAAAGCCAACGCTGCCAGACAAAAGTTACAAGAAGGAATGAAAACTGTTGCCAAATGGATGAAAAGCAGCTGGCTACAAATCAACAGGGACAAAACAGAAGTACTTATCTTTGCCCCACACCCAGATGCCTGGATCGACACCTGGTGACCAACCGCCTTCGCTAGCCCACCCACCCACACAGCGCTGAAACTTTGAATCATCCTCGACTCCGAGCTCAAAATGAACTTACAGAAAAAATGCAGTCACATCCTCCTGCTTCCACATCCTCCTCCTCTGATGGAAGACCTTCAAATGTTCCCTCGAGCACAGACAAACCGTCACCCACACACTTGTCACCAGCAGACTCGACTACGGCAACGCACTGTACACCGCAATAAACAAAAACCACACACGCAAACTACAAAACATACTGAAATCCGCCAAAAAATTGGTCTTCAACATACTGCAACACTGCCACTTAACCCACCATATGCGCACACTGCACTGTTGCTTTATCAAGGCTAGAATCACCTTCAATATCCTGACCCACGCACACAAACCCTCCCACAACACCAGACCAGCATACATCCAAAGAACCCTAACATCAGCCCAGCTCTCCTTCCTCACAGACAGATCATGGCACACTCTACCGCTCAACATCAGACAGATAACCTTCATTCACCATCTTGACAAGAAACCTTCAAACCCTGACTATTCAACATACCACATCCATGATGGACTGGAACCTACACCTCCCCTTCTTCCCCAGCTGCTTGAAACTCTTGCGGGTGATTTATTGCGTTTTTTCATACCCCCAAATTATTGGTTTGATTGATTAATATGCCTTCTGGAGGACGAAGTTTAAAAGGATGCATTGATGGCCCCCAAAGTGCTAACTAAATCAGCAATGCTCCACCGTATCCAAATTTATTAGCTATTTTGCACATATCTTACCCTCAGTCCTGGCACACATTGCGTGCTTCCTCCAGACGCAAATATGTCCACGTTGAGAGATGTTAGCAGTTGACTTTTCTCACACGGTCTGGTTATGCGTGATGATCTCAAAATATTGTGGGCTGATTGTGGTTGAACTAAGCTTCATATTGGGCTGGGTGGTCCCCCTTAGTCGTCTTGCCATTCTCGGGGGATGATGAAGGTTTCGTTGAATGGTTCACATACTGACTGATTTTTTCTAAGGACAACCATCTTGGTGGCCAATTGATACATTGCTGCAGCTGGGAAGGGCTTGGCATCTCCATCTATCACAAATTGGCGTAAAGGGGTGGATTGGTGCTCGTTCAGCTGAAATCTGTATATAAGTCAAGACGCTGTCCAGCTAAACGTGAGCAGATAAGGAAAAGACGTTTGTGCCTGAAAGAACGAATTTCCAGTGACGACGAGGGGCGTGTTTAGAGGGTCAGTATAGATATTTCTTGTTTCATGGCCACTGTGATAAAAACTCAATAATTGTTTTGAAATGTCTAATATGTAATAGCATAAATATGTAAATGTAAATCCAGGATTTGGAAAGCGCGGACAACTACCGAAGGCATACTGGCTCTGGGGGCCATTGGGAAGCCAGCTGATCATTGTCACATGGTGCTGGGCTGACCTGCCGCCAGTGCCATGGATCAAACCGTGAGCCCCTGATTCCAGCTTCAGTTTCCATGGCCGCAGCACCACACCGCAACCCTGAATACGTATTTAAAGTCAATTTTTGAAAGCAAAGAAAAACTTTTTATCCTGAATATTGAAATGTAAAACTAACACGCTTGTGAGAACACCCTTACATCATGATTTTCAATGTTTGTTAAACAATTTGAAATAATGGATTTAGCATTTTAACTTATTAAAAAGCAAACTCATCTCCTATCGGTAAACTTGGTTTTTTTTTCTTCTAAATCCTCAATCTTGTCTGAAAGTGTTTCAATTAGATTAGATTCTGGATTTTCCTGAGTGGTCTTGAGCTCTGGAAATTAAATGTGTTAGTTGTACAAAGATACGACCAATGATATAAAAATATTTCCTAAAATGTGAATCATTTGTAATAAATCAATGTAAAATAAAATTAGTTTTTTTTCCAATAATAACAACTCAGTTTAGAAAAACAGCCTCTATCGACCAAACCCACCACAAACACTTCTCATAAACAAAACATTATTCTAAAATGAAGTATTTAACCTAATATACTTGGAAAACAAAACATTTTGACAAACTCCTTTTTGCATTCTCTTGGTTGACTTAATATCTTATCAACAAGTATGGTGCACTTTGCTCATGGTGATAGTATATAATTCGAAATCACATACACATTTTTAAGCTTAAACACAAACCACATACCTTTCATTAATTTGCAGCTGCCGCTTGACTAATAAGGCCTCAACATGTCCACATTATGTGTTGTAGGTAAAGAGATGTTGAAAGCATTAAGCAATCGTACACGTTTTCCATGAATTTCAAAAATGGTGTACGGTCCAGAAAATTTATGTTCTAGGATACCTCCTTTTTTATGGTACTCCGCCTGGAATTTTTCAGGAGCACTGACTGTCCTTGTGTAAATGTACAAGGCTTATATTTTTGTGTAACTCTCTTTTTAAATGTTTCTTTTTTTTCCTGTGCGAGTTCAATTATATGTTTGGTCTGCTTCTGCAACTCTGCTCTTTATTTTTCTTTTGGTTGACGATGGCCTCATATTCTGCTTCCCTTGGTAGTATAAAGTCAAGCTATTGAAGGAAACATGAAACTAAATCACTATTTTTCATACTAATCATGATGAATCAACGCTTTGGAGGAATTGTTCAATGACATAAAGCTAGAAGAATATGCATAATGAGAAATATGCATTTATAAATAGAATCTTCAACTTGCATGTAAAGAAATAATGCAAACAAACATAAATGTCAATTTATTTGTTGTAAAAAAATATTATTCTAATACAAAAATAACCGAGATAAATAATCTTGAATAGTTGTCAAAACATTTACATTATCCTGCAAGTATATATAAGTATAAATAAACGAGATACCTACAGTTTTAAACATAGACAGTGGGAATAAATCATAACAAGTTCTTTAATCGGTTAACGATTCTCCTTATTCAAATTACCATCATAATTTCATACCAGATCATCTGCAACCTCACTAAGAAACCTGGCTTCATGGCCATACATTAGTTGAAAAGGTGACACTTTTGTTGTGGAATGCGGCTTTGATCTTAATGCAAAAAAGGCATGGTCCAAATACAAATCCCAATCGTTTTGGTGTTTGTTGACATATTTAGACTATGTGCTGTAATTTCTTTTTGAAAGAGCACATAGCATGATTGTAACGGACAATATATACATTTATTTCCTTGTGATATTCATAAAATAGATTTCAATATCATTTATGTAATGTCATCTTGAGGTTTAAATTTCATTTGAAAAATAATATTAAACATCAAGGTCATCGTTTAGGTGCTGGTTGGACTCTTGCCCAACAGGCACCATAGTGGATGCGTGACCAAGTGACAAGGAACCGCAGTCCTGCTGCCATCATTAAAATCTGTCTGACTTTCACAGAGATCTCAAAGACTGTTAATGTGCTGCTGCCTGCAACACGCTACACTATAAAGTAAAATACACCTTCACACGTCACTGCATCTTGAGTGCCACATGGTTCAGTGATGTTGGTGCCCCCCCAGGCCTCATTGTGGGCGAAGAGGGGGGAAAGGGGGCCCTCATAGGGATGATCAAAGTTACATTCTGCCTGTCATTTCATGTGGTGGGAAACTCAATGAAATGAAATGAAATGTGGAAAGGGACATTGCAATTCAACTGCAATATTCATGGGATTCATTACTAACCAATGGTACAATTGCCTTAAGGATTGTCCCTTTGCTTGCTTCTTTCAACCGCATGCATTGAAATGTCTTGTTCAGACCCATTCAGAATCAACCCCACAAATACTGGCAAAATTAAAAACAATGAAATGGAAATAATGTTTAAGTAAATTACCGATGAATATGTGGATAAAGAACAGATTCAGAATTAAATTTACCTTTTAATATTAGCATTAGTATGCTCATCTAAACCATTTGTCTGTGGGTGATATGCTGCACTCACTGAACGTTCTATTTCTAAGAGTTTTGATAACTCAGAATTAACCTGAAAATGAAAAATATATATATTTGAATTTCCAATTTTTAAATTCCCAATATAAAGTGTTAAGAAAGTCCTAAAAAGTATTTATATAGTAGACCGAAGTGTTGGACACCTTTAAAAGCACAATTAGAAAAACAGGGTAAGACACAGAATACTAATCAAATTAAGAAAGTTAATAAACATCCAAGGTTCAAAATAAAAAAATAACCTGCACTATAATATGATAGCTGCTTCTTGCCGTTATTGATTTTGGAGTTTACTCTGTTTGTTCAAATCAAAAAGCAAGCAAGTTACAGTTAAAATATAAACGTTTGCAAAGGATAAATGATAAAAATCCTCCATGAATCGTATCAAATTAAATGAAATTTGCCTTGCAGTGATGATAGCTTAGCAATCGGTAGGCACCTGCATTTGAACAGAATATTAAAGGATTTTGACACAAACAGTGCAATAATGAATCTAATTAAAGTGTTTAGAGCATATTTTCTGATATCACTCCAATTAAATAAGACAATGTTCATTCCTGTTGTTAAATAAGTAATCATTGCATTTTGAAATGTATTGTAGTGTAGTTCCTATATTCCCAATAGGCTCTGCGCATTGGAATAATATATACTGTAGTTTAGACGTAGGACTGAGTTCGACTAGGTCTCTAACGAATATATTAAACTTAATAGTGAGTGCCAGCTAGCTCAGAGGTCACTAGAAACGTTCTCGAACAAACAAGAAGGGATTCGTTTCTGACAACCGCATAAACATGACAACTTTGTTTCCCAAGAATAAGAAATCAATCTCTAGAGTCGCGAAAACAATAGATAGCTATTTTACTCAGTCAATCGTGCATGCTTCGTTTCACCAGTGGTGCTGAGAAAATAGAGAGATGGGCGTTTTCAATAAAATTGTTAATTGAACAGTCTTCTTTCTCAAGCATAAGAAATGTACTGCTACAATAGTAGTACTGGTTATGAAGTACAAGGCATATAATACGAACAGTATCATAAAGTAGTACTGTAAAAGCATGATATGGTTTCTAAGCCATAAGTTGCCTAAAATGTATAAAATACATACATTGATAAAATGATGGTTAAAAGAACTCAACTGGTGCTTCTAAAATACGCCTACCCCAGTGTACCTAACCTAAGTCTAGTACAAGTGAAGAAGTAAGTGAGGAGTAGCTTAAGTTTAGTATTTCTCTGCCAAGAATCCATTCCAAGAAATTCTCTAAGGGTCTAATCAGCTCCGTACCTTGGTTTTAGAATGAAGGAGGTCTTGTATCTCTCCCTCAGGACTCGATTTCCCAGATACCTGCAAGGGTAAGCCTTAAACACTGGAGCTGGATTTCTCGGCAAGAGAAAAGACAGCGTCTCTCAGTGCGTCAGCTGGAGGGTCGGCTTCCTTCGGCACTTGCTGCTGCAGGGCGTCGGGCAAGTAGTTAGTCGATCTGCTCCAAACCACTGTGTGCTTGTCTGGGCAAACCTAGGCATATTTATACCTTAAAGGTGCCGAGTTTGACGTATGATTGGACTTAATAACGTCACTCAAATACTCAATTCTTTGAAAACTCCAGGATTTCTTGGATAAATCAATATTCAAGCAGGGGGAAGTCCCTAGCGGCTGAAGGCGGGTTTTTCCAAGAAATTGCTGTTGATTCTCGGAACTTAGTGGAAGTAGCCATACCGTATTTGGGCTGCAAGGCTCAGGCCATATATGGTACTAATTTCTATGCCTATATAAGGATTGGATAATGTATACCTATATAAGGGTATGAATTGGGAAAATTTACACTAGGGTCCTAGATTAATTTACAACACCCACTCCACGATCTTAAGTTCAATAAAGCTAAACATATAAGCACTGAACATATCTAAAGCTAGTGCTTACAATCCCACCCCAAAATACATGAAAATGCATTTGAACTGGTTGTACACGAGAAAATGAGCATTTCTACAGTACGCATTCAAGGAAGTAATGTCATTCTAAGCATAAAGCATTGTACATAAAATGCAAACTGAATAAATCATATAATTTACATTTATGAAAATGGCTCTTAAATACAGAAAAAAGGTCGAGACCATTTCATAGCATGACATAGCCTATCAATAGTTGTAGTATTGAGGACAAAGCCAAATATTTTCTCTAGGAAGTGTTCAAAAAAGAATTTCTTGTTCTCTAAGAATAGTTCTACTTTAAGCAGATTAGTCTGTGCCAAAAGGTTCAATGTTTTGGAGAGAAAAATTCAATTGGTTGTGAAAAAAAAGAGTTCCAAAGTTAGAAGTCTTTGTTTTGAAAAAGTGAAGGCCGAATTTCAGAGTTCAGGGAACGCTGTGTGCATGAATCAAAAGTTGTTCTCGGTGTCAGGAGAAAACATCAGATCGTCTAAGCTGGCAAAGAAATCGTCTACCACAGTAGGTGAAAGTGGAACTACTTGATCAAGCAGATCAAATGTGCACAGATGAGATGTATTGCCGTCAGCGCCAGGTGCCGCATTAGCATTGTTCATATCAGATGGTACCTGTGTGCCTGGTGATCCTCGTAACTCACCCTCAGTTAGACTTACTGGTGAGACCTCAATGAATGCCGTCATCAGGATTGGCAGCTGTTGGGGACAACGCGATGCATGAGTCGTTACCGGAGCTAGCAAGGTGTCGACATCCGATGGCAGGACTGATGGAAGTGTAAGACAAATGTCCAACACGGGTTGTGTAGGAGAGTAGGGTCTGCTATCCTATGGTCACCCCAAATTTTTGCTTTTTGCTTCACTGGTTTATGACTTAATGTGGCTGTGGGCCTACTAATCAGACCCACAGCCTGCTGTTCTCTCTCTAAATTACTGCCAATGCACTCTAGGTGCATGACGAATTGGAACTGGTTCACTTTATAAGCCCCTGTAACAGTGTACCATAGGAACCCAGGGCATAGGTGTAGCCAAGGCCTACCAGGGGCTGCAGCATGTATTGTGCCACCCCTGGCCTGGCCTCCATATTTTGACACAACTGGCTGATCACTCAGCTGGGGTAAGTTGGTGTAATCACCTCTTGCTTAGATATAGTATCCCTATATCTAACCTTAACTGGACACATGTTAACATATAAGCCATTCCTATGGAAGGCCCCTGCAATCCTGGGGGCAGAGTGCGGTGTTTCATGTGAGATGGTGCTCTAGCATGAGCTGAGCCTGTCTGCAGCTGTCGGGAACAACTCCCTTAGCTGTTCCGGGATACTGCCATACCATATACTCTTAAGTGCATTATAATCCTCGCGGTTATATGCTAACTTTGGTTTGGCTTTATCAAAACATGTCGAGTAAGGTGTCATACGATTTGGAATACTATCCCCTCGACAGTTCTGTCGACGGGGATAGCATTCCACCCTTCTAGAGGGACACGACATGTACATAGCCTTAACCCCGGTTAAAGTTAACCAGAGCCTCAGCATGACAAAATGGATGCTGCCACCACAGACACAAGTCTGACCTCCTGCTGCTGGTAGTCCTTCCAGCGAGGGAGGCTTGGACAAAGGGTTTCCTGCCTTGGGAGGTGCGAGCACCACCCCAGACAGGATTTTGTGAATTGGGTAGGACAGGGCTGAATAGAATCAGACATGCCCGGCGCACACAAGGTGTCCTCGTGCATAAGCCAGTCCAAACCGGTACGGGGACTTACCAGACCCAGGCCTGGCAAGGAGCTGGACAAAGGAAAGGGGGTATAACCGCCCCCCTTCCTGGTCCCACCAGAGGAGGGACCTAGCAGGTGATCCACCCCTCAGATTGGGAATAAGAGTGGGAGCAGTGCCATAGCACCTCAGATCATCCTGAAATCAACTTAAAACTATGAAGACACCGGACTTCGACATTCTGTTGCACAGAAGACTGAAGAGCATCTCCCTTGTGGCCTAAGAGTGGCCACCCTGTGAACACAGGCACAATCCAGCAACTCGACGGCTGCTTTGCTGCTGCCTCCTGCCGGAGCCCGAGCCCAGAGCCTGACGAGACCCAGACTCCCAGACTTCTCACCGCCAGATCCACAGTCCTTGCAAAGAAGGGACCCGTGGAGGCACTGATAGACGTGAGACCGGACATCTCGGAAGACCCCCGAAAAGCTGACTGTGCAGCATCCAAGGCACCCTCGACGCTGTGCTTTAGGGATTGAGAAGCCCCACAACCGAGCAGCCCTTGCACCGAAGATCAGCCCCCCCAGCATCTCCACGATCTGCGTGGGGCCCTTTTGCATCATGGCACTTGCCGCGCCATCTCGGCCACTTGCCACGTGGTCAGCGGCCATCTTGGCGATGAAACCTACAAACTACACTGCGGGTCTGGTTGCTCTAGACTTGCTCTCGCTCCTGTAAAAAGGAGCACCCGCTCTGACCTTGCTGGTCCGAGTGATAATCCTTTTTCACTTCCTGCGTGGCTTGCATTAGCCAAGACCTGTTTGCTCCGATCAAGTTGCCGACACCGCCATCAGCTAGAACCTTTGTGGGACAGCTCGTGACCGATGCCTGGACATCCTCGACTTCTTCGTGTCCACGTGGCTGCAGAGAACAACCGGTATCGAGGGAGAAGGCACACACTGCTCGTGATCGAAAACTGATGGGTTGTGGACAATTAATAAATACGTCTTTTGGTGACCCTTTGATCATGATGCACAGAAGGATTTGATTGTTATCCTTCACAATAAGGCCACCTATGCCTTATACTTCTGATGTCCTGAAAATTAAATTTGGAAAACAAGGGATTTGACCACTGCTACATATAATAAGGCCGGTAATACCATTTACTACTTACCTTTGAACGGACAACCACGGATAATATAGAAAGCTCTGTGAAAAAGATTTTGAAAAAATCGTATGAATACCTTTCGCCCTGAAGAAGTCCTACGTACGAAACGCGTTGGCTACGTTTTTTACTTGAAGATTGTTAATAAAAGCAAGAAAAGAACTCTGAGTCCTACTGAAGTGTTCCTTTCGAACTATTGTATTGATTGCTATTGTTAAATGTACACTGTGTGGAGTGCTTAACCATTGTGCTGTTCGAAATTATGTTGGGAGTCTAGGGGTATATGACTCCAGGTTTTGGCACCCACAATCAATCCACTGTACCACACTAGATTGGATAAAGTGCAGTATCTTTGGCCCGATATCCCAGTTCTAGTGTTTTGCATGGCTGCAGAGAGAAGCTACACCTCCTCGCCTGTTTGCACCCGACATCGCCTGGTTCCATCCTGGTTCCACGGTAGTCACTGGCTAGTGACTTTGAACATTGTCCCCTCTGCTTTCAGGTCTTCACCACTTTAGATCCACCCTTGGATCCACCGGAACTCTTCACATCGAGCCGCCTGCAGCATCTTCAACTCCAAGCACCATCGACCTGCGTGACGAAACCCGACACTACTTCACACCGGTGCACCCGCTTCCTGTGGGTGAGGTAACTCGGGAACGCCGGTGTCCCTACACTGGTACACACCTCTAGTGTCTGTGTCTAAAGTTTCACTCCTCTAGGTCACTCGGGAGGTTCCTTAAGAACTAACTTTGTAACTTTTACGCACCATTGACTTAACATCGGTATATGCGTGCACTTTCCGCACTGCACCCGAGTCCCGCGGGCCTTTCCCGACTTCATCACTGTTAGTCCCGAACAGCTCCAGCGATTTCCCAGGCCCTAGGCCTACTTCCTTTCAGCTAGGTGGTTCTTATACCACTATTTTAGTATATGGTTTAGGTGGTCCCTAGGGCTCATCCATATTGTGCAACTTTTGTATATTTAAACTGTGTTTTGTTTTAACACATTTGCTTCTGTGCTCATAAAGAGTATAGGGGATTTTGTAGTAAATAAATACATATATATTTTCAATATATATCTGTGTAGTGTCCTTTCATTTGGTATTCAAGTGGATTGTGTATGGGAAAACAGCTTGCTTCACATGCCTTTACAGAGTTTAGCCTAAGACTGCTTTGTCCACGCTACTAGGATAGCTGGTCTATAAGGTTGACTTACAACCAATCATCATAAGGGTTGCTTGGCATGGTACAAGGTGATCCCTAGAACTAGTGAGCATCATATACCAGGCCAACTTCTCACATCCTGCTTCCTCCCTGTCACACAGAACAGCATTTTTGGCCTTTGGGCTGCATTCAGTGACAGATTTGTAAATCTTCCCCAAAGTTTTACTTCTTCCCTTATTACAGATTAGATTAATCTTTCTGTATACTGATATGTTTTTTAGAAGCTAGAATTACTCTGAGACAAGGCCACACTGGTCATTTCATCACTCACTGTGGCTTTCCCAAATGGGCTGGAAGGTAGGCTGCTTTCAGGGCAGGGTAAATCACGATCCAGCCCTGAAAATGCTTGGCTAATATATCAGAAAATATCTGTCTGATTTGCACCATTTGGATACAATATTTCCAAACATTCCTTTGAGGGGGATAAACTCCACACACACACACATAGACATGAAACTTCCATACACAAAGCCCCCATAGGCAAACATACTTGCATGAAGCAACGTGGTCGTTTGAGCAATGTTGCCAATTTCACTCCACTCAATTTTTCAGGCGGCTGAGATATGTAGGCAGCTTTTTTTTTACTATTTGATGTTGGTTTTGTCAAGGGTCCTCCCCTGTAGAGGAGAATGGAAGTCCACAGGAGCAAAGATGAATGTCCCACACACTTCCAAACAGCAACGACCCAAGTGAGAATAGATAACTCACTCAACGTCAGTTGCTCCCAAAAAGTGTGGGGGGAATTTCCCAGGGAGTATACCACCCTCCCCCAGCAGGGACGATGTAGCTGCAGTCTCGATGGCAGGAGATGGCTGTAATCAAACATACAACAGAACTAAACTCGTTAGTAGTTTGCAGGACTAGTACACAAGTGTTCAACATAGAATTCCACTTACCTCACCAGGTGAGCGTCAGAGCATAAGCGAGTAGTCAAAGTCATGAACCAGGAGGTAATGAAGGGAACCTGGATGACTACTCAGCAAAGGATACCTCCAAGCAAGAAGGTAAACAATTCCAGTCCTGCTCCTAAACTGAAAACAGAGCAAGACTGGGCCACCAGAGCAGCAGATGACAGACTCGTATCACTTATGGAGCTAAGGACAAAGTGACACGGCAATAACTCCCACTTCCGACTCATAAACTAAAGACAGAGCAGAGAGGGTAAACATAGAACACACAACAAGCACGAATACACACACCACGTCTGACTCTTGGAACTTATGACGGAGCGGAGCGGGTGTACACTCAACGAGACAACACACTGAGTACGCACAATGCGTCCAACTCGTAAACTGAAGACAGAGTGGAGCGCGTAGACAAATACAAACACAGAAACGCTAATGCCCAGAGAAGCCTCTGTCCACTCAATAACTAAAGCCCGAGTGGAACGGAGCGGAAAGAATGGCCCGAAGACGAACCAAATAACGATAAACGGGGCGTGGGGGACAGAACCAGTCGCTAAGGCGGAAAGTTGTGCAAGGCACTGGGGAGAAAGGAGAAGCGGGAAGGGAGCTAGGGAGACTTAAGTATCGGGAACAGAATAGTCTGTGAAAAGTCAGGGAAAGGGAAGGGAAGAGATACCGGGAATACAACGGGGAACCAAGGACAAATACCACAGGCTCAGGAATCAGAGGAACAAACTGGAACAAGAAGGCAGACAGGAACCAAGAACGCTACGGGAACCTCACAAAGCAGGACGCTGAGTAAAGGGGGCGTGGTCACTAACCAAGCAGTAAGCCAAGCAATGATTCACGGGTGAGACTTCCTTTTCACTTAGTTAGGGAGCGTCTCGAAGTTTGCCAACACAATCCAGCATGCTGTTTAGGGAATGTCACAAAAGGCCTCATGGAGTTCAATAGGAAATGCGGAAAGTAGAACTCCGATTTAGCCCTGGGGAATCTACATTGAACACTCGTTTATGTGGTCCAATCCGACCACCCCTAACAGTTCTCCCCCTCAAAAACCTCCCCCCGGGGCCGGGTTTCAAAGGATGCAATCGGTGGAACCTCCTTATCAATCTAGGAGCATGTACATCCTCTGCAGGTTCCCAGGTCCTGTCTTCTGGGGGATACCCAACCCACTCAACCAGATATTGGAGTTTTCCTCTCTGTCTTCTAGAATCTAGGATCTGTTGTACTTTGAATTCTTCCTCACCTTCTATCACTACAGGAGGAGGAGGTTGTTTGGGTTTCAGCGGGGAATGTATTTCTTGAGTAGGGAACAATGTAAAACAGGATGAATCTTAATGTGTGAGGGCAATTGCAATTTGAGAGTAACTGGGGTTATGACTTTGTTGATGGGATAGGGACCAATGAAGCGAGGCTGTAATTTCTTCGATCCAGGAAGTCTGAGGTTTTTGGTAGATAACCATACTCTTTCACGTACATCATAGTGTGGTTCCTCTCTACGATGTTTGTCTGCCTGATGTTTCATGTTTTCTTTGTCTTTGTTCAATTCTTGAATGGCGTTTTCCCAAACCATCTTTATGTGTTGATGGTGTTCTTTTAATGCAGGGATCTTGTCAAGATCATTCGGGAAAGGGATAGGGAGGAACCCTGGATATTGTCCATTTTTGAAATAAAAAGGGGACACTCCTATAGATGAATGTGTTGCGTTGTTGTACGCGAATTCGGCCAATGGTAGAGCTTCCAACCAAGTGGAAGGTAAACTGGTCAGGAGGCAACATAAATATTGCTCCAGTGTCTGAATGGTCCTCTCAGTTTGTTCATCAGTCTGGGGATGATAGGCTGTGGACAATCTGTGATCCATTTGCAACACTGAACACACTCCTCTCCAGAATTTGGAAACAAATTGAGGGCCCCTGTCCAAAAAAATAACTGCTGGAGTACCATGTAAGCGGATTACCTGAGCTATGAAGATATGTACTAACTCTTGTGACGATGGTATCTTTTTCAAAGGGACGAAATGGGCCATCTTGGACAACATGTCAACTACTATCAGTATGGTGTTGTACCCCTAACTACTGGGCAGTTCGGTTATGAAATGCATACTTATTGTATGCCAAGGTTTGGGAGGAGCTGGTATGATCTTTAGCAGTCCTGTGGGGGCACAATGGGAAGCCTTTTGCCTGGCACACACTGAACAAGCTTTAACATAAGCCGTTGTGTATTTGGTTATGTGATCCCACCAGAACCATTTCTGACATGAACTAACCGTCTTGGCTGTTCCTGGATGTCCTGCCAGCACACTGTTGTGACACCATTCTAGGACTTGTGTTTGCAAGGGGGGAAAGGGTATGTACAATCGGTTGTCATGGAAATATAACCCTTCTTTGACTGTTTTCAGTGAATTCTTTGTCCAGTCTTGTTCATTGATCAATGCGTATTGTTCTCTTAAGGTTTCCAAAAAGGACTTGGAATGATGTTCTTCTGTTCTAATGATTTTATGTTCTGGAATAATAGGAGGTGCATTGTTTGTGGGCTCTATGATAGGGCTGTTTATTCTTGAGAGAGCATCGGCCTTGCCATGTTGGGCTGCAGGTCTATAAGTGATTATAAAATCGTATTCGCTAAAGAAGGATACCCAACGCATCTGTCTTGGTGTAAGGGCTTTGGCAGATTTGAAGAACTGTAAATTCCGATGGTCAGAAAAAATAGTGATGACGTGTGGAGATCCTAACAGGTAATGTCTCCATTCCTGAAAGGATAGCTTGATGGCAAGGAGTTCTCTTTTGCCTATGGTATAATTTTGCTCGGCAGGAAGCAGAGTCTTAGAGAAGTACGCAATAAGATGTAGTTGCCCAGTTCCTGGGTCTCTCTGAGATAAGACAGCTCCAACGGCTGATTGTGAAGCATCAGCTTCCAGAAAAAACGGTAAAGTGTTATCAGCATGACCAATAATGGGGGCAGACATGAATTTATCTTTGAGGTTGCGGAATGCCTGTTCCGCTTCTTCATTCCAAGAGAACTTGGTACCCTTCCTGAGCAATTTAGGTATAGGGACGATGATGTACGAGAAGTGATCTATGAATCTTCTATTGAAGTTGGAGAATCCTAGAAAGGACTGCACTTCCTTGATTGTGGTTGGACTGGGCCAAGCCATTAACGCCTTCGTCTTCTTAGGATCCATATGAATCCCTTGGGGCGATATTACAAAACCCAAAAAATCGATGGTATCAGTGTGAAAAGTGGTTTTGTCCAACTTGGCGAACAAGGAATTCTCTTGCAGTTTTCTCAGCACTCTTTTCACGTGTACCACATGTTCTTCTTCAGTTTGTGAATATATTAAGATGTCATCAATGTACACGATGACGAAGACATCAAGACATTCTCGTAGTACTTTGTTGATGAAATATTGAAACGCGGCTGGCGCGTTACATAATCCGAAGGGCATGACACAGTACTCATATAATCCGAATTTGGTGCGAAACGCAGTTTTCCATTCGTCGCCCGTTTTGATCCGAATTAAATGATAGGCTCCTCTTAAGTCTATCTTTGTGAACATTTTTGCTCCTCGCACTTGGTCCAACAGGACAGGGATGAGTGGCAATGGATATTTATTCTTTATGGTAATCTTGTTTAAGGCCCGGTAATCAAGGCATGCCCTCAAGCCGCCCTCCCGTTTCGGGATAAAAAACAAAGGCGAGGACACTGGGGATGTTGAATGTCTGATGAATCCTTTTTGTAACATGTCATCCAGATAGTTTTTTAAGTATTCAGTTTCGGCTGAGGTCAGAGCGTATATCCTACAGTTAGGAAGTTCAGCCCCAGGTGTCAAGTCAATACGACAATCTTACGTACGATGTGGTGGTAGTTTAGTTGCTTCTTCCTCATTGAATACAGCGTTGAATTCTGAATAGATTTCTGGTACCACCGATGCCACCGCTATGGACTGGACAGTGCAACACAAAGGGTGTAGACTGTCACTGGCCTCTTGATAGCAATGAGTCATGCAGTATGGCGATTTCAGCGTCACTGTTCTTTCTATCCAATCAATCGTGGGATTATGGGTTTGCAGAAGCTGAGTTGTGTATACAGAAAGCCTTCTGATACATCCCCTATTAAGGCACACCAATGGCGTTCATAGAAATGATTCGCAGGAGGGTTGGTTGAAAGATTCAAAGTTTTTAACGTTTTAATGACATTTTGTTCATGCTGATATTCACAACATATCAGTTACGATGCAAATTCATTAGGTTGATGCAAAAGTTAGTCCCAATGCATTTCGGGCAAGAGTGCCCTTGATCACGGAGTTTATTGCTACGAGTAGCGTGCCTGGTGGTTCAATCCTTGCGCGGGTCGTTGGCGACCCGCGCAAGGATTGAACCACCAGGCACGCTACTCGTAGCAATAAACTCCGTGATCAAGGGCACTCTTGCCCGAAATGCATTGGGACTAACTTTTGCATCAACCTAATGAATTTGCATCGTAACTGATATGTTGTGAATATCAGCATGAACAAAATGTCATTAAAACGTTAAAAACTTTGAATCTTTCAACCAACCCTCCTGCGAATCATTTCTATGAACGCCATTGGTGTGCCTTAATAGGGGATGTATCAGAAGGCTTTCTGTATACACAACTCAGCTTCTTAAAATCTGGTGCATGGACGGTTTGCACCACCCTTGAGAGCACCCAAAAATCAGCTTAAATCCTCACTGTAATATACCAACCACCAAGCTGTGCACCTCCCACCTCTTACAATTATGGGTTTGCAACCACGGCACTCCTAATATAGCTCCAAAATTAGAAGTGTCTATCAAGTCAAAGGTTAACTGTTCTGAATGCCCATTACCACATACCAAGAGAAGGGGGGGGTGTCTGGTGACTGATCAACCCCGATGATAGTTCAGAACCATCCACTGACTTAACTGGTTCGGGCCTATTTTTTGTCACGAAGGGTATGTTCATCTTATGGGCTAACTGTATGTCAAGAAAATTTCCAGTCGCTCCTGAGTCTAGGAGTATAGATATGTTATGTCTGTCTTGATTGGTGATCACGAGGGTAATATTCAATAAGAAATGTTTCACTGGTCTAGTCAAGGTCTTTTTGTCTTGTGAGATCTGAAAAAGAGATGTGCTTGAAGAATCGATCCCCTCATTCTTCAAGCTTGGTAGTTTTCCTGAACAGTGGCTATCTTCTTGGAAGGAACAGAAGGACGACTGGGACATTCTCTAGCGTAATGGCCACTCTTGCCACAGGATAAACACAAGTTGTTTTTCCTTCTTCTGGATTTTTCTTTCTCTGAGATAGGTCCTCTCACCCCACCAATCTGCATGGGCTCAGTCATGTCCTTAATCTCCTTCTTGTCGGATCTCTGTACCACCAACTTGGGAAATCCGATGCAAGTTTTTTCTCCTCTTCTCTCTTGTAGTCAATAATTCAACTTCACCGTAAGCTCAATAAATGAAGGACAATCTTCAGGTGGATTTACTATTTGCGCCAGTATGTCTTTTAATTCATCAGATAATCCTCTGTAAAATAACGATGTTCTTTTCTCTTCAGGCCAATATGTTTCGGCCAATAACCTGTTGAACTGTGTTATATATGTGAGGAGTTCTTTGGACCCCTGTTTTAGATTAAGCAGGGCATTGTCACTGGCTTGCATATATGCATGTTTGGAAAAAAGGCTTCCAAACTTGTGCTGAAAATCATTGTAATTGTATAACAAGGGATCATCAGTTTCTACCAGAGGGACTGCCCATTCTGAGGCGTTTCCTCCTAGATAAGAAATAATAAACGCTACTTTTGAGGCATCGTCTGGGAAGGCAGCCGGATTACACTTAAACTGGAGATGACACTGGGTCATGAAACTATTGAACTTTGCACTGTCTCCTGTGAATCTCTCTGGCATAGCCAAGGGAACGGGACTGGGTGTATGGACTGTGACTTGGACAGGAGGGACCATGTTTGATGCATCAGCAGGGGGACTGACCATGGTTGTTTGCGCAGAAAAACGGGCTGGTTCAATATAATTGCTCTTGGGAACTGCGCCTGTCCCACCCACGGCCCCTGTCTCTTGTGCTTGTAAGTGGGTTACTTCCGCCTGTAACTTCATATTTTCTGTGCGTAACATGGCCACTTCCTGTTGTAATCCCGTTACTACTGCAGTGATCTCTTCCATTGAAGGGGTGTGTACAGAGATACCCGTATTCGGATATGTATTCATCTTTGCTCAGGTGGAATATATATACGTGGGCTTGGCTTTCTGTCAAAGGTCCTCCCCTGTAGAGGAGAATGGAAGTCCACAGGAGCAAAGATGAATGTCCCACACACTTCCAAACAGCAACGACCCAAGTGAGAAGAGATAACTCACTCAACGTCAGTTGCTCCCAAAAAGTGTGGGGGGAATTTCCCAGGGAGTATACCACTCTCCCCCAGCAGGGACGATGTAGCTGCAGTCTCGATGGCAGAAGATGGCTGTAATCAAACATACAACAGAACTAAACTCGCTAGTAGTTTGCAGGACTAGTACACAAGTGTTCAACATAGAATTCCACTTACCTCACCAGGTGAGCGTCAGAGCATAAGCGAGTAGTTAAAGTCATGAACCAGGAGGTAATGAAGGGAACCTGGATGACTTCTCAGCAAAGGATACCTCCAAGCAAGAAGATAAACAATTCCAGCCCTGCTACTAAACTGAAAACAGAGCAAGACTGTGCCACCAGAGCAGCAGATGACAGACTTGTATCACTTATGGAGCTAAGGACAAAGTGACACGGCAATAACTCCCACTTCCGACTCATAAACTAAAGACAGAGCGGAGAGGGCAAACATAGAACACACAACAAGCACGAATACACACACCACGTCCGACTCTTGGAACTTATGACGGAGCGGTACACTCAAAGAGACAACACACTGAGTACGCACAATGCGTCCAACTCGTAAACTGAAGACAGAGTGGAGCGCGTAGACAAATACAAACACAGAAACGCTAATGCCCAGAGAAGCCTCCGTCCACTCAATAACTAAAGCCCGAGTGGAACGGAGCGGAAAGAATGGCCCGAAGACGTCCCAAATAACGATAAACCGGGCGGTGGGGACAGAACCAGTCGCTAAGGCGGAAATTTGTACAAGGCACCGCAGAGAAAGGAGAAGCGGGAAGGGAGCTAGGGAGACTAAGTATCGGGAACAGAATAGGCTGTGAAAAGTCGGGGAAAGGAAGGGAAGAGATACCGGGAATCCAACGGGGAACCAAGGACAAATACCACGGGCTCAGGAATCAGAGGAACACACTGGAACAAGAAGGCAGACAGGAACCAGGAACGCTACGGGAACCTCACAAAGCAGGACGCTGAGTAAAGGGGGCGTGGTCACTAACCAAGCAGTAAGCCAAGCAATGATTCGCGGGTGAGACTTCCTTTTCACTTAGTTAGGGAGCGTCTCGAAGTTTGCCAACACAATCCAGCATGCTGTTTAGGGAATGTCACAAAAGGCCTCATGGAGTTCAATAAGAAATGCGGAAAGGAGAACTCCGATTTAGCCCTGGGGAATCTACGTTGAACACTCGTTTATGTGGTCAAATCCGACCACCCCTAACAGGTTTCCCCATCTCCTTGCTTTGATACACAAGCATTGGCACAGCCAAAGGTCTGGCCTGAGCAGGCTAGTGCGAAAACTAATTTGTGTTTAAAAAACTATTCTAAACATGGCCTCCTCATGCTTGCAATAAAAAATGTATATTTAAAAAACAATGGACAAGTCTGTATTTTTACTAGTAATGTCTTTAAACAAGAAACTTTTCAGTTGCATCATGGATTTTTATTGGTATTATTTTTGAAGGAAAGTAGAATATATCAAGACTGAACCAGGCACTGGAAATGCAGCTGTATAATGTGGTGGGCGGTGAATAGGACATGTGAATAGACAAATGGATGAAAACCAGTAAGCTAAACACTTTCTGTGAAAGTATATTATATATAATGTTTTTGGGGAAAACAATTGTCTGCGAGGGAACTGAAGCTGTCTAAAAGTCCTCACCTGAAATTATAGTACACGTACAAAGTTTGATTTAGTTATTTTCAGGTTTTCTTTGTCAAAGTATTTATACGTTACATTGGTGCTTTTAGTTGTACAGGTTGTTTACTAATCTGTAAAAGTTGAAAAGTGTGGTAATTGTTTTGCTGCATGCTTTCTTATATTTATTGTAAAGATGTTTAAATCATTTCAGCTGTCTCCATTATTTTCTGTGTGAGGCTGTTGAGGTAGCAGTGGTTGGCCATATGTAGTGCTGGACGTACTCCTGCTCTCACCTGGAGTAATTTACTACTGTTTGGGTCCCTTTTTGGCTGTAGTGAATTTAGAAGTGCAGGTTGTGAACAATAATGGATTTAGGGTCTTATTTATGAGAGCCCTGCATCACGTTTGCCCAATGTAAAGTAGTATCTGCGTGACTCAGAGCTCTCATAAAGTTTATGAAGCCATGCAAAGACGCCCTGAAGGGCTTTGAGTGGCCTCATAATCATGAGTAAGCAGACGCAGCACAAATCTCTGCTTCGCCTCACTCTGCGCCCGAGGCATCCCATGGGCATTGGGGTAGGCTTTCCCATGCAACACCCATGGCATTTGACGCTTCAACAGATTTAGAAAGTGATGTAACTCTGGTAAAGTTCCAAATCTGTACGCCTCCTGGGGTGAGGTGTTTACTCCATTCTACAGCAGACAAAGAAAGAGGAAAACGCCTTGTTGGATTGTTTGTGTGCAGGTAATCCTGCCTGCAACTGAGGCACCCTTGCACCACGATGCACTGCCATAACACTGTCAAATGCTGCCAAAGCAGTGCCAGAGCAGCAGAAAGGATAGGAATGCACCCTATTGCTTAAATAGGGTGCATTCCTGCCGTTTGACTTTGGCGTAGTGCAGTACAGCAAGGTCCCTTGCTGGGCTGCCCAAAGCCAAGATGCCATAATGGATGTTTTTTCTCTTCTGTGGTTGGATGGATGTCTCACCCTAAACCCCTCCCTAGCCTCCCCATTTCTCCTCCTTAGTCTTCCCTAAAATCCTCCCATTTCGTAGTAAGTATGCCCCTTTTTCCAGCCACTCCTCCTGCATGTACTACTAACTAGTAAACATATGTTTTTGAGGATCTCCCCACAGGATAGATAGTAAAGGTGGAGATTTACACTGATAGTTTGTGAATAGCACTTGTAGTACTTTAGTAGTGCTATTGTGGTACAACTCTACATACTACAAAAAACTGTTTGCGAAGAGGTCCAATAGCACTCTTGTAGTCTGTATGAGGTCAGTTTTCAACCATTCCAGTGGAGGACTAGCTAAATCTGCAATGCATCACTGCAGACTTTGCCCTATATGTTCTGTAGACCTGCAGAAAACAAAAGTAAAGTTGAAACCTCCCTTCAACACTTGTGAGGAGCACATTTGTTGACATTATAGATGATTAATATTGGTATATGGGATGTTTGAAAGTGCTTGCACGGTGAGCGATTGGGTTTTAAAAGGGAATTTGTGTCCTGTAACAGGCTCCTCTGAGATTCACGAACACACAGCAATAACACCAGAAATCAATTTTAAAGAGATTTGTTTTTCAAAATGGCAAACCGAGGCTTAGCATACAGCGGCGCCAAGCCTGACTTTCTGTAAACAAACACACGTATATAGTTTACATTCCAAAAATATAGTGCAGATTTAAAGTAAAATGTATTTGAACTGAAAGCTTTTGTATTTGGATGATTAGTTGGTGCCGAAAAATCTCTTGTCGAACTGGACAGCCTCTTTCTCACAGACCCACTTGTTTCTGTGGTTGCAGGACTGAGGGTAGATCTCGCTGCTGCTGTAGGAACCACAGTCATTTCCGGGTTTGTGTGTCCTCAATGGTATGCTGTCAGAGAAACAGAAACAGATGAACTAGCAAGCAGGTCTACCCTACTGCAGAATACTCTGTGACATTGTCATTGCTGCAAGTGTAGGTTTTGCAGGTTCAATCAACCCCTTGCATATTTTGGTGTTTCAAAACAAATATTATTTCTACAACTGGTTTGCAGTCTAAACAAATATTATTTGTATATCTTTAAAAAATCATTCAAAGTGAAACCAAAAGGTTATATTATGGTTTGGAAATAAAGATCCACAGATTGAGAAACTACTGAATGGAACGAATAATCTATGTCTGATGGTACAAGATAGAACATTCCAAAGCCTGGGAGTAGAAACCAAAAAGAACCTGGCAGATTCACCTGATACAGAAAGAGGGCATTCGAAACATCTGTAGACGGCAAACGAAGTATTGGTTTATAGGGTGAAAATCTGATCTGTGTCTCAGTAAAGAATGGTCAATTATCGGAAGTATGATAAGCAGCCAGCCAGTGGGACCAAAACTTGCTAATGGCAGTTGTCACTTTCGCCAGAACTCCATATTATAGGCGTAATGCGGAGTGGCCAAAACTCCTCTTACTACACCAGCGGAGCGGAATTTATTGCCCAGACTTAATATTAAAGCATAGTTTTGTATTGAAACAATATCTTTCTAGTACAGAATGTATCCTAAACATCACAGGATCACCCTTGCACTAAGGTAGTAAGGTGCAAGAGTTTGTGAATAATGCCTGGCTGCCTAGAGGACACTAGAGCAAAGGAGACAGAAAGACAGCACCATATCTTAGTAAATATGGTGCTGCTTTTCTCTCCGCCTTTGGTTGCTGCTCTACATTCCACCAACCGTTACTAAATGTTGCCATTTGTGTTGAGAGAGTACATTTGGGATGTATTAATTATATTAGTTTAATTTTTGCAACAATTCTTGCCTAGTGTTTTCATGATAAGGTCGCCATTTAAAGAATGGTGGGCTTAATACAAAAAAATAATGAAATATGCTGAAAATGGATTTGTGCATTTTCCACATTTTTGAGAGAAAAATTATATTAATAGATCAAGAATATCAGTAATATTGCTTCTTTGCAGAGAAATGCGGTGCCCTTTAAGAACAGTTTTACATGTGGAAAACCATGCATGACACAGCTACAACATTTTTCCCCCCATGTCATTCTACGTTTACTGTAATACAACTACTACTGATTGCGGTAATTTCCACACTGGTCAAATAAGAGAAATGTGCTGTGATCTGAGGAAGATGGCCTAAATGTGTATGTACATTTTGTTTGAACCTGTCTCTTTTTTCATATATTTTTTCTCTTTCAATCTTTATTTCCTTCTTCCATTGTCTTTGATCTGTCTCACTAGTCTTATCACCATGTTAAAAAAAAAAAATCTGTACATCAACAGGCTCATGCCCCTAGATCAGAATTAGGAGCTGAACACGACCCATTTGTGAATCTCACTTTGAGCACAAATTTTTATTTGCTCCAAAAATGGAGCTATGCGTGCCCAGAAATCCTGGGTGCTTTCACCTGTGGTTTTCAGCTTGTGAAATCAGTTGTGGCTAGTGTTGAGGCAAACATGCGGGCTGGGTGGTAGGGAGGGGAAACATACTTTTTTTTTTAAACGTACCTGATTCCCGCCTCATCGCGGCTCTTCTGGCTCCATTGCAGGCACAGAATCGCAGAGTGCCCTGCGTCCAATCCTGCCGCTGCTCTCCAAACCTGACAGAAGCATCAGGAGTGGCCTGAGGGCCATCAATTTCCACACCTAGGGAGACTGAGAGCCTGTGCCTGCTGTCTCCAATCTGGCTACTCAGCTCAGATAGCTTCAGTGTGCATGAGGGTTAGGCAGGCTGTAGATGGTCAGCCAAACCATCATGAGCACTGATAACTCCCCCTAAGTGCCTGTTATCCCTTGGCCCCATCCCTAAGACTCCACGATAGGAGAAAAATAAAACTATAATAAACATGGATTGTTTTCATTTTATTTTTCAAGTTTTGCAGCTGCTGCTGCTTGGGGGAATGGGAGGTTTAGGCGATACTCCTCGGCCATAGTGGAGGAGTTGCCACTGTGGGAAACCTTACACAAATAGTCGTACAGAATAGTTCAAAGATGCCTATTGCACATGCTCTAAAGAGGTGTAACAGATGCTATTAATAAAAGACCACCTCTTCCTAATTGGGTCCAAATTTCACAACTACTAAATTGTGAACCTCACACAATTGCCAATTTGCAGGTTCGTAATTTGCACCATTTCTTTTGGCCTGATTAAGATAACCTTGTTAGATATTGAAGGAGACAGAGTCGGAGATTAAAAGATACCGTAGTACTAGTACTTCTGGAATCACAGCTGATGGAGTGTGTCTTAAAAGAGCTAGGAAGTACATTAAAATGTGTACATAAGTATTTGGAACACCCCAGAGCCCCGGCTGTAAAAGGGACGCACAAAGAGTCAGAAACCTCAAAGAGATGTCCTCAGACAGACCTAAGTTCCATACCGTCCATTGTTTAGTCATGAAGTGAAAAATGTCATGTTAGTTATGTCAATTGCCAGTAATGGAATGAATGCTATTATACTTTCATGAAGAACTTGAAGACCGGTATGGTTCTAATGGCAAAACTGATGCTTTGTTACCTTGTTACCTCCTTCTCTTCCATAGGTTTGTTAAATGTGAAGGAAGCGGCTCATCTGTATACCATACTCTCTTCTTAAGCAACAAGGGTGTAATTTGTAGCACCGCTTCAACAAACCCCTTTTCCGGGCCCCGATGGAATACTTAAGTTCAAAACTATAATTCAAACAAACACTTTGTGTTGCTAACATTCCCAGCCAGCCTTTTGTCATTGTAAAACTAAATAGTATGACCAAGGAGTTTTCTGTTTGTGCTGCTAGCAGTACAACCCAGCCCTTGAAACATATTCATCAACTTCATCTCCCAAAAAAATCTGTGCTCAGGGACAATGCTACTCTTGGCGTGTGAGACTATGTCATTCAAATCATAGTTCCTCCAATCACATTTACACTCAGCAACAATATTAAATCTGCAGAAGGTTGCATACTTGATGGCTTCTCTAACCAACTGTGTACATATAAACAAGGCAGTGGTAGGAGACAATCTCACAGTTTCTACCGTAGACTATACACTATGGGTCAATGCTTGCGCTGGTACTCATCTAATCCTCAAAAGACACCATATCAGAAACTTGCCAAGACTCATCACTTCTGTAAACATCTACAGGGCTATGATAGAAGACCATCTCACAGGTTTTCCCTTAGCCTACATAAATTGCTGCAATGTAGATATATATAATCCTAGAGTGCACAACAGACACCACTCAAAAACTTGCCTTCCCTCATCACTTCGGTGCACATCTACAGGGCAGTGGTAGAATACCATTTCACAGCTCTCAATTAGCCTATGCACAACACCACAATATTTGTGCTTGCTTGACCTCCTCCAATGCTCATCAGGTGCCATGACAGAAACTCTAATTTCCTTGTCACTTCTAGCTGCGTTCTGTTGACCTAAACACCTTTGCCAGTAGCATTCTTCCTTGTTTCTCCTAAATGCCCATGATGTTCTGAGCAAGAGCTGTCCACCCAAACGTTTTCTCTCCTCTCAAATCACGGCCAAGCTCTACATCTCTGCTGTTTGCTTAGGACCTGCCTAGGGTGCAAAAGACAGCCAAGCTCAGAAGGCCATAGAAGAAAGGCAATGGTTAAAGTTTCTCCCATGAGAAACCTTTGCACAAAATAGAGGGGCTGCACCACAGAGTGTAGTATATCCTGCTTCTGTCTATACAGGCAATTACATTCATCTGGCACCCTTCACCATAGTTTACCTTGTGCAGGATATTCCTCCGCTAGTCTGCATTCATTTGTATTTCTATGCAAGATTTAGAGTGTGTCACAGTGTCACAATATGAACGACCCACTGGGATTTGTGACATACCTGCCATTTTGCAGTGTGGAGCCATTGAGCCATGCCCATTCAGAATTGCTCTTGTTGTATTGCAGGCCAATCCAAAAGTATGATTTGCTAATTTCTTTACCCTCTATGAAATCCTAAGAGAGAAACATCTGTTACATTAAGTTATAGGGTTTGCAAACACTACCTGGTGTGCTTTTCCAAAGTCTAAATGGCCTCCTGTACATCTCTCACACATAAACACACATATATGTACATATTGTGAAAAAAGTGGGTTATTCAGTGGAGTGGATGTGAATCCACCACAAGGAATACAACCCCAAACTTAGTAGGGTAAAATAGCTTCAAATATTTAAACCTGGACTCAACCCCAGGATAGCTAGGGTGCAGAGCAGACAAGCTTAGCTTAGCAAAATGTGTAACATTTTTAGCAGTAAAAAACAGTTACCAAGTCCAAATAAAAGACAGAAAATCCCACTGGAAGCATAAAAAAATTAAGAACAGTTTTATGATTAAAATTTCACCCTGATAACAAAAATTCAATAAGCGAAATCAGTGGTATGAAGGTTTAAAGATTTAAGGTAAAAGTTAAGACAAAAAGCACGGTAACATAAAGCAAAATGTCAATCAAAAGTAACTGTTCATGGTTGACTGAGATGTAGGTGCAATTTTAGGCCAACAGCGATGGCGTGTGGGACCTTCTTACTTAGTTGCTGAAATGGAAATTGAAATCCATCAGCAGGACAAGGTTTCAGGCTGTATCCAATGAAATCCTCTCAAAGCCAGATAACTGTTTGATGGGGTTCTGCTGCAACCATTTATTTTGGAAGGAAAAGCTCAGAGAAGAAGCAATTAGAGTTTTGCTGCTGCCAAAGTCCTCGCATTGGGCAAATACTTTCCACGCTTTCACCCAGACAAGATTTCTAGATTCCCACATAGTTTTTTATGGACCTTAAAAGCCTGATGATGTATTCAACTAAGCCAGCTCAAAATTGGACACCTTTGTCATGAGGTCCCACTGATGCGCTAGACGTCCTGGAAGAAAAAACATTGTCCCAATGTTTCAAACTTTCTGGAGAAGTGCCTCCTAGCCTCTTGATAGGCTCCCAGGACCACAGGGGTAGCTGTTAGCGGCTATGGCACATCCCAGAAGAGGCAACCATCAGGGTTCAGTACAGTTCCAATTGCTTCTGGGCAGCTAGGCTCTTCAGAAAGCCTGTTGTGTCCATGTAGCCAGTCAGGAGGTCAGCTAACTGTCCCTTGGAGTCCACTTCTTAGTCCTCCATATATTGGGGAGCAGGTTAAACTCTTCAGGTCTCTTTACATCAGTGCCTTATTTGTGCCAGTGCTTTCCGGTGCTAAGCACCTGCACTTAATTTTCAGGGCCGGGTCTACACCACGATATAGGCTGCTCACTAAATTCACACAGCCCCCTCTCGCCAGTGAAGAGCACCGCAGAGCTGCAAGCCTCTCTTACACCATCTCACATTATATCATTCATTTCACACATTGTGTTTGAAGGGTGCTTTGGTTGTTGTAGCAAAGCAGCCTGTGAGCTCCCCTCCTCCCTGCCTACTGCTAATTGAACGATTTTAGACTGTGTTACATCTTCAGTAAACACCGGAACTCTGATGGTCGCATTCATCCTTGAATAATGCGACCATCAGAGTTCCGGTGTTTACTGAAGATGTAACACGGTATAAAAGCACAGAAGAGTACACTAGGGCGTGCCATGTCACCAGAACGTGCCGGGAGCAGAGTCAGGCGGGGGCAGATGAGGTTTAATGTAAATAACTGCGGACAATGATGTAGGTGGCAAGTCAAGTCAAGTCAATATTTGTATAGTGCACTACTCACCCAGAGGGTCTCAAGGTGATTGAGGGGGGGTGTTCGCTACTTATCAAATAGCCAGGTTTTGAGTTGTTTTCTGAAGGAGAGGTGGTTCTGTGTAAGGCGGAGGTGGGTAGGGAGAGAGTTCCAGGTCTTGGCCGCTAAGTAGGAGAAACATCTTCCTCCCATGGTAGTTCTTCGGATGCGTGGAATCGCGGCGAGGGCTTGATTGGACGATCGGAGTTGGCGGTGGGGGTGTAAAAGGTCAGGCGCGGGTTGAGGTATTTGGGTCCTAGGTCATAGAGAGCTTTGTGTGTGTGGGTGAGGAGACGGAATGTTATTCTCTTGTTTACGGGGAGCCAGTGGAGGTCTCTCAGGTGATCGGATATGTGATTGTGGCGGGGTATGTCTAGGATGAGTCGGGCGGAGGCGTTCTGAATTCGTTGGAGTTTTTTCTGTAATTTTGCTGGGTTCCGGCGTAGAGGGTGTTTCCGTAGTCCAGTCGGCTTGTGATAAGTGTTTGGGTGACTGTCTTTCTTGTTTCGGTGGGGATCCAGCGGAAGATCTTTCTGAGCATTCGTAGAATGTTAAAGCATGATGATGAGACGGCATTGACTTGTCTGGTCATTGAGAGGGAGGTGTCTAGGATGAATCCCAGGTTGCGAGCATGGTCCGTTGGTTTGGGTGCGCTGCCCAGTGCCGGTGGCCACCACGAGTCGTCCCATGCGGAGGGGGATGATCCTAGGATGAGGACTTCCGTCTTGTCAGAATTCAGTTTTAAGCGGCTGTTCTTCATCCATTCGGCTACGTCTTTCATCCCTTTGTGTAGGTTGGTTTTGGCGGTGTTTAGGTCTTTGGTGAGGGAGAGGATCAGCTGTGTGTCGTCAGCATAGGAGATGATGTTGAGGTTGTGCTGGCGTGCGATGGGTGCGAGGGGGCTCATGTAGACGTTGAAGAGGGTGGGGCTGAGCGAAGATCCTTGTGCAACGCCGCATATGACTTCGGAGGCCTCTGATCTGAAAGGGGGGGAGGCGGGCTCTCTGGGTTCTTCCGGAGAGAAATGAGATGATCCAATCCAATGCTTTTCCTTGTATCCCTGTGTTGCTGAGGCATTGTACTAGGGTGCTATGACAGACCATGTCAAACGCTGCGGATAGGTCCAGGAGTATGAGGGCAGCTGTTTCCCCGTTGTCTAATAGTGTTCGGATGTTGTCTGTGGCTGCGATGAGGGCGGCCTCTGTGCTGTGTTTGGCTCGGAATCCGGACTGTGAGGGGTCAAGGGAGCCGTTGGACTCGAGGAAGGCGGCGAGCTGACTGTTGACGGCCTTCTCTATGACTTTGGCAGGGAAAGGGAGGAGTGAGATGGGGCGGTAGTTCTTAAGTTTGGTGGGGTCTGCTGTAGGTTTCTTCAGGAGGGCACTAAGTTCGGCATGTTTCCAGCTTTCCGGGAAGGTAGCGGTGTGGAGGGAGCATTTGATGATATCTCGGAGATGGGTTGCTATGATGGAGTCGGCCTTGTTGAAGATGTGGTGGGGGCATGGGTCAGTTGGTGATCCAGAGTGAATGGAGTTCATCAGGCGGATGGTGTCTTTGGTGCTGATCGGGTTCCAGGCGCAGAGGGTGGTGGTGGGGGGCTTTAGTTCGGTGGTAAGGGGGGTGGTCTGGTCGCCGAAGCTGTTATGTATGTAAGCGATTTTGCTGTGGAAGAATGAGGCTAGAGAGTCAGACAAAAAACTGAGGAAGGGTTATTCTCGAGTGCACAAGCGCATGCTGCCAACTTCTAAGAGCTAGATGCAAGCGCTAATTCACAGGGAATGTTCACATCAACGAGGGAACTGGAGGGCCACAATAGCTCATTCACCTGGTTTTCACACGAAACAGCCATCGGCCTACATCTTCCGATCAGCCAATGCCTCAGTTGGTGAGCTAACTATGGTCCTGTCCTGACAGACCAAACCCATGTTTACCTCAGAGTAGAAGGGACAGGTCAGGAGAGGTTACTGATGATAGAGGGTGGCAGCAGGATAGCCACCCAGATGTCTTTTACAGATCTCACGGTTCTCGCAGACATCCTCAGTTCCCTCAAAGCCATCTCCTGTGAGGAGATCTGACACAGTCAGTGAAAATATCTTTCCCTCCAATGCATCATCAACACTTCACTCACTTAGGGCATCTCTTCTGAAGGTCAGGACGGGGGAGACTGTGGCGATGCATCTAAGTCCACATTCCAGCCTCAAGTGCTTAGGAATCTGGGGTTTGGGTGAAGGTTCTACCTCTGGCAGTTGTATTTGGAGGCTGTCGGAGACAGTGGTGTGGTATCTCTTGCCCCGTCCCCCCCCTCCCCGGCAGCACCGCATGTAATGGAACTGCTCGTGGTGACATCACTTCGAATGTCACCACGACCAAGATTCCAAGGCGAGCGCCGCGGGGCTTGTGAGGCTGTCACCGGCGGCGGCTGAGCGGTGGCTGAGGTCGTTTCGTTCCCTCTACTTTTGATCCTGAATATATCCTTGGTTGAACCTACATCTCCTGGTGTCCGTCATATGTAATGCGAATGCTACACTGGCGACGAGGGTGGGATGCAATTTCACCTTCCCCGTTACGAGTGGGCTAGCCAGTCCTTTCACAACTTTATTATCCTAAAGTTGTTGCAAAATTAATCGATGTCAAAAGGAACTTCAAAGACAAACCACAGATGACTTCAGAGCAAAGAGGATAATCGCGTTGTCAGCGATAGAGACTGTGTGGTGTTACCAGATAAGAGAAAGAACTGAATACCACCTTATGAGGAGCTGAATCTAATGCAACAGTGCCATCTAGTGGATTGACAGTTTAATGTCCCTAACCCAGCATATGCGAAACAGATAAGAATTTTTTATTTTTTGAGAGGGACGAACTGCTCTGAATTTAACACAAAGAGAAAAAAAAAAGAAGGAGTTCTAAAGCCCTTAATAGAACAATACCCTGACTCTCATTCCTAACCCCTTTGGAAGTTCAAGAATAAACGTTCAACAAATTCAGGGTGGACATATAGCAACATTATCATTATGCAAAGTGTGACACCACCACCTTTCTTTCTGACTAACCCAGGGGAGCCTACAATACAATGGAAGAAGTGGAAGAAAGTGTTTTTGAACTATGCAACAGTGTGTGGCCCAAACCTTGGGTTAGAAAGGAAAGTAGCCCTATTAGCATATTACCTAGGATCAGAGGGGGAAGAGGTGTTTTATCACTTACCAGAACTGGGGGCACAGGAAGCGAGAGGTCTGAATGAGTTGGAAATCAGCCTTAAAAAATTAGATTTGCACTACCTTCCTAAGACTAGCACAATAATGGAGAGATACCATTTCGGAAAGAGGGTACAGAAGGAAGGGGAGTCTGTAGAAGAGTTTGTGTCTGATCTGCGCAAATTAGCCGCGACATGTAAGTTTGGAGGGGCAAGTGAAGAGAAGATCAGGGACCAGTTTGTGTTAGCGTGTAGGACGGAGCGCATACGACAGGAGCTATGGTTGAAAGATGACCCACCACTTAGGGAAGTCCTAATAGTTGCTAAGCAGGTGGAACACATGCTGCAGTGCGTAAGTGAAATAAAAAAGGACAGTGGTGGGAAAGGAAGCGAAGACAAACCCAAAGTAAGCGAAGTTGTGGCTGAATGTGAAGGTGTGTCAGTGGTCAAAGGACAGAAGAAGGGAGATAATGAGCAAAAAGAGAGCAAGACGGGAGGGTTATTCAAGGGTACCTGTTTTAGGTGCGGAAAGCTAGGACACATGGCGAACTACAAGGGGTGCCCTGCTCTCAAATTCACATGCAATAAGTGCGGCAAGAAAGGTCATTTTCAAGCAGTACTGCAGGAGTGGACAGGGGTTTAGCAAACAGAGTAAGGACGGGACAAACACAGTATGTGACGAAATAGTCCTGCAAGTGGGTGGAGATAAGGTATGCAGTCCAAAAGGCACCATAAAAGTAAATGGCACTGAGGTAGAGGCATTGTTTGATTCCTGCTCAAGGATAACAATCATCAGCGCTGGTCGCCCCATCTCCATGAAGGGGTACTTCTGGGACACAGTAGAGTACAAGAACAGAATAGTAAGGTCCAAAATCTATGTGTCTACAGTTGGTGACAACATCCTTGGCTGGCAGGCACAAAGAGAGTTAGGGGTCTATCTAAATTCCAACAAGAATCCACAAATCCTCATACAAGAAGTGCAGGATTCGAAGGAAGACTTGATGACGGAGTTCAAAGAGGTGTTTAGAGAAGAACTGAGATGTTTGAAGAACTACTGTCACAAGATCAAGCTGAAAAGAAATGCGAAGCCCGTAGTGGCCAAAGTGAGGAAGCTACCCATTGCCATCCAGGAAGCAGTGAAGATTAAACTACAGAAGCTGTGCAAAGCAGGAGTCATCGAACCAGTGGAGGCAACAGAATGGTTGGCGTCAATTGTTGCAGCCCAAAAAAAAGATGGGTCGGTTCGTTTGTGCATTGACCTTAGGGCCTTGAACAAAGAGGTAGTGGTTGACAGGTTCCCTCTGCCCAACATCACTCAAATGATGAGCATGCTAGAGGGCGCGAAAGTGTTTTCTACACTTGATCTCACTTCAGCTTATTTCCAAATCAAGCTACATGAAGAGTCTCAAAAACTCACGGCATTTGTGACACCAATGGGTGCATTCAAGTTCAAGAGGATGCCTTTCGGGTTAGTATCGGCAGCAGCCGTGTTCCAGAGGCTCATGGGCAACATCTTGAAGGAGAACCCTGGCATCCTATGTTACCAGGATGATGTGCTGGTATTTGCAAAAAATAACGAAGAACACGACAAGAGGCTGAGGCAAGTGCTGACCAGGTTTAGGCCGCAGGGGCTGACGGTTAAAAGAGAAGAGTGCAGGTTTGGCTGCAAGGAACTGCATTTTTTAGGACATAAGGTGAGAGCAGAAGGCATACGTCCAAAAGCAGAACTCCAAAACACCATTATGAACTTGATGCCCCCGAAGAACAAAGATGAAGTCAAGTCCTTCATGGGAATGCTAGAATTTTATAGCAAATTCATACGGAACTTTGCAGGAAGGACGTTTGCCATTCGACAGTTGCTGAGAAAGGATGCAACATTCAGTTGGAGTGAGGTCTGCCAAAGGGAGTTTGAAGACGTGAAGGAAGCACTCGCCGAAGCACCCAGCCTCAAGTCGTTCATACCCAATCAAGTGACTGTAGTCACCACCGACGCAAGTGCAAAAGGGCTAGGAGCGGTCCTCACCCAAGTAGGAGGAAGTGGGGAGGAAACAATAGCCTTCGCATCAAGATCACTGCAGAAGTCGGAGACCAACTACTCTGTGATCGAAAAGGAGGCCTTGGCGGTATTCTGTGCATTGAATAAGTTCAGAGACTTCCTATGGGGAACAAGGTTCTTCCTTCGGACAGACCACAAGCCTTTGGTAAAAGTGTTCGGTAAGAAGGGTCTTGATGCGATCTCCAGTAGAATCAGACGATGGGTTGTAGGCCTCCAAGAGTACACCTTCAAGGTCGAATATGTCCCTGGAACGCGAAATTTTGCAGCAGACTGTTTGTCACGTCTCATGATGGAAAATTAAGAAAAAGGAGCTGATGGAGAAGTGGGAGACGAGATGGAAGACTACCAAAAAGAAAATGTATGTACAATTATTCAGTGACCAACAGGGGAAGGAACATGGAAAGAAGCACTTAAGTCAGACGAGCTCATGGATAAAGTGTGTAGTAGAGAACAAAGCAAGTGGAAATCTGAAGATAAGTGGAACAATGCTCTACGGCCATACTGGATGGTCAAAGACGAACTATCAGTGGTCGACGAATGCTTGTTCATAGGAACGAGGTTGGTACCACCTACAGCGGTGAGGGAGAAACTGGTGGACATGGCTCATGATGGTCACCAGGGCATCACTAAGACCAAACAAAGATTAAGAGAAGACTACTGGTGGCCGTGCATGGACCTCGCCATCGAAAGGAAAGTAAGAGAATGTATCCTGTGCAGCGTCAGCGACAACGTTTTGAGACAACAAACACCACCCATGGTGTGTAGGCCACCTCCAGCAGGACCGTGGGAGGAGTTGGCGTTGGACATTGTTGGACCTCTGACTGGAGAAGTGTGCACACCATACATTCTAGTGCTAATGGATCTGTACTCAAGATGGCCGGAAGTTAAGATAGTGAGCGAAATCACGACGAAAACTGTCATTGAGTTCCTTCAAGAGTTGTTCATCAGAGAAAGACTACCCAGCAGTCTACTCACGGATAATGGGATGCAACTATGCTCGAAAGAGATGAGAGATTTCTTTGAAGAGCGTGGAATCATACACAAACGTTGTGCCTTATACCACCCTGAAACCAATGGGATGGTCGAGCGCTTTAACAGAACTCTCAAGGAAAGCATTCAATTGGCAAAGACCAGCGACCTGAACTGGAAGGAAGAAGTGTGGAAACGATTAGAAGCGTACAGGTTTACGCCACACCAGACAACGGGCGTCACCCCCTTTGAGTTGCTCCGAGCAAGAGTGCCTAACACTAAACTATCGCCAGGCTGGATGGGGTGGCACAAGGGATGGTCAGACCACTCCAAGGAATCGAAGGGGTTAATGAGGCAGAGTGAGGCCATGGTTGAGAGAAAGGAAAGGTTTGATAGGCTCCACTCTACACTAGTCTGGGTTCAAAGTAGGAGATGACATTAGGATCAGGACACCCACTGGTAGGGAAAGTTGGTCAGAACATAGCAGGCCCACTAAGATTGTGAAATTGTTTAGGAATGCTGTGAAGAACCGGGAAGGGAAGATCCAGAACTTGGGTAGGGTTGTGAGGTATCACCCCTCTAGACAAGATCCCTGTAAGGATGGGGGCTGGAAAATGCTTCAGTGGGGAGTAAGGTACCCCCTCCCAGAGAACAGGTGACGGTCCCCCACCTGGTTGGCAGAACAAGCCGGAGAGTGACTAGACCGCCCAGACATTTGGAGCAGTATTTGACGATGTAACATCCTGTTGTATACCTTGTTTTCTGTTGTTTTAATTCTTACTTCTCATTCTGTAGAGAAGGGGGATGTGTGGTATCTCCCGCCCGTTCCCGCCCTCCCCGGCAGCACCGCATGTAATGGAACTGCTCGTGGTGACATCACTTCGAATGTCACCACGACCAAGATTCCAAGGCGAGCGCCGCGGGGCTTGTGAGGCTGTCACCGGCGGCGGCTGAGCGGTGGCTGAGGTCGTTTCGTTCCCTCTACTTTTGATCCTGAATAAATCCTTGGTTGAACCTACATCTCCTGGTGTCCGTCATATGTAATGTGAATGCTACACTGGCGACGTGGGTGGGATGTAATTTCACCTTCCCCGTTACGAGTGGGCTAGCCAGTCCTTTCACAACTTTATTATCCTAAAGTTGTTGCAAAATTAATCGATGTCAAAAGGAACTTCAAAGACAAACCACAGATAACTTCAGAGCAAAGAGGATAATCGCGTTGTCAGCGATAGAGACTGTGTGGTGTTACCAGATAAGAGAAAGAACTGAATACCACCTTATGAGGAGCCGAATCTAGCGCAACAGTGCCATTTAGTGGATTGACAGTTTAATGTCCCTAACCCAGCATATGCAAAACAGATAAGAATTTTTTATTTTTTGACAGAGACGAACTGCTCTGAATTTTACACAAAGAGAAAAAAAAAGAAGGAGTTCTAAAGCCCTTAATAGAACAATAACCTGACTCTCATTCCTAACCCCTTTGGAAGTTCAAAAATAAACGTTCAACAAATTCAGGGTGGATATATAGCAACATTATCATTATGCAAAGTGTGACACCACCACCTTTCTTTCTGACTAACCCAGGGGAGCCTACAATACAATGGAAGAAGTGGAAGAAAGTGTTTTTGAACTATGCAACAGTGTGTGGCCCAAACCTTGGGTTAGAAAGGAAAGTAGCCCTATTAGCATATACCTAGGGGCAGAGGGGGAAGAGGTGTTGAATCACTTACCAGAACTGGAGGCACAGGAAGCAAGAGGTCTGAATGAGTTGGAAATCAGCCTTAAAAAATTAGATTTGCACTGACTTCCTAAGACTAGCACAATAATGGAGAGATACCATTTTGGAAAGCGGGTACAGAAGGAAGGGGAGTCTGTAGAAGATTTTGTGCCTGATCTGCGCAAATTAGCCGCGACATGTAAGTTTGGAGGGGCAAGTGAAGAGAGGATCAGGGACCAGTTTGCGTTAGCGTGTAGGACGGAGCGCGTATGTGAAGAGCTATGGTTGAAAGATGACGCACCACTTAGGGAAGTCCTAATAGTTGCTAAGCAGGTGGAACACATGCTGCAGTGCGTAAGTGAAATAAAAAAGGACAGTGTTGGGAAAGGAAGCGAAGACAAACCCAAAGTAAGCGAAGTTGTGGCTGAATGTGAAGGTGTGTCAGTGGTCAAAGGACAGAAGAAGGGAGATAATGAGCAAAAAGAGAGCAAGACGGGAGGGTCATTCAAGGGTACCTGTTTTATGTGCGGAAAGCTAGGACACATGGCGAACTACAAGGGGTGCCCTGCTCTCAAATTCACATGCAATAAGTGCGGCAAGAAAGGTCATTACAAGCAGTACTGCAGGAGTGGACAGGGGTTTAGCAAACAGAGTAAGGATGGGATAAACACAGTCTGTGACGAAATAGTCCTGCAAGTGGGTGGAGATAAGGTATGCAGTCCAAAAGACACCATAAAAGTAAATGGCACTGAGGTAGAGGCATTGTTTGATTCCTGCTCAAGGATAACAATCATCAGCGCTAAGGAATTTTCATGGGTGTCCAGCGGGGCGATTAGATTGATGAGGATGGACGTAAGGCCTGGGGGGTATGCTGGTCGCCCCATCTCCATGAAGGGGTACTTCTGGGACACAGTAGAGTACAAGAACAGAATAGTAAGGTCCAAAATCTATGTGTCTACAGTTGGTGACAACATCCTGGGCTGGCAGGCTCAAAAAGAGTTAGGGGTCTATCTTAATCCCAACAAGAATCCACAAATCCTCATACAAGAAGTGCAGGATTCGAAGGAAGACTTGGTGACAGAGTTCAAAGAGGTGTTTAGAGAAGAACTGGGATGTTTGAAGAACTACTGTCACAAGATCAAGCTGAAAGGAAACGGGAACCCTGTAGTGGCCAAAGTGAGGAAGCTACCCATTGCCATCCAGGAAGCAGTGAAGATTAAACTACAGAAGCTGTGTAAAGCAGGAGTCATCGAACCAGTGGAGGCAACAGAATGGTTGGCGCCAATTTTGGCAGCCCAAAAAAAAGATGGGTCGGTTCGTTTGTGCATTGACCTTAGGGCCTTGAACAAAGAGGAAGTGGTTGACAGTTTCCCTCTGCTCAACATCACTCAAATGATGAGCATGCTAGAGGGCGCGAAAGTGTTTTCTACACTTGATCTCACCTCAGCTTATTTCCAAATCAAGCTACATGAAGAGTCTCAAAAACTCACGGCATTTGTGACACCAATGGGTGCATTCAAGTTCAAGAGGATGCCTTTCGGGTTAGTATCGGCAGAAGCCGTGTTCCAGAGGCTCATGGGCAACATCTTGAAGGAGATCACTGGTTTCCTATGTTACCAGGATGATGTGCTGGTATTTGCAAAAAATAACGAAGAACACGACAAGAGGCTGAGGCAAGTGCTGACCAGGTTTAGGTCGCAGGGGCTGATGGTTAAAAGAGAAAAGTGCAGGTTTGGCTGCAAGGAACTGGATTTTTTAGGACATAAGTTGACAGCAGAAGGCATACGTCCAAAAGCAGAACTCCAAAACACCATTATGAACTTGATGCCCCCGAAGAACAAAGATGAAGTCAAGTCCTTCATGGGAATGCTAGAATTTTATAGCAAATTCATACGGAACTTTGCAGGAAGGACGTTTGCCATTCGACAGTTGCTGAGAAAGGATGCAACATTCAGTTGGAGTGAGGTCTGCCAAAGGGAGTTTGAAGACGTGAAGGAAGCACTCGCCGAAGCACCCAGCCTCAAGTCGTTCATACCCAATCGAGTGACTGTAGTCACCACCGACGCAAGTGCGAAAGGGCTAGGAGCGGTCCACACCCAAGTAGGAGGAAGTGGGGAGGAAACAAAAGCCTTCGCATCAAGATCACTGCAGAAGTCGGAGACCAACTACTCTGTGATCGAAAAGGAGGCCTTGGCGGTATTCTGGGCATTGAATAAGTTCAGAGACTTCCTATGGGGAACAAGGTTCTTCCTTCGACAGACCACAAGCCTTTGGTAGAAGTGTTCGGCAAGAAGGGTCTTGATGTGATCTCCAGTAGAATCAGACGATGGGTTGTAGGCCTCCAAGAGTACACCTTCAAGGTTGAATATGTCCCTGGAACGCGAAATTTTGCAGCAGACTGTTTGTCACGTCTCATGATGGAAAATTAAGAAAAAGGAGCTGATGGAGAAGTGGGAGACGAGATGGAAGACTACCAAAAAGAAAATGTATGCGCAATTATTCAGGGAGCAATAGGGGAAGGAACATGGAAAGAAGCACTTAAGTCAGACGAGCTCATGGATAAAGTGCGTTGTAGAGAACAAAGCAAGTGGAAATCTGAAGATAAGCGGAACAATGCTCTACGGCCATACTGGATGGTCAAAGACGAACTATCAGTGGTCGACGAATGCTTGTTCACAGGAACGAGGTTGGTACCACCTACAGCGGTGAGGAAGAAACTGGTGGACATGGCTCATGATGGTCACCAGGGCATCACTAAGACCAAACAAAGATTAAGAGAAGACTACTGGTGGCCGTGCATGAACCCCACCATCAAAAGGAAAGTAAGAGACTGTATCCCGTGCAGCGTCAGCGACAAAGTTTTGAGACAACAAACACCTCCCATGGTGTGTAGGCCACCGCCAGCAGGACCGTGGGAGGAGTTGGCGTTGGACATTGTTGGACCTCTGATGGGAGAAGTGCGCACACCATACATTCTAGTGCTAATGGATCTGTACTCAAGATGTCCGGAAGTTAAGATAGTGAGCAAAATCACGACGAAAACTGTCATTGAGTTCCTTCAAGAGTTGTTCATCAGAGAAGGACCACCCAGCAGTTTACTCACGGATAATGGGATGCAACTATGCTCGAAAGAGATGAGAGATTTCCTTGAAGAGCGTGGAATCATACACAAACGTTGTGCCTTATTTATAGCAGGCCCACTAAGATTGTGAAATTGTTTAGGAATGCTGTGAATACCCGGGAAGGGAAGATCTAGAACTTGGGTAGCGTTGTGAGGTATCACCCCTCTAGACAAGATCCCTGTAAGGATGGGGGACGGGCAAATGCTTCAGTGGGGAGTAAGGTACCCCCTCCCAGAGAACAGGTGACGGTCTCCCACCTGGTTGGCAGAACAAGCCGGAGAGTGACTAGACCGCCCAGACATTTGGAGCAGTATGTGACGATGTACCATCCTGTTGTATACCTTGTTTTCTGTTGTTTTAATTCTTACTTCTCATTCTGTAGAGAAGGGGGATGTGTGGTATCTCCCGCCCGTTCCCCCCCTCCCCGGCAGCACCGCATGTAATGGAACTGCTCGTGGTGACATCACTTCGAATGTCACCACGACCAAGATTCCAAGGCGAGCGCCGCGGGGCTTGTGAGGCTGTCACCGGCGGGGGCTGAGCGGTGGCTGAGGTCGTTTCGTTCCCTCTACTTTTGATCCTGAATAAATCCTTGGTTGAACCTACATCTCCTGGTGTCCGTCATATGTAATGTGAATGCTACACTGGCGACGTGGGTGGGATGTAATTTCACCTTCCCCGTTACGAGTGGGCTAGCCAGTCCTTTCACAACTTTATTATCCTAAAGTTGTTGCAAAATTAATCGATGTCAAAAGGAACTTCAAAGACAAACCACAGATAACTTCAGAGCAAAGAGGATAATCGCGTTGTCAGCGATAGAGACTGTGTGGTGTTACCAGATAAGAGAAAGAACTGAATACCACCTTATGAGGAGCCGAATCTAGCGCAACAGTGCCATTTAGTGGATTGACAGTTTAATGTCCCTAACCCAGCATATGCAAAACAGATAAGAATTTTTTATTTTTTGACAGAGACGAACTGCTCTGAATTTTACACAAAGAGAAAAAAAAAGAAGGAGTTCTAAAGCCCTTAATAGAACAATAACCTGACTCTCATTCCTAACCCCTTTGGAAGTTCAAAAATAAACGTTCAACAAATTCAGGGTGGATATATAGCAACATTATCATTATGCAAAGTGTGACACCACCACCTTTCTTTCTGACTAACCCAGGGGAGCATACAATACAATGGAAGAAGTGGAAGAAAGTGTTTTTGAACTATGCAACAGTGTGTGGCCCAAACCTTGGGTTAGAAAGGAAAGTAGCCCTATTAGCATATACCTAGGGGCAGAGGGGGAAGAGGTGTTGAATCACTTACCAGAACTGGAGGCACAGGAAGCAAGAGGTCTGAATGAGTTGGAAATCAGCCTTAAAAAATTAGATTTGCACTGACTTCCTAAGACTAGCACAATAATGGAGAGATACCATTTTGGAAAGCGGGTACAGAAGGAAGGGGAGTCTGTAGAAGATTTTGTGCCTGATCTGCGCAAATTAGCCGCGACATGTAAGTTTGGAGGGGCAAGTGAAGAGAGGATCAGGGACCAGTTTGCGTTAGCGTGTAGGACGGAGCGCGTATGTGAAGAGCTATGGTTGAAAGATGACGCACCACTTAGGGAAGTCCTAATAGTTGCTAAGCAGGTGGAACACATGCTGCAGTGCGTAAGTGAAATAAAAAAGGACAGTGTTGGGAAAGGAAGCGAAGACAAACCCAAAGTAAGCGAAGTTGTGGCTGAATGTGAAGGTGTGTCAGTGGTCAAAGGACAGAAGAAGGGAGATAATGAGCAAAAAGAGAGCAAGACGGGAGGGTCATTCAAGGGTACCTGTTTTATGTGCGGAAAGCTAGGACACATGGCGAACTACAAGGGGTGCCCTGCTCTCAAATTCACATGCAATAAGTGCGGCAAGAAAGGTCATTACAAGCAGTACTGCAGGAGTGGACAGGGGTTTAGCAAACAGAGTAAGGATGGGATAAACACAGTCTGTGACGAAATAGTCCTGCAAGTGGGTGGAGATAAGGTATGCAGTCCAAAAGACACCATAAAAGTAAATGGCACTGAGGTAGAGGCATTGTTTGATTCCTGCTCAAGGATAACAATCATCAGCGCTAAGGAATTTTCGTGGGTGTCCAGCGGGGCGATTAGATTGATGAGGATGGACGTAAGGCCTGGGGGGTATGCTGGTCGCCCCATCTCCATGAAGGGGTACTTCTGGGACACAGTAGAGTACAAGAACAGAATAGTAAGGTCCAAAATCTATGTGTCTACAGTTGGTGACAACATCCTGGGCTGGCAGGCTCAAAAAGAGTTAGGGGTCTATCTTAATCCCAACAAGAATCCACAAATCCTCATACAAGAAGTGCAGGATTCGAAGGAAGACTTGGTGACAGAGTTCAAAGAGGTGTTTAGAGAAGAACTGGGATGTTTGAAGAACTACTGTCACAAGATCAAGCTGAAAGGAAACGGGAACCCTGTAGTGGCCAAAGTGAGGAAGCTACCCATTGCCATCCAGGAAGCAGTGAAGATTAAACTACAGAAGCTGTGTAAAGCAGGAGTCATCGAACCAGTGGAGGCAACAGAATGGTTGGCGCCAATTTTGGCAGCCCAAAAAAAAGATGGGTCGGTTCGTTTGTGCATTGACCTTAGGGCCTTGAACAAAGAGGAAGTGGTTGACAGTTTCCCTCTGCTCAACATCACTCAAATGATGAGCATGCTAGAGGGCGCGAAAGTGTTTTCTACACTTGATCTCACCTCAGCTTATTTCCAAATCAAGCTACATGAAGAGTCTCAAAAACTCACGGCATTTGTGACACCAATGGGTGCATTCAAGTTCAAGAGGATGCCTTTCGGGTTAGTATTGGCAGAAGCCGTGTTCCAGAGGCTCATGGGCAACATCTTGAAGGAGATCACTGGTTTCCTATGTTACCAGGATGATGTGCTGGTATTTGCAAAAAATAACGAAGAACACGACAAGAGGCTGAGGCAAGTGCTGACCAGGTTTAGGTCGCAGGGGCTGATGGTTAAAAGAGAAAAGTGCAGGTTTGGCTGCAAGGAACTGGATTTTTTAGGACATAAGTTGACAGCAGAAGGCATACGTCCAAAAGCAGAACTCCAAAACACCATTATGAACTTGATGCCCCCGAAGAACAAAGATGAAGTCAAGTCCTTCATGGGAATGCTAGAATTTTATAGCAAATTCATACGGAACTTTGCAGGAAGGACGTTTGCCATTCGACAGTTGCTGAGAAAGGATGCAACATTCAGTTGGAGTGAGGTCTGCCAAAGGGAGTTTGAAGACGTGAAGGAAGCACTCGCCGAAGCACCCAGCCTCAAGTCGTTCATACCCAATCGAGTGACTGTAGTCACCACCGACGCAAGTGCGAAAGGGCTAGGAGCGGTCCACACCCAAGTAGGAGGAAGTGGGGAGGAAACAAAAGCCTTCGCATCAAGATCACTGCAGAAGTCGGAGACCAACTACTCTGTGATCGAAAAGGAGGCCTTGGCGGTATTCTGGGCATTGAATAAGTTCAGAGACTTCCTATGGGGAACAAGGTTCTTCCTTCGACAGACCACAAGCCTTTGGTAGAAGTGTTCGGCAAGAAGGGTCTTGATGTGATCTCCAGTAGAATCAGACGATGGGTTGTAGGCCTCCAAGAGTACACCTTCAAGGTTGAATATGTCCCTGGAACGCGAAATTTTGCAGCAGACTGTTTGTCACGTCTCATGATGGAAAATTAAGAAAAAGGAGCTGATGGAGAAGTGGGAGACGAGATGGAAGACTACCAAAAAGAAAATGTATGCGCAATTATTCAGGGAGCAATAGGGGAAGGAACATGGAAAGAAGCACTTAAGTCAGACGAGCTCATGGATAAAGTGCGTAGTAGAGAACAAAGCAAGTGGAAATCTGAAGATAAGCGGAACAATGCTCTACGGCCATACTGGATGGTCAAAGACGAACTATCAGTGGTCGACGAATGCTTGTTCACAGGAACGAGGTTGGTACCACCTACAGCGGTGAGGAAGAAACTGGTGGACATGGCTCATGATGGTCACCAGGGCATCACTAAGACCAAACAAAGATTAAGAGAAGACTACTGGTGGCCGTGCATGGACCCCACCATCAAAAGGAAAGTAAGAGACTGTATCCCGTGCAGCGTCAGCGACAAAGTTTTGAGACAACAAACACCTCCCATGGTGTGTAGGCCACCGCCAGCAGGACCGTGGGAGGAGTTGGCGTTGGACATTGTTGGACCTCTGATGGGAGAAGTGCGCACACCATACATTCTAGTGCTAATGGATCTGTACTCAAGATGTCCGGAAGTTAAGATAGTGAGCAAAATCACGACGAAAACTGTCATTGAGTTCCTTCAAGAGTTGTTCATCAGAGAAGGACCACCCAGCAGTTTACTCACGGATAATGGGATGCAACTATGCTCGAAAGAGATGAGAGATTTCCTTGAAGAGCGTGGAATCATACACAAACGTTGTGCCTTATATATAGCAGGCCCACTAAGATCGTGAAATTGTTTAGGAATGCTGTGAATACCCGGGAAGGGAAGATCTAGAACTTGGGTAGCGTTGTGAGGTATCACCCCTCTAGACAAGATCCCTGTAAGGATGGGGGACGGGCAAATGCTTCAGTGGGGAGTAAGGTACCCCCTCCCAGAGAACAGGTGACGGTCTCCCACCTGGTTGGCAGAACAAACCGGAGAGTGACTAGACCGCCCAGACATTTGGAGCAGTATGTGACGATGTACCATCCTGTTGTATACCTTGTTTTCTGTTGTTTTAATTCTTACTTCTCATTCTGTAGAGAAGGGGGATGTGTGGTATCTCCCGCCCCGTCCCCCCCCTCCCCGGCAGCACCGCATGTAATGGAACTGCTCGTGGTGACATCACTTCGAATGTCACCACGACCAAGATTCCAAGGCGAGCGCCGCGGGGCTTGTGAGGCTGTCACCGGCGGCGGCTGAGCGGTGGCTGAGGTCGTTTCGTTCCCTCTACTTTTGATCTTGAATAAATGCTTGGTTGTACCTACATCTCCTGGTGTCCGTCATATGCAATGTGAATGCTACAAGTGGCCAATAAACCTATTCTTAAACAAACATCTGTGTTTGGTGTTTTGGTTGGTTTGACTACCACTGCATTGCCTAATTTGAGCCGGTGGTTTCTGGTGCTCCCCACGGCACTTAATTGTCCACACCAGTGCTTGTGCCAGCCTGCCACAAGGTGCTAATTTAGAGATGACCACCACAACAAGTACTTACTGTACATTAAAAATGGCTATTACCTGCCAGAGGCCATTCCTTTAGCTTCAGAGGCCTGAAAAAGTCAGAATTGTCACACTTGTAAGAGTGTGGTGGTTAGTAGCTATGTTGTTACTATCATTGGCAGCTCTGGCCGGGATAATGTGTGGTGCAAGCTGCCATAGCCTCCTCACGAGAGCCCCGAAACATATTTTTTTTTACAAATTAAGCACTGCTATACATGTCTCAAAGAGTCATTCAAGTCTTCTTTTCATCCAGTGTTGTCTGATTAATTATGGTGGCACTTTTGTGTTTTCCTAGCCATTAGTAGATGGTGAGTCCAGGACACTCACTAACCAAGAAGAAAAGAGTTCCTGGGGCCAACCCTCCCAGTTTTTCAGAACATCCTGCATGCCTTACTGCACACTGAAAAACGGCAGCACCTTTCTGCCAGTGTAGGCTGCTGCTGACTCAACTAGATGTGTGCCTGGAGAAATGTACAGTCCTCTTCTCCTTAGCTACACCAAACTGGCTTTGTGACCAGCTCCCCTTTCCACTGGGCTGGTGCTAAGCTGGCTACAGAGACCCGAGGAAAGAACAAGCTTCTCTTCCCCAGGTCTTCTTTTGCACTTATCATCAAGCAGGCAGGCTTCACTCTGGTCTCTTTCAAGTTAGTGAAATTCATGAACCCTCCCCAGCTGCCGTTCTTGATCTAAAACACATACCTCACACCCAGGTCTTCCTGCAAAAAGGCCTAAGCCATTGTGTCAGCTCCTGGAGCAGTTTTCATACCTCATTAAGGAGGAGCATTGACTGGGGCCAACTGTTGGCAGGCTAATGCTAATTATCCTATGTGAGGTTCAAGTGACCAGTCTAAATATTCATTAAAAATCCAACATCACCGTTGACTTGGATTTTACATAAATATTAAAAATAGTGCTTGAATTATTATGGTAGCTTGTCTCAAGCAAAAGAAAGCAGGGTTATATTATTATGAACTTTAGTTTTCTGGATAGGACAGTTACTTCTTTTTTACAGTGGAAATGGTTTTGGGGGACTCTTAGATACATCCCAACACTACACTTCTGCATGGGCTATCTTTAAATTCTAGGCATTCTACCTTGTGGGCCACAAGGCTTACTTGGTGGTGACTTATTTGATACTTAAAAATTGGGTTCTTTCTAGTCAAAAATAGTTATTTTTACATGTTCCCCAGCAGGTTTAAATGCTCCAGGAGTCAGGCTGCACAGGTAGGCCTGATGCCATGTTTTTTTTGCTAGCTTAGTGGATGGCTCAACTTGTACTGCGGTCTACAGGTGGAATTTAATTTTTCTATGCCATTAGTGTATTTCCAGCACTATACTATGACCTTACTGGGAAGTTAAATATATAATTTAGGAGTTAGCCAAAGTTAGAATGTTTTTGGTGCCATAGCACATACACAGGGGACTGGACAGCACAGTCCCGTTGTGCAGAGTTCATAAACTAGCAGCATCAGTCCCCAAAAAATGGGAGTGACCACCTCACTGTAATGGAATTGCATTTGCACTATTGTTTCTTTGTGTGGAAAGATATTGGCATTTTGAGATAGCATCTTGCATTGAGGATATAACTGATCACTTTGTAGCTGTGGGCATGGCGATTTTGGTTCAATATAATATACTCTTTATTGAACAGTGTATGACAGTACTTTGGGTATTGTATTGTGATACACATTTATGCCCTACCAAATATAAATTACAACTATGTGTTATAATAATGTAAGTGAGTCCTCATATTGTGTAGTGTGTAATGCCACACTGCATGAAGGAAAACCTCTCTGACATTGGTAAGACTGAATGGCAGTGATTTTGAAATTGGTTTAAATTGCCACCAACATTTGTGAATTCAATGGCTTATATGTTTTGTTTGTTTTCTAACCACTTTAACTTTAGTTTTTCAAAAAATTTAACTGTTTTTATTGATGTACAGCTCATAGAATAGTGAAGGAATCATTTATCCTTATGTGCATTCTTGCAAACTTTTGAATCATAGCATGAATTTCTAGCACACAGCCCAGGGTTGGCAGCACGCAGTTGCCTCTGGGATGATTGTTAATAGGGTAGGGAACATTGTGGCCTGTGCACTCACACTGTCTTGGTTCATTTTTAATCTACTCAAGGACACTCTTGCTGAACTAAAGCTCAATGCAGTTCCTTGACAGGATCCAAAGTGCAGTCCAAAGTGCCCATTTTTTTCTTATTGTCAAATACTATTACCTATGGTACATTTGCCATAATATGTTTCCTGCCTTTATAGTCCCACCTGTGTCAGCAGGCTACATCACATTGTACTTTGTCCAATTTCTCAATAGGATGATGCTGTGAACAATTTATCAGCAGTCTGCACACACCAGAATCATGATGGAGCTCAATCCTGATATATAGAAAATGCTCATAGCCCCTTCATATTCTTTGGAAAGACCGCTTCTTTTTCTCATCTTCTCATAGTGATCTATTTGCTTTTTGATACTTGGCTCAATGTCCAGTGTTCTATCTCATCCCAGTGGGGTTATGGTTTTGTGGGTTGGGACAGCTCCATTACAGTCATGCCACCAACACAGGCTGATGCTTGAACATGTAGATGTTTCTACGGAGATGCTTCCTGGAGTGTGGATTTGCTCAGTATGTCCTATAACAGTAGAGCTGCCATCAGTGTTACTTACCATTCGTACCTTTTGAGCCCCCTCTGTTGTTGCAACGGTTAACGGTAGTCTCCATGGCAGTCTGGCGATGGTTATTGACGGGCATAATCAATTGAACTCCTGCACAGCAGGATGCCTATGCATGCCCAACATAAATAAACCTACTAACTATGCGTCAAACAGCATGCAAAACCGTCAACAGCATGCACATTTCCAGTTGAAACTTCTGACATATATACCGTCATACCTAACCGGGCAGGCTAACATGGGGTCATGCTTGAGTTCACACTTGCACAGACTCCATTTCTTCCAATAGTCTGTGTCTCGATTATGCCTATGAACGGTTTAGTACAATTTGGATCTTACTGGGTGATTTGAGCATCACAGAGCAGGGCTTATTTCCCTGCCCCTATATATTAGCATCTAGTGGTTCAAAAGCGAGAGGCTCAATTTCAAGGTGTAGTTTAGAGCTTCCCAGGTGCAGTCCATTTTACCTAAATATTGTAACTAGTTTCTCTCCACCAGGGTTTTACCACAGCCATGTGTCAATCTCTTTCACTCTTAGGTTACATTCTGTTGGAGCAATCTGCAGGTCTACTGGGAATACAACTGTATGGATCCTTCTTGGTCAACCCAGATAAAAAAAGATGAGCATCTTGAGTCAGCCTTGAACAAGAAATGTGATAGTCTCTTATAGAAAGTAAAGGTGCACCAAGAGATGATGAGAGGGCAGGGAGTTGGTGTAAACTCTGGATTTATTGCAAGAGAATATGCCTCATCCACTGCCACCCCGCCATCTTCAACAGCTCCAGATATAACTTTCTTCTCAAGTAACCAATTCCATTCCAGAATCCCATGACATCAGTGCATTCACAGTCCTTGCGAGATTTCTAACTCTCAGTGTATAACTTACCATATACCTCCCTCCAATTACAAATAAACAACTTAACTCTAAGTAAATTGTGTATTAGAGTTGTAAGACCTTAAAAACATGAACATAGCTATCTAATAGCAAAAACCATTACGAAGTGAGCACCATAGATACACCAAGTAAGGACCAAAGTCCATTCCCATCTTGTGGGCAAAATTTGAGATAAATATCACTTCTGATGAATTCTGTAGTTATTGGTGTCAGTTTTTATCAGGTATGCTCACTATCACTCCAAAGAGCCGATCACTCGTAATGAGGGCCAAGGGGATTTGGAGCTAGTCAGTAATACAACAAGGGTCTGATTCACAAAGGATTTCCGCACTCGAGACGGAGGCAGCGAAGTTGTGGGGGAGTCTCCACATTCAAGGCGGATCCTCCGCAAAGAGAATTCTCATTCTACCTTGAGTGTGGAGACCTCTTCTTGACTGCTAGGCCTCCACCATGAGCAGGGTGGACATGTGTGAATCAGCCCCTCAGTGTTTGAGCTATATGCATGTTAGGGCTGTTGTCATGAAACCCATTGTGTTCATGCTGGAATTATATTTTTGTAGTAAAAAGATTAAGAAGAGGTTATATGTGTAACACAATTTACAGTATTTACATTGCCCATCATCATTTTCAGTAAAATCACACACAGATAAACAGTGTTCAATACTTAACAATTTCATTGTTGTCGTCAATGATGATGAGATCGGATTTTTGGGTTAGGCAGTATTTCTTACTGAAGTCCCAGGATTCTGACTGCTCAGAGATGAAGTAGCATCTGTTTTTGAAACTCAGCCATTTGTGAGGACAAATCAAACACATGGAGTCTAATTGGAGAAAACAATAGTTTTAATATATCTGTACTTCTTCCTTTACTACTCCATAAATTTGCATTAACGATGTGTTAGACAATAGGCTACAAGTTGGAGAGGATGTGAGTCATTCTCAAGAAAAAGTCAAAAATCTTCTTGAGTCTAACACACAAGTTTGATAAAAAAAAACCTGGGCTCAACTCCTGATAGATATAGAGGAGCCCAGACAGGCTTAACTTATGGAAATGTGTATAAATTGTTTAGCTGTACAAATAAATTGAAAAGTCTAAACAAAACACAATAACTATCAACACCAACATTTTCTAAAAATAAAGGAAAATATAATAGGAAAAATGATAACAAAATGGCAAAAATTTACTAAACTGAACTAGAGACATGAATTATTAAAGTTTAGGGGCAAAAGTAACGAGAAAAAGTAAAGCAGCTATCAGAAGTCACTGCTTCCGATGGAGCAGGACCTAGGCATGGTTATAGGCTGACAGCGATGAATGTGGAAGTCAGATACCTCAAGCAGAATGTCCTGGTCAAAGTTTAGCTTCTGACTTAAGGCCTAATTTAGATCTTGGTGGACGGGTTACTCTGTTAAAACGGTGTGATATCCTGTCTGCTGATGTATAAATCCTATTGGATATAATAGGATTTTTATTTTGGGGGACTGGATATCCTTCACTGTTGTGATGGAGTAATCCATCCACCAAGATCTAAACCGGGTCCTTAGTCTTTTTATAGAATACAGTTCCACCAGTAGAGAAGGTTGAAGACTGCATCTGGCTAAGTCCTGGTCAAGTCAGATAGATTTTGGAGGAGGGTTAGCTGACATCAATGATTTGGTGGAAAAAAAACTCTGAGAGGAGAATTTTTAATTTTCCTCACACCAAAGCCTTCTGATCAGATACTTTTTGCATCTTCACCAGGTCAAGATTTCTACCTTCATTCGACAGTGAAGGAGTTCCCTCTCTGCCAATCTCAAGGTCTGCCAATCCGATTTGGAGCCGGGTGGACCTCATCTGTGTCAACTACACAGCCTATTCCATTAGTCAACATACTCCTCCAACAACTTGACTAGGTATGGGCCATCAGAGGTAAGCCACCCAAACACAAGCTTATTTTAGAGTGGGTGATCAATTTTTTTTTTTTTTTTGCTGTTTGTCATGCCAGGTAAAATCTGTCAATAAGGGAGAGTTAAAAATTAATAATGACCCCCTCATAATTTTTTCAAAACAAACTCACTCTTTAGGAGTTTGTATTTGAATAACAAAAAACTGTGTAAAGGTTTGATGATGGCCATAGTGTTCTAACTTTGACAATAATGACAGGAACCGGTGGTACATCGGCCCTGCCAATGTTAAAAGATGTCACCAGGGTCAAACAACATCTTTAAATATGGGTAAAAGGATGTCCATAAGGGTAACGGGTGCCCTGATGAACATTAATCCATCCTCCACAGTCCCAATTAGGCCCTTTGCCCAATTTGTGCAGCTCACAATCCTCCAGCAGTTCAAGGTTGAAAGCTCTATGCGATTAAGTCATACTAAAATGGACACTTTTGCCCGCAGCGTCCTTTTGGAATTCAGGAAGTCTTGTAAGTCCAAAAATGTTCAATGTCTCATCTTTTCAAACTTTGTGGAGAAGTTCAACTTGATCACTTATAAGGCGCCCAGGAACAGCACTTAGAGGCCAGGACTCACTCCAACAGAGGCAACCTGCTGGGTTTAGTCCAGGTGTAACTGTTACAGATTGACTGATCACTTCAAGAAAGGGCCTTTTAGAGCATTTTGTGTCACAGGAGTACAGCCAACAGACCTTTGGAGTCTGCTTCTCAGTTGCAGGTATAAGCTTGCAAATCCGTCCCGAGACTCTACCACCAAATGATCCAGGCAGCAAACGTGCCATTCTGGCAGACTGCATTGGTATCAGCACCAACAAAATCAAATAAATCTTTACCATTGTGAAGGATTTCACCTTACCAGCCACCTCCAACTCGGACTTCTGCAACAATCTCTTTAAATTGTTCAGCAACAAAATCACCACCATTTACAACAACTTCAACTTGCAAATGGACCTAAAAGACCTCATGAAACACCTCACAATCTTAATCAAAGAACCAATGCTAACCACATTCTCCATCATCACCGCAGAAGAAACTGCTGCCACCAGGAAGTCTATCTACTTAGGAGTACCATTCCACCCCTGTCCCCACCATGCCTACTCCAGAGAACTGCAACCCGTCAGTGCCATTCTGAATGCCTCCATCTTCTCCATGACCCTCCCAGATGCTTGGAAACATCCCATTGCTGAAGAAACCCTCTGCCGACCCTTCAAGGATCGATAACTAGAGACCAATCTCCATGTGCCAATCCGAGCATAGTCTTAAAGAAAATCTTCAACAGATGCCTCACCGAGTACCTTAATTACTACCAACTCCTTGACACCACTCAGTCTGGGTTCAAACCCAACCAAAGCATTGAGCCTCTCCTTATCACCCCAATGCACAGCATCTGCATGACTCTTGACAGTGGGGACAGGTTTACCCTCATCCTCCTGGGCCTCTCTGCAGCATTCAACATGGTCTCTCACCCTCTTCTTTATCCAGTTCCTACATGACAGCAGAATCCAAGGACATGCCCTATAATGGATCTGCTCCTTCCTGACTGGAAGGACTGACTTAGTCAGCCTGGCACTATACACTTTAGAAGTCTATGACCTAATCTGCTGAGTTCTTCAAGTATCCTCCTTGTGCTCGACCCTCTTCAACACTTACATGAATCTTCTAGCAAGCACCATCCACTATCACAACATCAACATCCTCTGCTATGAGGCAGACAAGCAACTCATTCTCTCCCAATGCCTGCAAGACTGAAATCACCCACTGGATAAAGACCAGCTGCCTGAAGCTGAACACGGACAGGACCGAAATTGTGATAGTTGGGAAGAACACTTTACCACGGTACTCCACCTAGTGGCCAACAGAGCTAGGACTGATAACCTCTCCTCCCCATCTAGAGTATCGACAGGAAATGTGATATCACTACTCAAATCATCACTGTCAACGCTTCATGTTTCCATACCCAGAAGATGCAAAAGAAGATTTTCAAATGGCTTTCAATCAGCACCCGGAAAACCTTAATGCACTCCTTCGTCACAAACAAGCTAGACTACAGGAACACCCTCTATGCAGGGGACAACTAAAAACTGACCAGAATGCAACAGACCATTCATAACTCAGTGGGCAAAATCAATCAGAACCTCCCATGCCACACTCACAGTACACTACAACTTAGGAAGCACCACTGGCTCCCTATATACAAGCATAATTTAAATTCCTACCCCACACTTTTAAGGCACTATATAACATTGTCCTAGCATATCTCAACAATTGCTTCTGCTTTCACAAACCTTCCTGACACCTCCGCTCGTCCGGACTACTATTTGCACACGTTCCACGCATTTGGAAAACCATATCTGGCTCTCAAGCCTTCTCTCAAATCGCTCATAAAGAGTGCTATAACCTGTTGCTAAACATAAGAGCCTCCTCCTCACTTCTTAAGTTCCACAAGAAGCTGAAGACCTTGCTTTTTGAGTAGTCCCCCTAAGCACTAGGTTTGGTTAGACTCACACCTGCACAAAGCCGATACCCTTTGGGTGATAGTGCACTCTACCAATCTGCATAACTCAACATAACATAAGTGGGAGCATGTCCAGCCCTGCAGGTCTTTACACAGGCAGAAGACATAAGGTGCAGTGATATTGTTTTATTCCATAGGTCTACAAAGTGTGCTGATGAAATGTGGTTGGGCTGCCACTTTTGTAGGATTCACGAGTCAATGGGTAGAGGTGACTCCTGGCACTCCCTAACCAATGTGAAAAAAGTGACCAAACTAAAGACCTCTCAATTTTGCAGCACATCCTGTTTGCCTTACTACTAACTGTCTCATAGTGCCTTATTTTGTGTAAAATCCAACATTAGCAGAAACCTTCTGCCCTGTCATTCGGCTGGTATCAACACCAAACTGGTTCAGGGACTGGTGCATTCTCTCTCTTGCGGGCCCCAAACTAGCTACAGTTGGCCTTGAGAATAAATACATATCTTTCCTAGGTCTTCATTTATATTTATCCATGAATGGCATGCCTCACCCGGGCACTTTTTAAGTTACTAAAGTTTTTGAACCCTCCCCAACTGTCTTTCCTGAGATGAGATGAGCCACATACCTCTCACCCAAGTCTTCATACCAAAAGGCCTAAGGGCCATATGTATCAAGGTACCAATTTGCGATTCTGTAATAGCGATTTTTAAGAAATCGCTATTTCAGAATCGCAAATTGGTATGTATAAAGAAAATCGCATTTTTTTTGCGATTTCCAAATATTCCTTAATTGCGAATTCGCAAATTGCAAATTCGCAATTAAGGAATACTTTCCCATTCATTTCTATGGGCCAGGAGGCCCATAGGAAGAAATGGGAAATTTGCAATTCGCAATTTGCTAATCGCAAATTGAGAAGAATTTCAAGGGTGCAGGGGTGTCTCAAAAACACCCTGCTGCACCCCTGAAAATGACATGTGTGCGCATATGGCGCACATACATGCCTTAAGGGCATGTGTGAGCGTCACATGGCACCATTGAATTTTCAAAAAAATGTTTTTTTAAAAGAATTCGCAACTGGTAATTTGCGATTCCTTTAGTGCATTTTGGATTTTTTTTTAATTGATACATTGCATTTAAGGAATCGCAAAATTTGCGATCCTTTAACCCTTTCGATGCTCATGACGAGCTCAGCTCGTCACGATGCACAGTTGAGCTGTGCTGATGACGAGCTGAGCTCGTCATGAATAAAGGGGCTTTTAAAAAAGTCAGCACCGGAGGGGAAAACGCCTAGCAGCCAAGGTGTTAACCTCTTCGCTGCTGATGACGAGCTCAGCTCGTCATCAGCTAAGGCGCTCCTATGCTGATGACGAGCTGAGCTCGTCATGTAACGCGGTGTTTTGAAAATTGCGGCACACAGAGGGAAAAGCCGCCGCAGCGATGCGGTTAAATGCAATCGCAAAATAAGGAATGGCAAATTTTGTGATTGCGAACCCATTTGGCCTTGATACATATGGCCCTAAGCTACCACTTCTGGTCTAGGAGCAGACAAAGTCTAACATTATCTAAAAGATACTCTTCCTCTATCTTTATCAAAAATCTAACTCCACCACTGAATTGGATTTATAACAACCAAAAAAGTATTAGAATTAACCTAGTAGCTTATCCTAAACAAGAGGTAGCAGTTATTTTATTATTAACTTTAGTTTTTCTCATGCAATAGCTACTGCCCTTCAACAGTGAAAATACATGTTGAGGGGAATTCTTTGAAGGTACATGCCAATACAACGTTTTTGCTTGTACACCCTTTACTAAGCACCCTCTCTACAAGGCCTATTTTGGGTGACTTATTTAAAAAGCAGGGTTCTTTTTTATCCCAAAAGTTTTTTGACAGGTTTGCCTGCAGATTGAAAAGCACAGCAATTAGGCTATGCAGCCCATTTCTGGCCGAGTGGATGGCCCAATATCCGTTGCAGTCTCAAGGTGACAATTAATCTTCGATACCGTTGGTGCATAGTCGAGCACCATACACTATGGCCTTCGTGGAAAGATACATATGTCAATTAGGAATTAATCAATTCCATCATTTTTGTACAGTTCAAACCGAGAATCCCAAATTATTACTGTGAGTTTTTAAATTCCACTTAAAGCTTCTGGAAGGAACTGATGAAATTGTCCTCAGGGTTTACCCCCAATCATTTTCACAGCACCACTATCTCAGGAAACGTATAATTTTCTGGTAGATTAGCGCTGGGGCAAATATATGTAGTTTTGTGCTCGATAAGTGTCTCTAAGATAAGATTACCACAACACCCTATACAGCCTATTTTTCTTACTGATCTTTTCCCTTCCAAGCAGGTATAACCTCTGTGCCCATATTTACCCTTCATGCTGTATTGTCTTAATTGTACAGGAAGGCTAACCCATGCACATCAGAGCCCACACAACTTTTACTTGTAATCTTCACCCTCTCTGAATCTACTTTTATATCTGAAGGTAATGCATACAATGCATTTGGGCACTTTCCTTATCCACTCATAAGCATTGTGCTCCTGCCTTCTTAACCTACCTTTTCTTTTAGTTTGGATAGATTAAAGGGGATGATTGGCAGTCTTTTTTAATCTTCAGAAAAGCACTTTCTCAAAACGTTACTGATGCCCCTGAACCAGTTTGTCCCAGTCAAAAATCACTGCCCATTTTCTTACCATTCATATCTCCACAGAGATAGGTTTTCAAATCCTTCAAAATGTCTGTCTCCTGAAATTCAGAGCTGGAGGCTGGACATATCTGGTAGGTGCTGTTAGCATCCGAGGCATTAGTATTCTTTGTCTTAGAATGAATTTGAGTGGCATACCTAAGGGCTGACATAGTAAACAGATAAGGGTCAAGGCTGCATAATGTGCATGAACAAGCACATGCATGGAGTCAAAATGCTTATTATAAAAATAACTTTATTTGTTAAGGTAAAATCAACACCATAGTTTAAGCTCAGAATTGCAGAGTAAATAACACTGTAAATTCCATCAAGAATAATAATAAGCAAATTGTCCTTCTGGTATTGAACTACTAAAACTGATACATTCATCATCAAAATACAGGCATCGGGAACCATTTTTGGTTTCATATGACTGCTGTGGTGTATTGAAATTAAAAGAATCCAATAATTTGACAAACTGCTTTAGTGTGTGGACTTCTCCAAAAGGTGCATTTATTGGAAAAATTACACATGAAGTAGATGTGTCTGAACAGTAGCACTGTGCCACAGGACAAAGACATTGGGTAGCAATGCACAAAAATTTCAAGCAAGTGGCATAAATGATTGATGGTTACACCAACCATGAAACAACTATGGCAGCAGGGAAAGAGGCCTTCCTCTGTGTCGTAATTGCCGAGAGGCAATCTCTTGTGGGAGTACGTCCTCCCTTGTTAGACATTATTCCACACTAAGTATCCCATGGTCTGGTGAACGAGTTTCCAAGTTCTTAAAGCTAACCCTGGTGAGTTGGATATGGGACAATCCTATTTTAAGCAATCAGATGTTACGCACCAGAGAGTGGGGAAGGAAACAAGTCCTTTTGTTTATATTACCCTCACACACCCCAGTGATGTCATGCTTCATCATTGGGTCAACCTGTCGCCTAGAAGTCAGGATAGGCTCAACCGTATTCCAAGGAGCTCTTGGTGAGATATGGCCAGGTGGAGTTAAAGATTAAAAATCTGCAGACAGATCCAGGTATCCCTTTATTTGTCGAACTGTCAGTATTTCTAAAATCCAAAATGGGGAGACACTGAGAGTTTTATCGTCCTATGACCCTAGTTCAAAGGGAAATCCCTGGGAATGTACTATGGCACTATAGCAGTTGTTTGCTATATTGCTGTATAGATTCTAACCATTCATGCGATCATTCATTCTGCTATTCTAACACGGGCAATAATTCCCCAACAATGGGGAACAATAGTTCAAGAGTTCCACACTAAAAAGTGAACGTTCACAGTCTGTTTATTTTATTATAAAGTAAAAAACCTCTGGTTACACAAAACTTACAAAGAAATCAATTAAAAGTTCAGAGACAAATCTTTGAACAGGTACAGTAAAATTTAGACAAATTAATAACAGTTCATTTCACAAGGAAAACAATATCGCAGTCAAATAAAAATTATGCAACACAGGAGAAGAATAATCATCACAGATTGCACAAGAAAAACAATATCACAATAAATGAAAATTATGCAACACAGGAGAAGAATACTCATCACAGATACAATATAGAAACAAATAAATCCTATTCACAAACCCCCTAACACTGTGGCCTTAGGATAATCCTGCCACTTTTCTGAATCCACTGGCCCTTTCTTAGATACTGGTGGGATGGTAGACAGTATTAAAAATACATTAACATCTGTTACTCCCTTGGCCTTGTTTGGATTTGATAACAAATGCGTCAACGCGTTTCAGTGTTATACTACTCGATGTTGTAACACCTTCATCAGAACCTGCCGTCTCTTTGGGGTCACCGGCTTGTGGATGTATATTTAAAAGTCTCTGTGGGGATATACGGAGAAAGAAACAATATCAATTTTCTGGGGGTATGTCACAAAGTACCTATTCTTCAACCTCTTGGTTATTGTCCCCCATTTCAACAATCACTACTGCTGTTTGCTTTAGTGATAGGTGATGTATTTGTACAGGCTACACCAGTTGTTAGATCAATTTATGGTTCTGGATATTCTTCATCAGATGCATAGCTAATCAAATAGTTGCCTTCTCATTCTATGTAGAGTTCATATTACAACCGATTTGTTGGCCCTTTATGATTCACATGACTCATGTGGTTTTCGGTTGTACCCTCCGTTTCTTTTTAGTGTGGAAGTAAAAGGAGGCTAAAGGGGCATTCATGTTACCTCATGCTCATTTTATCATTCACACTACTCCCCTCTTATTGGGCTGTCATTCATCATTGTATCACTCTTACCCCATTTCTCTTGTGGCCAAAACCCTTGGGGAGAAGATAGCCGTCCGTGCACCTTCTTCGGACTAAGGCTGTGCAGTTTTTTGTATACCTGTGGGATGAGAGTTGACTTTCATTGATTTTTTATAACGACTTTATTTCGATTTAAAGGGTCTTTCCTCCTCGCCTCTATTTACCTAAGGGTTAGTGCCACTCCTCAAAATCAGTGAGTCTTTCTGTTCTTCAACAATCAGGATGATTTAGGACACCTCCGTGAGTTGGAATCCTTAAAACAATCTTTTTTGGACGATATCTGCATAGGCAAACAGGTTATAGTTAGCCATTGTCCCTGTACAGTACTCCGCCTGTTTTTGTTCGCATGTCTCCTTGCTTCTTACCTTTATATGAGTTAAAAAGTTCTCGTGAACGGGCATATGGGGATTATTTTCTCTCGCTTAGGGACTGGATATGTCCTATAAGTAAACAAAAATGCTATCAATTTATGGTCTTCTAATCCTTTTCAATTTAATGCCATCAAATAGTGCTAGTTTTAGTATCTGTTGGACTACTGCAAACCTCCAGTCCTGTTTTGCCCGTTATATATACCACCTTAATCTTTCAGACCTTATGGCTGCTCTAATCAGCACTCTGTTTGCTCATTTCCCTATATTCACTAAGGGCAGATTATCTGACATTGTCCTTTATAATACTGCATAACCTCTCGATGGTAATAGTGTTTACATACATGATAGTATCCTGACACGTCTTATATTGCCACAGCCTTATCGCTTATTAGTATAGGTTCTCAGGATGGTCGCCATACTGTTTCACTTCGTATTACTCAGTGCTTTCTACAGGGGTTTTTCCCTGCCTCCAATCTAGAGCCCTTCCCTTTCCCTCTAACTTCGCGGACCCTAAAAAAGAAAGGAAAGAAGCCTCCCACCTCCGCTTACCTCTTTACGGGTTTCGTAGTGCCTCTGCCGCGTTCTTCTCCCTCTACGGACACACGCTGTAAGCGTGTTGTTTTTATAATGCGGGCCGGTTCTCAATTGCGCTCAGCTGAGCTCGGCTGTAGCTCGCGCATGCCTAGGTTTGTTTGGCTATTGGGCTCTAATGTCGGCGCCATCTTGATATGGTGTGTAACTTTGTTTGGTTACATGTGGGACGTTTATATATTAACCTTCGTTCTTTTATTATACGCTCCTATTCTTATTGTGTGATTTGTTATTATAGTTATTTTTATTGCTCCACGCTGGATTCTTTTTTTAATGACTTCTTTGTAATTATTGTTTACTTTTTTATTTCCGACCGTATTTTATGCATACTGAGAGCCGTATCGTTTTTACTGCTCAGCTTTAAACTCGCGCATGTCTATTCATGTTTATATAAGACCCCCAAGGTCGGAGCCATTTTTGTATGTTTCTAAGCTGTTATTTGGCCAGATTCGAGTCATTTGTACTCTACCCTTATACCTTTTAATGTATGATCCTATTTTCATTATTTTATAATATTAACTATCAATGGGTGGTTTACATTTCTAAAGTAGCTTTCTTATTATTTTGGCTTCCCTTTTTGTTTCCAGTTCGTATAAAACGAACTTATAGAGCCTACGGTGTTCCAGTTGCTTTCCATATCATCTCATTTCGAGTGGAGTTACCTGACAGTATGTAGTTTAGTGTCTGTGTTTGTCGTATGCAATCTCTTCAACAAGTCCAAACCCAACAGATTCTCACCACAACCTGTCGTTAGAATCAGAGGTGCTTCCAATTCACGAGGCCCAACAGAAAGAGACAAAGGACAAGAAACCGGGTTACGAACTGAGGCGCCAGAAAAACCTACCAAAACATTCGTCAAGCCAGACAAAGGTGCGCCAGGGAGTTTAGAGTGCATGATAGAACTCTTTGCCGCACCAGTATCCAACAGAAAAGGTTCTGACACCCCTGATGTAATCACTTCAACATAAGGTCCACTCTGGTCTACTGGAACTGACACTACTCCCTCTCTTTGTCTATGGCTGTCCTAGCTATCATTAATATCAACATTCTCACTCTCAACATAGTAATCATCAGCATAGTATTGAGCCGACTGACCAGACGCAACATTCTGTTGATCAAAACAATTCATAGAATTCTGTGGGGTAAAGGAACGTCCATTCTGGGGGAACACACCACGCCCTCTACCCCTAGGTACTTGCTGGACACCACGACCTCTCACACCAGACACACCATTCGCACGTTGTAGCAGAATCAGACAGCTATGCTTGAAGTGGCCTTCCTCCTTACAATACGCGCACTGATTAGGGCCTACCGGAATTCGCTGCGGACAAGACTCAGGTTTTTGCAACACTCTCTGAAACTGTAGAGGTTGCTGAAACTCACGCTGATTAAAACGAGGCAGATACGCCTGCTGCAAAAGAACCTTCGTCTACAATACTTTAGTCTTTTTCTCTGCTTTATCTTTCTCATCTTTATCTCTATTCTCGTAATATTGTGCAGTAGCCAATATCTGGGCCGAAGAAGAAACAGCCCATGAACTCTCAGAGTCCTTCAACTTATTACAAAGCTCCGGGAGCAAATTATAGACAAACTTATCCACAACCAACCTTTGGCCACCTTCCGTACTCATATCTTGACCACTATGATCGATGAATGTCTCTTCAAACCTAGTGAAGAAATCAGACACACTTTCATCTTTCTTCTGCTTACATGCTGCTAACTTATCCCAATTCACTCACATAGGAGGCATCAAAGTCTTCATTAAAGTAATAATCTTACCAGGGAGTTCTGCAACTAAAGGCTCAGGTTTAGCCCCTCCAGTTTGACGACCATCTGCAGCAACAATATTAACCCATGTATCTCCTAACTCTACTGCATGATCCTCGTGATGGATCTTCGCCCACAAAGGTTGAGGGACTACATTCCCCAACAACATATCTATATCAGCTAAATTCATCACACACGCATCAACTGTCTGGAACAACTCTTTATAATAAAATGCAGGATTTTTACGGGGGTCAGGTAGAGTCTGCTTAAGAGCCAGAACTTCAGCTCTCTTCCAAGGAACATGTACCCTCACACGCTGAAAATGAGCCGGTACAGCAGGAATACCATTAGCGACATCAGCCTAAACTTCCTCTCTCCATACCAGAGGAACTTCTCTCATCGGATATTGCTTCACTTTTCTCCTAACAGAAGGATCAGGTTCAAACAACGGCTGAGAAGGAAGTCTACACCTGAACGCAAGAAGCGTCTAAACCGCTACTTCAACATCGGGACCCACTATCGTCCCTTTAGCAAAGTTGGACTGAACATTCAGTAACTCCGATGGAATCGGACCCAATTCAGTATTGTCCTACTCTTCACAGAGGAAAGTACACATAACATCAAAAACATACCTTTGCTTTGGCGCTTCCCACTGTAGGAAAACATCCATAACCGCTTGCCGGTCGTACCTGGAGGCATTCAAAACCCATCTACGAGCAATGAGATCTAACACAGTCCGCTCCTCGGAACTAGGGAGCTGACTACGCGTTTGTTTCCTTACCGAAACTGGGGTCATATAAAACGACCCAAAAAGAGGAGACAAAAGGCTAGTGACAGTTTCAGCCATTCGTTGTCGAGTAGAAGGAGAAGAAGTCGACACGAGGATAAGAGACAAAGTGTTCTGAGAAGACAAAGATGTAGGGTCAGTAGAAAAAGAAGTTAAAGGCAAAGGAGTAGAAGGCAAAGGAGTGTGAGGCAAAGCTGGCGGCCCTAGAGAAGGCTGCGCCAGAGGTGGGAGAACCAACTGTGGAAGAACCGGTGGCTGAACAACAACAGGAGGTTGAACAACTGGGGGTTGCGGAGGTGCCGTAGCACTCTGCATATATGGGGGTGGTGAACTCAACAAATGCGACATCAAAGGATCTTTTTCACGGTCCTTAGTCACATTCGAGACGAGAGGTGGCAAAGCCGGATAACACTTATCAATGGCCATGCAACGTTGTCTATCTGACACCTCAATCGCACGATCTTCTTCATCTTCTTTAAACTGCCTAGCAGCTTGCATTATCGACATATTCTTATCTTTCCTATCTCTTTTAGCTTGCTTAATTTCTCGCTGTTTGGCTTCCTTACGCCAGAGGCGGAAAGAGTCAAACATCGGTGGCCTGGCTTTCTTCCTGAATAGCGCAACTTCCAAATTATCTAAAAAATCGGATTAGAAACTACCATGTTGTGGCTATTTTAAAACACCATCTTTACGTGTATAGTGGACCCATACTTCATTTTACGTAATGGGACCCACACCATGCATTGAATAGAGCTCATAAGTCGGAGTTCCAACCGGAGGTATCGGACACGAGTCCTCCAATCGGGAATCCCTGTTGCAACTACAACAAAACAAATTTCTAAGTTTGCTAAGACCAGGCATCTTCGCTCACTAATCTAGCTTTAAACTTCAAGGGGTTTGTTGTACATAAATTAAGTAGGCAGCAGGACACGTCTTCCAGTAGTTAAGGTGGATTTATTAAGTTACAAAGAATAAGATAAGACAGCAGAGCACAAAGCCTCACAGCTAACCAGACCAACTGCCAGGGCTAGAATCCCAACACACCAGATAGAAACACAAAGAAAGGACTAAAGAAACCAAGAAGCCATGTAAAGCTAAGTATGAATTTACAACACATCTTCCCCCCTTACAAACAACACATATGAAAACCTCAAATACATAAGAAGATAAAGCATGGAAAACACAGAAAAGAAAACGTATAACACTTAGGAGGTCGAAGACCTCATGAACTTCCAGAACAGGGAAAAAGAATCAGGGTCAAGAAGTGAAATAAGATGAAGATCACTATGACCACCTTCTCCCCTTCAATTGACAAAAATGAAGAGTCAGTCCACTCTCTACGTTCCATTATTGTGGCCACCAAAAACAGAAATAGAGAGTTCACTTTCTCCAATAATAATTGTCCATTGCAGATATTCGCTATTATGAAGGTAGAACAGTTCTGGAAGAATACTCCCGAAGAAAATTTGGATCTAGACTTCTTTCAGTCCAAAAGATAGTTCTGAACCAGGTGTACAGGTTCTGGGTCTTTCCTTCGGGTTAAAAGCCTCAGATTGTTTTTAGGCTTCCGAAATCTCTTAAATTTAATTTCTCAAGCTCTAGTCCTTCACGAACCACGGTCGTGAACCCTGCCGCACCTGGGACTCTCTTCATCCTCTCCTGGTACAGGTTGTGGGAATTTTGTCCTCCCTTTGGTCTTGGGAAGTCATCTGTCCACTCCCGGTACTCATCCTCGGTCCTGGGACATCCTTTGTCCTCTCCCGGTCCTAAATCTGGAACTTTTGTCCCATTCCAGTCCAGAGACATTCTTCTGTCACCACCCAACTCTTGGTTTAGCGGGTCCAGGTATTTACTTTGTTCTCTTCCAGTCCAGGGGCATTTTTCTGTCCCCACCCATCTCTTGGTTCAGCGGGTCCTGGAATTTGCTTTGTTCTCTACCAGTCCAGGGACATTTTCCTGTCCCCACCCATCTCTTGGTTCAGCGGGTCCTGGAATTTACTATGTCGTCACTTTTTTAAAAAAAACATGTGTCCCCTTAAACTACAGGAGTCTCCATCCAGATTAACTGAGGCACTGGAGCGTTAGTCCACTACCACATGAGAACACTTCTGGGACAATTGTCCCCTCCTGGTTATGAGACCTTTGTCTCGCTCCGCTCATGGGACTTCGTTTTTCCGCACTTCATCTGCGACTTTACCATATATGTGCAATATCACATCACTATTACAACTCAACTCTTTCCGTTTCTTAACTGTTAAGATTCTAGACTCTCTGTACTTGTTCAAAATTATATTCCCAATGCTCATGTTTAGTTTACTGCATGTCAGCTCCAGGTGAATATTTCAATACTATTCGTCACTTTCCAACATGTCCAATAACACCTCTTTTCACTAAATACAGTCTTTCTGTATGGAGGCATGTGACACAAAGAACTCTGTAATGTATGTTCCTTAGATATGCCTCGTTGCTTTTGAGCTTTTACAAGTCATGACGTTGCCTTTGTATTAGCAATATTATCCACAAGTAATAACGCCCAAATCCACAAGATGGCAGTATTGTGACATATTTAATGCTATAACAGTCTTCTAATATGTGGCATAAACTCAAAAAGGCTAGGTTTTGGCAAAACCTCGAAAGAAAATGCTCAATTTCCTCTGGCTTTCCCCGCAACACGGAGACGAACGAGTGAAATTCCTCTGGAGCACAATATTAATGAGACAAAGACACCAGAGTCACACATAAATTACTTACAGTTCGTGTTTCTCGCATTGGAGTCGCTGACATAATGCCTTTGCCAGCCTTCAATTTCGCTCCGTGAAGATCTGGTAACTTTGACAACCCATAACAAAATGGGCGCTCACGTTGCGTGCAATTGCGGAGTGACGCACTAAGATTCCTTCTGGGTTAGAAGTCGGAAGCAGGATGAAGCAAAGACTCTGGATGCCGAAGACTCTACTCCTCCACCGGAACCCACGGAGGTTCTATGATGTCATCATTGCAAGCGGTGGCAGCACCTCAAGCGGATCACTTTATTAGGACTAAGTAGAAATGTCTAATGGCACGAGACAGCACTCCAGATATTTAAATCATGCGTTTTTTTTTCCAGCAAACACGGAAAGTGAAATAAACAGTACTTGACTTCAATCTCGCCCGTTAGTTAAGCTTAGCATACCAACAGCAAATGAGGAATCATTCCAGCAAATATAAGAGGGTTACCAGTTTCTTTTCTTATAAAACGCTCGTTTTTAAACCTTTGCAATACCAATACCTTTGCAATAAAGACACTAGCCATACTTGTTGCAAAAACGAGTGACTTTCAAGTAAATTACAGTTGTGAGGAATTTTAAATGAACCTGCGTTTACAAAGAAAATACTGTGTGAGGAACGAAAATTAAAACGAGTGATTTACAAATTAAAATACAGTTTGCAGCAAAGGAGTCTAACTGCTCGAGTGATTTTCTAGGAAAATACAGTTGTGAAAAAGTCTAAAATTATTTTGGTAACAGCTTATGGTTTATCCTTGGTGAGCGATCTTACTTTTCTTCAACTGCCAACTGCCTTGCTCTTTGCACACAGAGAGATCCTTCCACAGTGAAATCATCTGTGCTCTGATGACGTGTCAGAATCTTCGGGGGTCCTAGTGGAGAGGCCCTGTCTTTAGTGTTCTAGCATCTGCACGTTGTTAATATTGCCAGCATCGAGTTGTTTCTGTGAGCAATGTGAAGGTCACGGCGGAGGGCAACGTGTAACGTCATTACGCCACGCAGGTCAGCCATCTTACAGTTGGTTCCCACTGTAACAGGGACATTGCAACGCTGCTCATGCTTATCTTTTGCACAGAGCCAATGTTGTGTCAATCCGGTCTGATGCTTAGTGCTCGGTAGGCGATTTCATGGAATATTTTGTGGTAAGAGAAGCCTTGAATTTCAAAACACGAGGCTGACACGATTTTCGTGCAATATAAGTGAAAGGAATCACAATGTATTTTTCTAATATGCATTTGTGCGTTAGTTATGTGTTATGTGCTCAGTGAAGAAGAACAATATTTAACCCAACAGTATTTAATCCGAGGCTTCGACTAATGTACACAATTACTTGGTATATCTTCTACAACACTGCCACCTTGTGGATTTGGGAAACATGTTGTGCTTGCTTATTTTTATTAAATGAAGAATTCGATCGTCACAAGACGGACTTGCTTTGAAGTTCTCTTTAAGATGAATGGATTTGGCTATTAAAAGTGAAAGGATTCGATCTATGATCTGTTTCAGTAAGACAGACCATGAACTTCATTAAAGAATGATCTAAAGAAATGTAATGTGATAGGCTGGAATGTGGTAATTAGCAATTCCAGTGTTTGACAGACAGGAGCCCCTAGACATATGAGGCAGATGGAAAAAAGAATAATCAAACTTAATGTCAAACGAGGAGAAATGCAAAAGTAAGACTTTTTAGTCCAGTTAGTAGCCAAAGCTACTGCAAAAGAACAACAAGGCTGTCCCAGGACCCAATGAGAGGTCAATATAAGTACCGTCAGAACCAGCGGGGGACTAAGTATGATCCCAGAATCTAACCGGGGGAGGACCGGAGAGGGACAAAGGTCCCAGAACCAGGAGGGGACAAAGAGCCCGAAAGTAGTCTCAAGTGGAAGGTGGCAAACGCTCCAGTGCCACAGCAGTTTGTCCCTAGACCTAGATGGAGACTCCTGTGGTCTAAGGAGACATAGGTTCTAAAAGAGATAACAAAGGAGAGACGACAAAGGAAATTCCAGGACCCGCAGAACCAAGGAATGGGTGGGGACAGAAGATTTTCCCTGGTCTGGAAGGTTAACAAAAGTTCCAGATTTTGGACCGGGAGTGGACAGAAGAATGTCCCAGGACCAGATGGGGACGCAAATCCCAGAAAGGAACCGGGAGAGGACGAAGAATGTCCCAGGACCGGAAGTGGACAAAAGTTCCAGATCAGTACCGGGAGTGGACAGACTACGTCCCAGGACCGGTGGAGGACAAAACTCCCGCAACCTGTACCGAGAGAGGGCGAAGAGAGTCCCAGGACCGGCAGAGTTCACGACCGAGGTTCCTTCACCACGCCAACTGCCAGGGCTAGAATCCCAGCACAAAAGATAGAACAAAGCTAGGTAAGAAGATAGAAACACAAAGAAAGGACTAAAGAAACCAAGAAGCCATATAAAGCTAAGTATGAATTTACAACAGGGTTATCTAACACGATATACTCACAGATGTACGAGCCCCTCGGCTTTGGTATTTGCAAAAACTAAATCAAAGAACCCAAGAAACAAAACCAAGTCGTGGGAGCGACCCACTAATACTTAACCAAAATGTCTTGTCACGACACCAGAAGACCGTCTATCGTCTCGCTCTACAAATCATCACAAGAGGGTCCAAGACAGGGTGACAGTCAGGGCAGCAGTCCTTTGTAGCCATCGGAAAGGGGAAGCCTCGCAGCAAAAACCATCAGTCCACAGTCGACATGCCGGGTCGATGAAGTGGGGGCCCTCTTCCAGAATTTTCTCATGAAGCTCCTCACGATCTTCGGGCTTGGACCAGTACCACTGAAGTCGCCCCACGTTGGGCGCCAACTGAAGAACTGGGCTTTTAGAAGCCAGCGGCACCAGGGGCACGGCCAAAGTCTTCGGATTCACCTGTCTTGGTTTATAGAGACACGGAATACTTCTGGGTGGCGTCAGAGACCAAGTTTATTAGCTGTAGCCAGTAACAGTGATCCAAGAAATACAGCATGGAGGTATTTCAGGAGACTAGTCAAATTCGTAGAGCAAGATATCTCCTTTTATACACAATATTCACATTTACGAGCATACACTCCCACTGCGCAAAAAGTTAACCAATGAGGTACATTCTCAAACAAAGTATCATATGACGAAAAGCTCAGTTTGCAACGTCCCAACCCAAAGTTAATCATTGGGAATGTCCCAAATCCAATTTCCACAAGCAGGACAAACCCATAATTGAAAGGCACAATGCATGTAATAAAGAACATAGAAAAGGAAACAATGTCTGATAGTGAGCAAGATAAGGCATGTGTAAGGAGACTAAAAGTTTACGATGTCCTGAACAATGATTGGTAATCTCAGACAACGATCAAGCCAGGGAAATTGACTCGGCAGGGTCAGTTTCAACTGAAGGAATCAGATTCTTGCAATTCACCTCGAAGTCAAGAAAGACCCTGTTAATGTATACCAATACATGAAGGCCAGGCCTCTTTGTTCGTTCGACCATACTCGTCGGCCTGCGTGATGGCAAGACAAAATGGAGGCTTAATCAAAATGGAACCCATGTTCGAGACGAAATCTCCAAATACATGGCGAACTCGCTAGCTAACGTCACAAATTCACTCCACATTAGCCGCATTCGCTAAATACGGTCCGACATCACCAAAATCGTGACGGAACCATGACCTTACGTAACAAGGCCCGTTTTCACAGAACCACAACAGGATATGTCCATATTGTGGCTAGCAGCAATAGTTTGGACTCAGGGTCTGGTGTGGGAATGAAGGGTAGTTGTGTCAGCTTCACATCTTATGCATTGTGCACTGTCCTGTAGTGCTTTGCTGTCTGCTGCTTGTCTCACTTCTATCTCTGTGCCCCCTTGAACATTACTTCCTTGGGCCCCTCCTAAAGGTTGTGCCACTGGAGCTGTCCTGTTTCCTGGTGCACCCCTAAGTACACTGTAGGTGTCTATGGTCTGTGGGTGGCATTGAAAAGCTTAGAACATCCAAAACAACCTCCTTATTCTCTGCATATTTTTTAATGTGGTTCAGTGCGAGAAACACAGAGAGGAAACAGCAGTGGGAGCACACACACTAATCCCACCCCTCAAGTGACTTATCTATTATTGAGATGTCATCAGTGATGTGAACAGTGATGTTGATGGCCATGTCATGAATGATGTAATATGTGACTTCACCAGCAGTGCATTGCGGGGACGCGAGTTATAGTTAGCTGAACTAACTATAAGGGCAGAATTTCTCTGGTTTTGTATGAGTGAAATGTCCAACTAACTACAACGTCCCTGAAACCTGTCGTTTTTCCAGTGAATTTCTAAGGTTTTTTAAATGCTAATTTCTAACTATAACATCCCTAAAACCTAAGTTTTTTTCAGTGAAATTCTGAGGTTTATTTAAATGCTAATTTGTAACTATACCTACAGAGGTAGGACAGTGCAGAAAGGCAGAAGCAAGAGAGAGACAGAAAGAGGCAACAGAAGTCCAGAAAGACAAATAAAGGTGCAGAAAGAAGCAATAGATATGAAGAAAGAGGCAACAGAAATCCAGAAAGACGAAGAAAAGTGCAGAAAGAAGCAAGAGATATGCAGAAAGAGCCAACAGAGGTGCAGAAAGAGCCTTGTTGCAAAGTCATCCTGTGCCCCCAACTTTTTGCTGACGGGTACTTGTGGTAACTGACTCTGACTAACCAAGCCTAGAGCAAGTGTAATGCAAAAAGACACTTAGAATACAGTGAAAACACCAACATACACTAGGAAACACTATGCGTTGGGGTACCCCTGTGATTGGCATGACCTTCTCTGTAAGGTCCTAGTAGATAATAGGGCAGGGAGATTAAAACTACCTCTAACTCAGAGGTGCAGAAAGATGCTTCTTAAAGTAGTAGTCACATTTGCAGAGTGGTAGAAAAAGGGTGCTTAGCTTCCTACCAGCGCTCAGGAATTCCGCTGCGTAGGACTTGCAGGAGGTACCAGGAGGCTTCTTGGCCCCCAAAGTCCCTCAGGAGTAAAGTGGACTTCATACCCCATCCCATAGTCTGCCATGAGGTGGGTTTGCAGAGTGGTGAAGAAAGAGGTGTGTAGCCTCCGAAGACGTCTTAGCAATCCTACTGTGTGGGACTTACTGGAGGTAACAAGAGGGGTAGTTACCCCCAAGGACATCCTTGGGGGCCAACTACCCCTCCTATTACCTCCAATAATTACCACACAGCAGGATTGCTAAATTCTCATAACAGGCCTTGTGCGCTCCCTGGCACGCTCTTGGATGGGGATTGAAGTCCCCTTCGCTGCTGGGGGTCGTTTAGGGGCCAACTACCTCCAGTAAGCCCCACACAGCTTGATTGCAGAGAGGTGGTCCGAAGCCACGCCCCCTTTCTCCACCACTTTGCAAACGCGCAATGAAAAATAATGGAAGTGCGGGGGTCCGTTTTTGATACCCGGGGACCACCCCCTCCCTGGGCTTTAAAGAGTTGGGAGGGGGGCTGCATGGCCCCCATCCTGGAGCCCTCGATGGCCTGGGGACCGTCACCCCCTAGGGCCGGCTCCTACAGTGTCCTGGGGTGCCCACCCCCGGGACAATATTGTTTGCTATGGCATGGCGGGAGCTCGGCGCCCACCCTGCCATAGCAAACTCTGCTTTGTTTCTTAGAAGCGAGAGCAGGAAATCTGAAAGGAAGGGGAGCTGTGTGTCAGCAGCTCCCTTTGCTTAAAAGCAATGCCAGCTCCCTCAGGAGGCGGGGAGCCGTCTGGGACCGTGGGGACATTGGGGATCCTCCCCGAGTCACCGACACTATGGGCCGGCCCGAGGAAAAGGCTCTCCGGGCCATAAGTGTCTCAGGAGGGGGGCCACGTTGCCTCCTCCCTTTATTGAAAAAAAAAAGAATTGCCGGGCCTCCGGGGATGGGGTCCCTGGGACCAAAATTGACCTGCAGTTGGGGGGGTTGTGAGGCCTCCCTCCTCACATATATAATTTAAATAATGGCCAAACCCCGGGGGATAGGGTCCCCAGGGCCAATAGTGTCCCGGGGAAGGGGGCCATGTGGCCCCCCTTCCCAATAAATATTTTTCTGGAAGATGCAACGCCCTGAGGGATGGGGTCCCCGGGGCCAAAAGTGACCCAAGGAAAGAGGAGCATGCAGCCCCACTTCCCTATAAATATATATAAAAAAGGAGGCCATGCCCCGGGGGAAGGGGTCCCCGGGGCCAAAATCGGCCTAGGGAGGCTGGTCACGTTGCCCCTTCCCGTAATTTGTTTTTTAACACCTTGGCTGCTAGAGGTTTTCCCCCCCGGTACTGAGCTATGAGTAAATCCCATTGTACATGACAAGCTCAGCTCGTCAAAAGGGTCAGGCCTTGGGGGATGGGGTACGCAGGGCCCCAACAATACTAAAAGAAGGGGTCCACACAGCCCTCCTTCTAAAAATATATTTAGAAAAAGCCGGCATCTCACTGGAAGCCCAGCCTTCTACCTGTACTACTCCGCAAACGTGCCCCCTGGCAGATTCTAAGTTGGGGAATTAAGTCCCCTTGAATAATGAGGGTCCCTGGGGGCCAACTAGCCCGCCAAGTACTTCCAGTAACGGCTACACAGCTGGATTGCACAGAGGTGGTCCGAGGCCACGCCCCTCTTTACACCACTCTGCAAACACGCATCTTGTGTCCTGAGGACCTCAGAACACTAGTGGAATTCATACCCCGAGCAGCAGTGCTCCACAAGTCAGTTTTGCAGAGTTGTATAAAAAGGGTGCGTGGGCTCGGACCACTCTCAGAAATCCAGGTGTTGGCACTTACTGGAGGTACTTGGAGGGCTTGTTTGTCCCTAAAGGACCCCCAACAGTGAAGGGGAATTCAATCCCCATCCAAGAGCGTGCCAGGGAGTGCGTTTGCAGAGTAGTAGGCAAAGGAAAGTGGCCTGTATTGAGAACTTAGCAATCCTGCTGTGTGGTACTTACTTGAGGTAATAGGAGGGGTAGTTGGCCCCAGAGGATGTCCTTAGGGGCCAACTACCCCTCTTGCTACCTCCAATAAGTCCCACACAGTGAGATTGCTAAGACGTCTACGGAGGCCATGCCCGCCTTTCTCCACCACTCTGCAAACGCACCTCCTGGCACACTATGTGATGGGGGATGAAGTCCAATTTACTCCTGGCTGACTTTTGGTACCAAGAAGCACCTCTAGGTACCTCCTGTGTGTCCAACGCAGTGACATTTCTGAGCGTTGGTTGGAGGCCCGGCACCCTTTCTCCACTATACTTCAAACGGGACTACTAGTTAAAGAAGTGCGTTGTAAATGTAAAAGTTTTTTACTAATGTTTTTTGGAGTGGAGTGGATGTACGTTGTGTGTAGTGGAATTATGTGGTATGTTGTGCAGTGAAATTATGTGGCTAGAAAGTATTTGGTATTTATTGTATAAGAATTATTTAGAGTGGGATTATTTGTTATGGAGAGTAAATATGTGGTATGGTAGTCTGTATTGTGGAGTGGTGAGGTCAAGTTTAGTCTTCCTCGTTTCCATAGAAGCTAAACTTTGAACTCAGTGAGACAAAAAAATAAGGAATCACTGAGGAGCACTTGTGGGCCTAGTCAGAGGTATGAGCAGGGCCACTGGAATTATGCAACTGTTTGGCTGCACTGATTTTTGCACAATTGTACATTTTCTGCTTTAGCCACTTCATCCATCATCTGCTCCCTAATCTGCAGATTTGAACAAAAAAAGCCTTGTTTCTAGCTCAAATGGCTCAAACGTTACCAAAGATGCAGCAACAAGTGTTACAGCCTGGTGGAAGGCTCTTTGCAAACCTAGAATTGTCCCCTGTTACTTATTGCTAAATGTGGGTGTTAAATTGGTACTAATGGTGTGCCAGACACTCCTGCTTCCTTCTGCACCTCTCTTGCCTCTTAGGGCATTTCTGTTGCTTCTTTCTGCTCATTTCTTTCTATTTTTGCACTTCTCTTGCTTCTTTCTGCAAATTACTTGTACTTTCTGTACCTCTCTTCCCTCTTTCTGTGCGCCTGTTGCCTCTTTCTGCACCTCATTTGCTTCTTTCTTCACCTCTCATGCCTTTCTCTGTACCCCTCTTATGTCTTTCTGCACCCTTTTTTTCTTCTTTTTGCACCTCGGTTCCTTCTTTCTGCACTTCTACTGTTTCTCTCTGCACCTGTCTTGCTTCTTTCTGCACCCCTCTTGCCTCTCTCTCCACCACTCTTCCCTCTTTTGCACTGCTCTTGTTTGTTTCTGCACCTCCCTTGCAAATTTCTGCACCACTCTTGCCTCTTTCTGCATCCCTTTTATCTGTTTCTGTGCCTCTCTTGCCTCGGTCTGCACCTCTGTTCCCTCTTTCTGTATCTATTTTGCCTGTTTCTACAACTCTCTTGCCTCTTTCTGCAGTTCTCTTGCCTCTTTCTGCACCTTTGTTGCTTCTTTCTGCACTTCTTTTGTCTCTTTCTGCACCCCTGTTGCTTCATTCTTCACATTCCATGCCTCTGTCTGTACCTGTCTTGCTTTTTTCTGCACCCCTGTTCTCTTTCTGCACTCGTCTTCCCTCTTTGTGTACCTTTCTTGCCTGTTGATGCATCTCACATGCCTCTTTCTGCACTTTTCTTGCTTCTTTCTACACCTCTGTTGTTTCTTTCAGCAATTCTCTTGCCTCTTTCTCCACTTCTCTTGCCTGCTTCTGCACCTCTCCTTTCTCTTTCTATACATCCCTTGTCTCTTTTTGCACCCCACTTGCTTCTTTCTGCAATCTCCTGCCTCTTTTTACACCTGTTTGTTCTTTCTGCACAGCTCTTGCTTCTTTTTGCATCTCACTTGCCTCTTTTTGCATTTCTCTTGGCTCTTTCTAAACCTCTGTTGCTTCTCTCAGCAATTCTCTTGTTCTTTCTGCACTTCTTCCTGCTTGGTTCTGCACCTTTCTTGCATCTTTCTGCACCTCTGTTGCCTCTTTCTACACTTCAATCAATCAATCAATCAATCAATCAGAGTACTTGTAGAGTGCGCTATTACCCGTGAGAGTCCCAAGGTGCTGAGGGGAGGGTGGGGTGCTGCTACTGCTCGAAGAGCCAGATCTTGAGGAGTCTTCTGAAGGCGAGTAGGTCTTGGGTCTGTCGTATGTGGGTAAGGTGTTCCAGGTATTGGCGGAGAGGTAGGATAAGGATCTGCCACTGGAGGTCATTCGTTGGATGCGGGGGACAGCAGCGAGTGCGAGGCTGGCGGAGCGGAGCTGGCGGGTGGGGTTGTAGAAGCTGAGTCTGCTGCTCAGGTAGGCAGGTCCGGCGTTGTGGAGTGCTTTGTGTGCGTGGGTGAGGAGCTTGAAGGTGTTCCTCTTGTCGACGGGAAGCCAGTGTAGACCTCTCAGGTAGGGGGTGATGTGGATGCGGCGGTGGACGTTGACGATCAGTCGGGCGGAGGCGTTTTGGATGCGTTGTAGTCGTCGTAGGTGTTTGGCTGGGATTCCTGTGTAGAGTCTGCTGCTGACGAGGGCCTGTGTAACCATTTCACTTGCTCCTTTCTTCAACTCTCTTGCCTCTTTTTGGCACCTCTGTTGCTTCTTTGTGCACCTCTCCTAACTCTTTCTGCATCACTCTTCGTGCATCTCTTTTGCCTCTTTCTACACCTCTCTTCCCTCTTCCTGTACCACTCTTGCCTCTTTCAGTACCTCCGTTGCTTCTTCTGCACTTTTCTTGCCTCTTTCTACACCTCTGAGTTAGAGGTAGTTTTAACCCTCCTGCCCTATTCTGTACTAGGGCCTTAAAGGGGAGGTCATGCCAATCGCAGGGGTACCCCAACCCATACTGTACCCTGGTGTATGTAGGTGTTTTCACTGTATTCTAAGTGTCTTTAGCACTGGCTCTGGGGCTGGTTAGTCAGTCAGTTACCACCAGTTCCAGTCAGCAAAACGTTGGGGGCATAGGATGACTTTGCAACAAGGTCTCTTCCTGCCACTCTATTGGTTCTTTCTGCATATCTCTTTCTTCTTTCTGTGCCTTTCTTCCTCTTTCTGCACATGTCCTACCTCTTTAGGTATAGTAAGAAATTAGCATTTAAAAAACCTTTGAAATTCACTGAAAAAACCATAGGTTTCAGGAACTTTATAGTTAGAAATTAGCATTTAAAAAACCTTACAAATTCACTGAAAAAACAGAGGTTTCAGGGATGTTATAGTTAGTTGGGCATTTTACTCATACAAAACCAGAGAAATTCAGCCGTTATAGTTAGTTGAGCTAACTTTAACTCGCGCCCCGCAATGCACTGCTGATGACGTCACATATTACATCATTCATGATACTGTTAGTGACATCACTGATGACAAGCACTTAAAATTACAAACTATATTTAAAAAAGTTATTAGCAATTATACAAAGTACTAAAGTGCGCATCTGTATCCATTTACAAACCCATTTTAGGAGTTAGCAAAAGTTGATAGTAAGATCCTATTTTCCAATTGTAATCGCTCCTATGTTTCAGCTTGGAGCGTTTGAGACCAAAATATTGATTAGTACATTTAGCTATATGATCTCCTCAGCTATTATTCTACTGCTTCTTTCCGGACCTTTCTCTGAGTTCACACTGGGTAAGATGCAATGCAGACTGCATACAAATATTGGGCCATGAACATTAATGATATTTGTTACTAGGCCTATTATTGCATACACCCTGTGATGTCACTGATGATCATCACCACATTTATTAATGTTTGCAATTTGTGAAGGGACTAAAGTTAATTATTTGGCCTATCGATGCATGCCAGCCACTGACACATGCTACTAGACAGACCCTCCAGGATTTAGCGATTTAGCGATTTGCAGCAAAATTGGCACTTTTGTAAAAAATGCCGTGATTTTTACAAAAGTGCCAGCGAAATTGAAGGAATACAGGGAAAAGATTGTCACATTTCCATGATAATTTTTCATTTGTCAATATCATCTAATGTAAAAGGTTGCAGCAGGCCAGCTGGGAATCCCTCAGCAGCAATTTGCTCTGTATTCTGAAATTCAATAGTAGCCTTCACATTTGAGCTGCACTGAGGTTTGAGCAAACCATGTACTCAGTCGATTAAGACAGGTGTGTACTCGAGGGGGCCGGCACCATTTGTGTGCCAGGGGTGCAAAGGTATAAGCGCTGGTATGACTGTCATATTTTACAGTTTGATTGGAACAATAATGTTTAAGTAAGTCCTCAATATGTACTTTGATATTTCCTGAATCATACATCCTTAGGTTAATTTATTTTCCGAAGCAAAACAAGGCTCCCAGGATAATATGGTGAGAAGGGACTACAAACAAAGCTATGGCAGTTGATTGACCCCTCATTATTCTTGCAGTGGTTTAATAGCCCACACATAAAAAAAGCAGAAATGCAAAACTTTTCAGTTTAGAGACTGATTATTTCAATAAAAGGAGGATTTGCAGCGCAGTCTTTTGTTTGATTCAACACTTCAGAAAAAATAGTTTGAAATGCAGGGAACAATGTTGGTTGGAAGGCAACTTCTTCAAAGCCTGATCCTAATTGGTAGCTGTTCTGTACTAAAGATGGCAGGAAAAGCATCAGGGTTGCAACAGCACAAGAATAGTTTTACGGCAACATATTTTGATGCTGCTGTTCTTGTTCCAGCTCAGCAGTGCAGTTTAGGACATGTTCCCATTGAGAAGGGGCTGATGGTAGGAGGAAGGTGGGGGCGAGGGTGGGATCAGTCAGTATAATCACATGTGCAACTTGTTTACTGCACAGTTTTGGGTGCAAGAGCAGCCGGAGAGAATTGAATTACAGCAAACCATTGGCTGCCAGCAACATGAGAAAAATGTTGTTGGCAGCTATTACAGGACTAGGGGACTTAGCATAGCAAGCAAATACTCTCAGATACTTTAAACATGCCTATTTGAATAGGAATTCTCTGCTAAAACAGTTTTCTTTGATTTAAGACTGAAAAGGAATGATTTAGAGTAAAATTAAGTGCAACACTAATGCCGCTAAATTTCAATTTTTGTGTAGCTAAATTTGCGAATCTATGCCACAATATCCTGGAAGGTCTGACTAGACACACTGATGCATACAGTGTGTGAGACCACTGTTGAATATCACTGGACACACTGATACATGCCTGGACTGTGACCACTGTTGAATATCACTAGACCCACTGATGCATGCATGGACTGAAACCATTGTTGAATATCACTGGACTCACTGATGGATGCATGGAGTGAGACCACTGTTGAATATCACTAGACCCATTGATGTATTACTGAGTACCAGAATTGAAGCGCGTTATTTTACCTATTGATACATGCACTCCTTAGGACAACTGATGTTCCCTACTAGGCCCACTGATAGATGCACTCTGCATTTCCTTACTTTGCTGATTGATAAGCGCATCTTGTGAGGCACTGCAGTTCATTTCTGACTACATATGCCTTTTAATTGGCTCTGTGATACTTGCAATGTGTGACCCCTGACACTTGTTACCAGAACCAGTGATTCATGTTCTGGGAGTGGCCCTGTGTGATACTTGCCACACCATTGATGTTAGCTTTGTGTCGGGTTGCTGATGCTCCTTACCAGGCACATTCATGTATGAACTCTATGGGGCCACGGATGCATGTTACTTGTCCACTGATGCAGTATGAGGTAATTGACATGTGCTGTTGCTTCATTTACTCTTTCTGGCCACTGATGCAAGATACTATGTCTAGTGATGCATGTATTATGTGGACCACTGTTGCTTTACACTAGAGCCATTGCTGCACGGCCAGTTTGGGGTCTAATGCTTTCTACTAAGCCAATCGATCCCTGCAATATGCGGCCACTGGTGCTCATTACTATTCAATTGAAGAATGCACTGCATGGGCCTATGCATGCTAGTTATTAGCCTTGTTAAGGCATGCATTGTGGGGAGCATTGTCTCTCCTGATTAGGCCCATTGATCCATGCACTCTGTACCACTGATACTCATTACTGTCATTTGATGAAATACTGTGTGGGGCCATTGACACCTGGTGCTAGACCCATTGATGTAGCTACTGTCTGTGGCCACTGATGCATGTTGCTAGGCCCATAAATGCTTTTACTGTGTGGGGGCACTGGATCTCGTGATTGGCCAATCAATACATGCTTATTGTGGAAACACTGTTCCTCTTCATTTGATGCATGCACTGAATGGGACCACTGGTCCTTGTCAGTAGGTCCATTAATTCATGCACTCTATAGGACTACTGCTGTTTGTTACTGGGTCGATTGATGCATGTATTGTGTAGGACCAATGCCACTTGTCACTGCGCATATTGGTGAGTGCATTGGGGCCACTGACACTCGTGACTAAGCCTATTGATGCATGTACAGTGTGAGTTCAGCTCAATGTTCATGCTGACACACAGCTCTTTTTTAGGGCAAGCTCCAGTCAGGTTAAGCTTATATCTTCATTACAAATGGAGAGACAATGGATAATCCCCTCACCTTCTGATTGTTGAAAGACCTTTCTGGTTTTGAGGAACCTATATTACGAATAGTTATATAGAGCGCCTCTTCTTCACAAGCATGCTTGGTTTCTTTCGGTGTGTGTGTCTGGTATGGCAGTGGCTCACAGGGCCGAACTGGTCACAGCGGGCACCGGGGATTTTCCTGGTGGGCATGAAGGGTGGGAGGCCAGTTTTGCACCAATGGGGGCCTGTTTTCGCTGCAGGGGGTCAGTTTTACAGCACTGCGGATCCTTGTAACGAAAGCACAACAGCATGCACGCCATCCACCCCACCCCTTCCCGAGGCTGGTCAGACATAATTCCCAGGTCTGGTTTGTGATCCCAGCCCAACCCTGGTGGCTCAGTTGTAGTGCATGGACAGTGAAGCAACACTTCCCTTCAGTGTAAGACTGACAGAAGGAGTCATACATCTCTTCAAGCTACTTGGCAGCTATGGCAATGATATAGCAAAGAGCAGATGCCGGAAATGAGACAGGCATATTTGCTCTGCCAGTGCTTGTTTGTTATATATTAAGAAAGGATTGAAGACATTTTTATTTACAACATCTTTTGAATATTTTTTGTGGCACTGTCACAGTGAATTCTTTTTGATGAACATGTGATTTTTTCTCCAATCATTTCTGCTCTATTTGTTATGGGATAAAAGTCTTTGTATTTTTTGGGTGTTAGATTGGTTTGTTGGTTTCATTGTTTAAACGGTACATTATTATAAGTACTACCACGACTGTTATAAGAATAAACATTATCCATACGTTTATAATATTTGTATATGTCTAGACTTAAACATGCATATTGTTATTTGTCTGTGCTCTTGTGAACCAGATACATTTTCATCTATCATGGGAAGAAATTTGTTTAGAGAACGTCATAGATGAACCTAAATCCACTTACTGAAAACTGTCAGGACTATCACCGCCGCAAGCAGCAGCACCACCACAATCACCAGTGCCCTAGAAAGCAAACTGCAAACAGGAGGCGCGGTCGGAGCTGAAAATACAAAGACATTATAAAGACTGAGTAAATATGTAATTTACATGCAGGTGCGCTTCAATATTACTGGGAGTAATGTTTGACTTTGTCCACTTATAACAACAGTCAACAAAATACCAAGTATACAAAATATATATTTTCTAAACAATAAATAAACTGTCTCTGGGCCAGTGCCTGCTCTCAAACAACCGGATTTTACAATAAAAACACATGCCAAGGTAAGACTACTAACATGTAAATAACCATATTATACACTTTTAAACAATATATGAGATATTTGAGCAATATTGTTCTGGCAGCTCATGAAAAAAATTCTAGAATTCATGAACGTCTATGAAATGAACCTCAAATTAGTAATCATTTAGACTCTTACATAATTAACCATAAATATTCAAGATCCAACATATCCAAAGTTTATCTATCTATCTATCTATCTATCTATCTATCTATCTATCTATCTATCTATCTATCTATCTATCTATCTATCTATCTATCTATCTATCTATCTATCTATCTATCTTAATATATTCACTGAAAAAGACAAAAGGTAACGTTGTTATAGTTAGATGAAAATGTCACTTAAAACATGCCATTTTAAACTTACAGACCCACTGAAACTCATCAGTTATATTTACCTGATTTAGCTTTAAATCTCACAGTTAGGTAACTATAATTTGCGCCCCTGCCATGCATAGTTTTCTCATCAATAATTTCATTGCAAATGTGGTGAGATTCTCAAAAATGTAATAGAAAATGTCATGAGTGATGTAATATGTGGCATAATTATCAGAGTGTAACTATAACAGGTGAATTTGTGAATTATTCTTTTTTTTTAATAAAAAAACAGCATGTTTTGGGTGATATAGCTACCTAACTATAGCAACACTTTAGTCTTTAGTTTCTTTCAGTGAATTTCTAGGTTTTAAAAATGTAAAATGATGTACAATAATATTTTAGTACCAGCCAACCCCTTTAGAGCAGTTTTCTTTTGTTCTCGGACGGTGAGAGTTGATAAAGCGGGCTGCAGAAAATATTTTATTCTGGCTTGTGGATTCAATTCCCCATAACATTAACTGATTAATTAATGCACTGTTGCATGATTTATTTTATTAACCCAACCTAGATTAAGTTTGCACCACACATTAACACGCGGGAAACTAATTATATGTGCTCTTGTTGCATTTTCAAGTCTGTTTTTGTAACACATTATTAATATTGTCCTGTTTGTTATGTCTGTCCTATTGTCTTTGTCACTATTAATATGCAGCTGATCATTCATGGCATGTGCTTTTATATGTGCTTACATGTATGTCCTATGTTGTGTTCATCTGTCTGTGTATCATTTAATCATCTTTTTATTCTTTCAGAAACATAAAGCTGGACTACATGAAGAATGGTAGTTATTATATGTGTTGCTTTATTTGTTTGCTTTTGCTAGTTGTCATTTATTAATGGGTTAATTACTAGCAGGGAAAGGGTGGGTAACAGAAGGATTTGTTTTACCTGAATTAATTATTCTTTTGTGTTTGTTTAAATAATAGTTTTCTGAAAAAGTGACGCAAGCTGAAAGTGGCGTAGTGACGCAATCAGAAGCAGCGCAGAAAAGGCCTGCTGATGCTAAGCCACAGGAGAAAGTTTATTCTGAAGTGGAAGAAAAGCCTTTTATTATGAAATCTTTGAAAAAGGAACTGCTAAAGTCAACTCTGTGGAGTGGGTTTGGATGTGCCACGAAAGCTCAGAACGGTCAGCCTCAAGGCTGAAAGGAAGAGACGTGACAAGATTTTGTATTGCTTGAACATTTTTGCTACAAATTGTAGCGGACTAAGGAACTGTTGCCAGGATTCTGTGCATGAACAATGACTCTGTGTAAAGCCTGGTCTCGTGGTGGAAGATGTCACAGTTTACTGTGGCGTGAGGTGATTCAGCCAATGGAGAGCCAGAATTCAGCTGATGGAATGTGAAAAATAGTTAGCTCAGCTTATTTTAGGGTATAAAAATGGGCTTTAGCTGCAAACTTTTGGCTTACGCTCTTGATTCCAGAAGGACGTGTTCTGCTGTCCGATGATTACACGTAAGAAATGTAACTTTTAAGACTTTGTTTTCTGGCGATGAGGGTAGCGACAGAGAGATAGTTAGGTTTTGGAAATGCTTTTCCTTTTCACTTATTTCTGCTAATGAATAATATTATCTTGATATAAGCTCTCTTTATAAAATGCTGAATAAAACTTATATGACTTTTTCTAATGCTTGCTTAATAAAGTTCCAAACCTAAGTTTTCTAAATATGTTTTAATAAACTTTTTAAAATGACAAGCTGGTTTTGTTTTTTGAAAAGAGTTCAATTACAACATATAGTATCCATTCACCTCACTCACTATGTTTATGGGCCTGGTATTGATTGGTAAGTGTGATAGTGGATTGAGTCATCATTTATAAAGAATTTTTGTTTTTAGGCTCTATCAATTTGGTAGCAGAGGATGGTTTATATGTTGTTTTTGACATGCATGTTACATATATGTTGGTATAGACATAGGATTGATGTTTAACATATGTTAAGTTTTGATTTTGTCAGGTTGTTATATGTAGTCTTAAGGAATTTTTCCAGTAGTGTGAAAAATTCCTGGTATGCCATGGCAAGAGTAGTGTGACTAGAAGAGTTACACAGTGCATTTGTTCTGTTTCAAAATTGTGGTATAGCATATATCACGTGTTGTGGGCGTACAACACAAGTTTAGGGACCTTAGATTGAATGGTTGAATGTATAGTGAGGATTGCCTATGAAATTGTAGCATTAAGCAGAGGGACCTGGTGAGCCTGTTTTAAAACTTTCTGTGAAGAGAGTAGTAGATATATACAAGCTTGTGTGAAGGGTAAGGGTGGTTTTCTCTTCCAAGGTTAGAGTCCTAGGAAGAAAAATAAGCGATGATTTCTCTTCCAAGGTTAGAGTCCTGAGGAAGGAAATAAGCGTCGTCTATTCTTATCAATGCTTGACGTTTTCTGTGGTTGGTTCAAGTCCTACCAAGAATTTGTGTGTGTATGATTAGGGTTTTCCTTGTTTGAAGGTGCGTGAATGATTTGTAATGTCAACTGGGTTGAGTTTGAACTTGCTGGATCTAGGTGTCTGCTTTTAAATGAGACTCTTTTGATTATTACCTGTTAGAAGGGTAGGGTAAGAATTGCCTTACTAGTGAATTGAAACTATTCTGTGAGAATAGCGTCGTCTATTCCACACTAAGGATACTTGAATGAATGTTTAAAACTATCTCTTTGTTAGAGAAGCAGACAAATGGTTTGTTTTCAATGTTGTTATTAAGTGCGTTTTTTATAAAATGATTGGAAACGTTTTTTTGAGCCTTAGAGTAAAGAAAACGCTGTTTTAGGGTGTTATATAGTGATTTGCGCCATTTAAATACATTTAGAAACACTGTGCGCTGTTTAAATTCATTTAAAAGTGCCCCGATCGAAAATTGTAAGGGAGGGGCTGTTTTAGGAGTGAAAGCGTGTGAGGAGAGCTTGCAGCTGCAGCCTGCTGCATGCGTCAGAGCCTGCCGCGCTCTGATTGGTTGATGTGCCTTGAGCAAAGCAGTGCTCTTATTGGCTGAGGTGCGATAAATATTTAAGTAATTCCTGGCTTTTGCAGATGTTCCCCTGTTCTGCTCATAGATCGCGCTATTTTTAGAAAGTACTGGCTTGCTTGATTGCATGTCATATTACAGCTGACTTATGTGCTGGCGAGTGTTGCACTAAGTACTTGTTTCAGTAGCCAGATTATCAGCTTTACTGCTCGCTCTGTGTTTACATTTATTTAAACGACTGGTAGATCGCTTTGTTCCTCACATTTTGACTGTTGACTGTGCCGAGCACCGAGTATTTTGTGAAGGAGGGGGGCTGTGAGGGCGAGTGGGAGAGCTGTCACCTGCAGCGGCTGTCTACGTCAGCCGCCGCGCTCCCATTGGTGCAATAGCCGTCGCGTCATACAAAGGCCGCGCTCTGATTGGGCGAGGCCGGCGAACCCACAGAGGAGCCGACGAAGCTCCCGCGCTGTGATTGGGCGAGGCTGACGAGCCCCACGGAGGAGCCGGCGAAGCTCCGTGTGTTGTGTAAGATTAGGGGGAGCCGCGCGCCGCGCTCTCATTAGGAGAAGCTTTAGTAGTATTTAGTTTGAAGTTGGCAGCGCGTCAGCTGTTGCGCTGGTATTAATTAAAGGTTCGCTTGCATTCTTGGTTAGCCGCGCTTCCATTGGAAGCCAACGCGTCGCGTCATTGTCAAAGCTGTGCCCCCATTGGACGCGGGAGCGTCGCGTCATCACAAGAGCCGCGCTCCCATTGGACGCCAGTGCGTCGCGTCACGGCAGAGCCGTGCTCCTATTGGGCGAGGCTTCGGGATTGAAGCTAATTGCTGGGATCGCGCTGCTGTGTGAGCGTGAGTGATTAAAAAAATAACACGCTTTAGCTAGAAGAACGAGCGCGTGTGTTTGAGAAGTGACACGCTCTCGTTTGAGGAGCGAGCGAATGCGCAGGTTTTATTTTAGGAGCGAGCGCTGTGCTGTGGTGGCACGCTCTTGCTTATTGGCATTTGTTTGGTTTCTATTGAGGAGCTGAGGCTGGGAGGAGGCTTGGTGGGGCTCCGTGGGGACGAGGTGCATCACGAGGGATAGGGGGAAGCTGGTGGTGACGTATGCAGTCACATGTTGTGTTATTGGAGGCTAGCTTTGTGCTGATTGGTTGCTGACACTACAGTGTTACAGAGAGGCCGCGACCGGATTGGTCGAGAGACAGTAGGCATTTTCATTGGCTGTCTGTTGTGAAGCCACATGGTGATTGGTCAAACACATTGTTTACATTTCAGAGAAGTGATTTTCCCATGTTATTAATGCTTGAAGCTTTAATTCTTTAAATTTAAAAAAATATTTTGATATTTACCACTGATAATTAGTAAATAATACAACAAATAAAGACACTGATTAGGATATTAGTAGCAAAGGTGATTAAAATAAGGATATTAATTATTTAATTAATACAAATTAGATAAAAATAGTTGTTTAAAGTTACAAATAAAATGATAGTATTAAACAGCATCATTAGAAAAAGTGTTTAGGATTTTTTTTTTTTACAGGTATATGTTGCAGAAGGTGTGTAAGTGAAAAATAAGTACATTTAAAACACATGTGATTATATGTTGGTTTTTATTGTTGTAAATAAATAAATATTTTGCGTTGTTATTGTTTTTGCAAATCTATGTTTTCCCTTCCAGGTTTATTAAAAATAGTGATACAGGTAAATTAGGAGTTGTATTATTTTGAGCAGGGTATAACATTTTACTTCACCTGACCTTGATAAATAATGAGTTAATTGATCAGTAAACGCTATTAGGCCAATTAAGTGAACGTAATTACTTATTGTAATTATTTTAATTAATTTTAATAAAGGTAAGTATATTAAAACATGGATCAAAATTATTCAAAGAAGAAGAAAACGTTTTTCTGCCATCAGAAAATGAAAAATGTATTTAAAAAGGTTAAAAGGGTTGTTGCTACATGTGAGAGCAAATTAATGAATAAACAGGTGAGTAATGAAGTAATTAGTAAGCATAATAAAAATACAGATGCTACCCCAAAAGAAATAATTTTTAATGAAAATCCATTTCCTGAATTAGCAAATGTAAATAATAAACCTAACAGAGAAGAATTAATTGATCATTATAAAAATTATGTTGTAAATACAGATAAGGACAGAAATAAAAGCAGATTCCCAGAACAGATTAATGTGACGCCAAAAGAGCAGATTAATGTGTCGCCAAGAGTCCCAGTTCAGATTAATGGAGTCCCAGTCCAGACCCTTTCTCAAGGTGTCACAACAGGTAGGTATGATGAGATGCCTAGTATTTCTGAAATTAATATTCCTGATCATGTAAGTTTTACAAAAAATTTAATGGAGCAGTTAACGTCAGACATGGAAGCAGTGAAAGTTCCTGTGACAATTGAACCTGTTTCACCAGTACTTAGTAAAGATGAAACTAGTCCCACAGCTTTAACGGTCACATTGAATTGTGAAATTCAAAAGTTTGCTGAAAAACGTTATTCTAATGTACCTGAAAATAAGTTAATAATGATTCCAACTCAGCAAGAGAGAGTGATGACTCTAGCTTTATCTAGTGAAAACTTTGATGTTGACCTGATCGACCTGACACAGCCTGGTGAGTATAAATTACTGGATAATACAATCAGTATAGACAGATTACAAAGATTGCAGGATGATGAGGAGATTGAAGGATTAAACAATACAGGTAGGTTTGCCTCTACCCATATAAAAGATTTAATTTGGGCTTTGAGAAAAAGGGGTAGTCTGAATAAATGGAAAACAAAATGGACAAAGAAAAAAGAGAAGGAAAAAGCGACTTTAGCTTTTGTAGGAGAGTGTAAAAATACACAGATGCAGAGTGAGATAAATAAGCAGCAACAGTTACTGAATGAACAGCTACAAATTCAGCGACAGGTGGTGATTGAGCAGAATGAGATACCTTTGCCGCCATTTCCAAATTATGTTAATGAGCAGAAATACAATACAGATATAGGATTCAGTGGAGACAAGGAAAACAGACCTGATCCAGTTAAAATTGCAAACAAGCAGGGAAACTCATTTACTAATGTTCCACAGTACAAGATGAGGCCAGAAACAATTCCTGTTATTGAAACATTCATTAAGCAGGGTGTCTTAAAAGAGATTGAGAACAATCTTTGTAATTCACCAGATATGGGAATTAGAAAGCCAGATGAAATGCACAGAATAGTACAGGACCTGAGAAAGGTTAACGAGATAGTTATCACTTGTTGTCCTATTGTGCCCAAACTAGTAGAGATCTTTTATCAGATACCACATGAGGCTGAGTGGTATTGGGTCCCAATGCACCCAGAGAGTCAAATAATTTTTGCTTTCAGGTTCCAAGAGAGAATTCCCAGACAGGTAACTATTGAGAGAAATAAAATGATTCAGGCAATGGAATCCCCAAAGACGCAAAAACAGGTAAGAATGCTCCTAGTCATGGTTGGATACTGTTGCCAATGGATTAGTGCTTTCTCAGTATTTGCAAAACCATTGCAGATACCGACAAAAGCAGATATAAAAGACCAAATTGTCTTGACAGAAATTAAACTTGAGGCCTTTGAGCAATTTAAAAAGAGTTTGTGTGAAGCTCCTGTTCAGGGCATGCCAGACTTCAACAAAGAATCTGAGCTTCTAGACCAAATAGCAGAGATAAAAAGTGCTGGAGAGAAAAATGATCATGTCTCAAAAGATAATGAGCACGCAGGTACCATTGTTAAATTTAGTGCTCAGGAGAGGGTTGCAATCAAAGGGGAAAAATTCAATGAACATGTTTCATGCATCCTCATACTAATCTTTGCAATTCAGACATGGCAAGAGTTAAAACAATTACAAGATGAGGCACATGTTGAGGAGAAAAATACATGGCTCAAAGAAGGTTTCAGACAGCAAGAGGAAAATGAAATCTGCTTTTACAAAGATGACAGACCTGTTATGTCCAATTGCATGATTGCTGACATGGCACAGATGTACCATGGTCCAAGTCATTTAGCAAGAGACACAATGATTCAACTGTTCAGGGAAATATGTCTGACATGTCAGAAAAACACATGCCAAGAAAACATTTCAGATCAAAAGACAATTGAGAATTTGGGAACCATAGGCCGGGAGGGTGGTTCATTTGCAAAAATTCAAACAGATCTTTTTGAAATGCCCCAACATAACAAACTGAGATATGTTCTAGTCATCATTTGTTTACTTTCAAAATATTTAGAAGCTTTTCCAACAAGAAAGAATGATACAGTTTCTGTATTCCATCAGTTGGGAACAGATATGGAAAAGGAGCAAGCTTATGATCTATTGCCAAGAGACTTGCTCAGAACAAAGGTTCATCGGAGGAGAAACTGTCTAGTACCCAGGTGGCAGAAAGCAAGTCAGGTGACAACAGATACTGGATGGATTCATATCAGTAATACCCTTTGTGTATCTGAACCTGATAACACTGATGAAGACAGTGAAGACACTACAACTGATTCAGACTCTGAAAAAGAAATTCCTGAAGAAAATCCAGATCTTGAAGATCGACAAGGTGGTCGACATCTGGATGATGATGTCAAAAATCCAGATCTTGAAGATCGACAAGATGGTCGACATGTGGATGATGATGTCAATGCGAATGAAACATTGAATGAAGAAGATCTAGAGATTGTGATTCTAGATTCAGAAAATGATGAAAATCTGCTAGAAAAAGAATCTCAAGAAAAAGAAGAAGATTCAGAAGCAGAAAATTCTGAGCAAGAAGATAATCTAGTCCAGGAGAGTATTGAAAAGCAGAAGAGTAGCTCTGTGTGCGGGAACAAGAATCCTGAAACTGGGAAGCTAAAGGTGATCCCTGAAGAAGAGGAAGAATTACCAAGTACCAGCTTTAAGGAAGATGTTTCTAATGGAGTGAAGCTGCCGAGTAAAGAAGTTCCTTGGTACAGATTTAAAGTCTCAGAAAATATTACAGATGGGAGTGAAGAGTCTGAGATAGGAAAATTCGGAAAATGGGCTTGGAAAACTGAATGTAAAGAAAGCAAGCCTAAGAAGAAACTCTTGAGAAAAGGTGATGTCTGGCCTAAAGATTTAAAATTCAAATATGAAGTGTCAAGTCAGAAGAGTGATTCAGACAAAAAAGAGCAAGATGAGGAGAAGATTGAAATGATTGCCAGGAAAAGCAAAAGACCATTGAGACCAAATGTAAAATACAAGTCTCCAGAATGGGCCTACATAACTATCTCTCCAAAAGTTGAGGAGCGCAGTAGCAGTAAGGTAGTCTTGAAAGAAAATGGTGACAATGACTAAGTTTAGTTTTCTTTAAGTTAAGGTTTATTTTTGGCATAAGGCTTAAGACATTGTGTTAGTTTTCTTTAAGTTGAGGTTTATTTTTGGCGTAAGGCTGAAGAAATTGTGTTAGGATGACTCAAGGTCGAAGAAATTGTGTTAGCTGGAAACACTTCTATGTAAGACACTAGGTTGAAGAAAACATGTTTTAGTTTAAAAAAAAAAAAAAAAAAAAAAAAGAGGGGGTATATATTATGTACTAATTTTTCAAATTTTTTTTGTTTTTTGTTTTGTTTTATACTACTCAGATTGATATTTGTTTTGTTGGTGCAATTCAAAATGTAGTTATGTAATTTTAAAACTTAGTTCCCTAAATTCATTGGGGGTTGGGGATTCAAAGGTGGAAAGGATCCAACTTAGCTGAATAAAGAAAGGGTAAAGGATACAGAATTAGTAAGGTGTAAGACTCAATACTAATTATGAGATAGATGAAATTAGAGCTTAAATACTAATCCAGAGTAAGCCTGAAACATGTTCAATAGATAAAAAAAATTTCTAAAATTTTTGGTGTGTAGTTTGGTGATTTTAATATCACCAGATGAGGGAGTTGATAAAGCGGGCTGCAGAAAATATTTTATTCTGGCTTGTGGATTCAATTCCCCATAACATTAACTGATTAATTAATGCACTGTTGCATGATTTATTTTATTAACCCAACCTAGATTAAGTTTGCACCACACATGAACATGCGGGAAACTAATTATATGTGCTCTTGTTGCATTTTCAAGTCTGTTTTTGTAACACATTATTAATATTGTCCTGTTTGTTATGTCTGTCCTATTGTCTTTGTCACTATTAATATGCAGCTGATCATTCATGGCATGTGCTTTTATATGTGCTTACATGTATGTCCTATGTTGTGTTCGTCTGTCTGTGTATCATTTAATCATCTTTTTATTCTTTCAGAAACATAAAGCTGGACTACATGAAGAATGGTAGTTATTATATGTGTTGCTTTATTTGTTTGCTTTTGCTAGTTGTCATTTATTAATGGGTTAATTACTAGCAGGGAAAGGGTGGGTAACAGAAGGATTTGTTTTACCTGAATTAATTATTCTTTTGTGTTTGTTTAAATAATAGTTTTCTGAAAAAGTGACGCAAGCTGAAAGTGGCGTAGTGACGCAATCAGAAGCAGCGCAGAAAAGGCCTGCTGATGCTAAGCCACAGGAGAAAGTTTATTCTGAAGTGGAAGAAAAGCCTTTTATTATGAAATCTTTGAAAAAGGAACTGCTAAAGTCAACTCTGTGGAGTGGGTTTGGATGTGCCACGAAAGCTCAGAACGGTCAGCCTCAAGGCTGAAAGGAAGAGACGTGACAAGATTTTGTATTGCTTGAACATTTTTGCTACAAATTGTAGCGGACTAAGGAACTGTTGCCAGGATTCTGTGCATGAACAATGACTCTGTGTAAAGCCTGGTCTCGTGGTGGAAGATGTCACAGTTTACTGTGGCGTGAGGTGATTCAGCCAATGGAGAGCCAGAATTCAGCTGATGGAATGTGAAAAATAGTTAGCTCATCTTATTTTAGGGTATAAAAATGGGCTTTAGCTGCAAACTTTTGGCTTACGCTCTTGATTCCAGAAGGACGTGTTCTGCTGTCCGATGATTACACGTAAGAAATGTAACTTTTAAGACTTTGTTTTCAGGCGATGAGGGTAGCGACAGAGAGATAGTTAGGTTTTGGAAATGCTTTTCCTTTTCACTTATTTCTGCTAATGAATAATATTATCTTGATATAAGCTCTCTTTATAAAATGCTGAATAAAACTTATATGACTTTTTCTAATGCTTGCTTAATAAAGTTCCAAACCTAAGTTTTCTAAATATGTTTTAATAAACTTTTTAAAATGACAAGCTGGTTTTGTATTTTGAAAAGAGTTCAATTACAACATATAGTATCCATTCACCTCACTCACTATGTTTATGGGCCTGGTATTGATTGGTAAGTGTGATAGTGGATTGAGTCATCATTTATAAAGAATTTTAGTTTTTAGGCTCTATCAAGAGCTTTTCAGTATTTTTTCTAGCCGGGGAGCACAGGCAGGAAATAGGTATATGCTGCCCCCAGCAGGTGTAGCTTTTGCCCTGTTGGGTGGGAGCACATTGCACTTTTCCCAACAGCGTTGGGCAGGGTACTATCCAGGGGGTTGCGGGAACCTAAGGCACCGTGCCTGAACCGGCCAGAAGTTGGGTATCCCAGGGACTCTTTTTGCTCAAAGACGGGGCCATGCAGTACCCCTCCCTTTTAATATATAAGCTTGGGGATGGGGTCGCTGGGGCCTCTTAGTGGCTTGGTGAAGGGGGCCACCCCCCTCTTCTTTATGTTTGACTCTGTCCCAGAGGATAGGGTCCACATGGCCTTTTTAGGCTCAGGGAAGGAGGACACGCACCCCCCTTTAATAACACATTCAACCCCAAGGAATGTGGTGCCCAAAACCGCTTAGAGGATTGAGAAGGTGGTCCATGTTCCCACTCTCCCTAAATAGGAAATGCACCACACCTCCAGACACTGGTCCACCTCAGGAGCACACTCACCTTTCCCTTTATGTAGGACACTGCCCCAGACAATAGGGTCCACAGAGTCCTATTTAGGCTTGGGATTGGAGGCCATGCAACCCCCTTTAATAAAACATCACCTCAAGGGATGGAGTCTCTCAAGCCTCCTGTGGGCCTCGGAGTGGACAAGTTACGTCCACATCTGGGGTCAATTTATAGATGGCGTCATAGTAATATGGACAGGGACCTTAGACAAAATGGAAGAATACTTCAGATACCTGAACAATAATGATCTGAATGTGAGGTGACTCCATGAACAGCAGTAAAACTAGGATAGCTTTCTTGGATGTTCAATTATATATTAGAGACAACAGGATTGAGAGCACTCTATTTCGTAAGCCCACAGCTTGCAACCGCATTTTACAGGCAGACAGTGCGCACCCAAAGAGCACAATGAAAGTGATCCCCTTTGCGAAGATGTTATGAATCAAACGGAGTTGTAGCGAGGACATTGAATGTCAAAAGAATGTGTATAATCTTACAGATAGGCTCACCTTATGGGGGTATGATGGGAAGTTACTGGGTAATGCCAGGAGGAAGGTAGCTGACATCAACAGAAGGGATCTGCTTAAGACTAAGTCTGGGGATGAGAAATGCAAACCTCTAGCCTAAATAACCAATTTTGATTCCTCTAGCCATCAGATTTGGCGTGTGCTCAGAAAACATTGGAGCTTGTTGGAAAGTGCCCCAGGCTTGGGGCCGTATATTAGCAAGTATCCGGGAGTCACCTAAAGAAGAGCTCATATGATTAAAGATATGGTTAGCCCCAGTTATTCAGGAGAAATAAAAGAGGTGAACACTTTGAATTGGTTGCCCCCTAAACCTATAGGCTTTTTCATGTGCACCTCTTTCACCATGTGCCACCTGGGTATGAATAAGACGACGACTTTCAGATTTAACACCAACCGTGAACTTAGGATCAACAGCTTTATCAATTGTCGTATGACTTTTGTTGTTTATGTCATCATCTGTGCCTGCGAGAAAGTGTACATTGGCAGTATTATGAGGGAACTAAGGGGCATATGTATTAATAAACCATTATGCGAGTCCTTAATAGCAATTTTAGCAAAACGCTATTAAGGACCCGCAAAATGCAATGTATGTAGGAATCGCAAAATTAATTGCTATTCCTATGGATTCCTTAATTGCGGATCACACATTGCGATTCGCAATTAAGGAATATCTTACCATTTATTCCTATGGGCTTAGAGGAAGACATTCACAAGTTGCGAGTACTCAATAGGTACTTGCAAATTGCGAATGTAATTTCAAGGGTGGAAGGGTGTCAAAAGAACCCTCTGTTGCAACCCTGAACTAAGCATGTGTGCACATGTGCCGCACATACATGCCCTAAGGGCATGTATGTGCACCACATGGCACTTTGAAAAATGCAAAAAAGTGAATTTTTCAAAGAAATCGCAAATTACCACCAACTTGAAGTTGGTGGTTATTTGCGATTTCTAAGGGCAAAATCGCACAACTTGGGTCCTTCCAAAATTGCATTTAAGGAATCGCAATTTGCGATTCCTTAAATTAATTCGCAGAATAGGCAATCACAAATTTTGCAATTCCCTATTGTGTGAGGGACTTTTGGGATGATACTTCCAAAAGGCTTTTTCCCGTTTGCCAATGGGCCGATTCTGAGAATCAGTCCATTTCCGAACGGGAAAAAGGCTTCATACATCTGGCCCCATGAGTTAGAATTACAGAGCATTTGAGAGCGTTCAAGAACAAGGATGCCTTGTACACGTTATCAGCACACGTTATCAGCACACGCATGTGACAGGAACAAGGACCCTCCCTTTAGATACCATGGTATTGATTTTGTTAGAGTGGCTAAAAGAGGTGGTGATAGGTAGCTTTAATAAGGCAGACAGAATCCAAGTGAATTTCACGCTTACGGACGGTTTGTTGGTTAAGGGCATGAATGGAAATTATGGGATGTATGATTATCTCTTTGGGATGCTCTAACTATCTACTGGCTATTAAACCTGAGTTTCCGGCAGCTGTTTGTTGGTTAAGGGAGTGAATAGAAACTATGGGATATATGGTTATCTCTTTGAGATGCTTTAGCTATCCACTGGCTATTGGAAATCCATTGGGAAGTTCTTGGGTTGCATCCCTCAATGACCCTATTGGAAAAGTTCTGTTCGTATGACTCATCTGCTCATCTTTCTTGACTGGTTATTGCGTAGAATTTTCACTTCTGAATTCAAGTCTACGCACCCCAAGAATGTAAGTGAAATTATAAGGGAGTGATTAATTGTAATATTTCTGAGATGTCAGTCAAAACAAGGTGCTAAGGAAGTTGGGAATGTTTGATATGTTTGTAATGGAATGATTTGGGAATCGTAGCCGAAGATGGCCAACACGTCATTCAAAGGCTGTGGTGAATATGATGACAGTAAAGGGCCTGCCTTGCCTGACTTGGGATGGTTGTGAACAGGTTTATGGTGGCCATAATAAAGCCTGACATTGTTTTTTGAATTTTGGAAGCATTGACTGCTGACATGTATCTTATGATCTAATGCTTTGGTGTAGCTACGCAAAGTTACAAAGAAAACTCAGCAAATTTCTGCGAGTGGCGAAGTGCAGTGATGGTATTCCTGCTGCTTCGGTAGAAATTCTAACCGTTCAGCAGCTCGTGATCACCAACTTACGGTTCTCGATCGCCAACTTAACACCTTAGCTGCGTGTAAACATCCCTCCCCAGTGCTGCGCTGTCCATTGGAACCAGTGCTGAATGGACGTCCAATGGTCATGCGCAGCACTGGGGAGGTAGCGCTGCTGACGCCCGTTGGCCGTCAGCAGCACTTAAGGGGTTAACATTCGCGATCGCGAGAAAAAACTCTGCTGCACTACACAAAGCGTAGTTTTCCGCACTCTGCGAGCTCTGCGATCTCCTAGGCCTTTTTAAGATGAGGCGGTAGGACCATTTTGCACAATGTTAGTTTTCCGTATCAATAGTATAATGTGAAAAATTACATGGGATACTGGTTTGAGTCATATTGTGGCCGCAACAAAATTCAACATTGTATTTTGGTTTTTGTGGACATTGTTCCTCAACATCCATCTACAGATGAGGCGGTATCATGTGTCCATGCTTGGAAATTCATCAATATTAGTATTCTAATGAGACGGACTGTAAAGGACCCCGTTACATGATGGCCGCCACTGTTGGCACAAGGCTAGTCCGTTCTTTGGATCACACAGGTAATGGGTGGGCCAACCGGCTTCTGTGGAGGAATATTTAAAGGGTTTGAAGATGTCTGCTCGGCTTCACCCCTATTACAGTGGATGGTTCTTACATTTTGATAACGGGTTACTCTTGGTCAATGTGTTTCTTTCTGATGTGAAGGTATCACTTGTTGGTGCTTGTGGACACAATTTCTTAAGAGTTCTATAATGGGCCACTTCGGGTGCTGAGGCTCTTGACTATTTTAGAGGTGAAATTTGTTTGTGCATTCTGGGTGAAATGCCTTTTCATATTTGGAAAGTTGTGCAATGATTGCTTTTGTGATAGCACATATGGTAGGATCGGTTGTTGAGGAGGGAAGGGGTTTTCTTGACAATGCTCCAGCCTTGCACTCAACCGAAATTAATTATGGACAATGGCTTTTGGATGTAAAACTGAGAATAACACTGGGGTTCTTGACACCTTTCAGGGAGCACCAAATGCCCATCAGTTGCATAGCTGCGAAGCAACGGTCGGCGTAAACTCTGGGCCTTCTGAATATAACACGAAGGCTGTGGTTGTTCCATCAAAGTAATCTGAAGTGGAAGACATAAATACACAAGCCGGTACGTGCAATGCTATTTTAAGAGAATTAGTATTCCTTCCTTTTTTGTTAAAGGGACAAATAATGATGTTATCCTTTGGCCTGCAGATTGCGGGGAGTTGTTTAGAAGAACCAGATGTGAATTGTTCATCTGCACTTAGTGTGTTTTCAAAATGCAGTGTCTTGGCTCAGGCTTAGTTTAGGTAAGGATGGTTTTTGGTGGCCGCTCTAAGTTGGGAATAAGGTTGGTTGTTCGGTACAGTTTGGAAAGGTTTGTTCCATGTTGTTCTCTCTCCTCTTCTTTATTCTTCTGTACACAGCATTGGAATTAGTTGAACCCTGGAGTGAGTGATATTTTGTCTTGTTGAAAATTTGGATTACACAAGCCTGATTTGCTTGGTAAATTCTATGTATTGGTGTGTCAAGAAAAGTTTTTCCTGGAGTAAGGTGCACCTATATTTAATAGCTTGTAACAGTTGGGCTTGCTTTTGCTAGTAGTCTAAATAGAGACAGCATGGCATGCTGTTGAAAGGAGGTTTTAGGATTAAGTTTAAATATGAAGGAACGTATCCTTAGTGTAGACAGTCAAGGTCATGTGCGAAAGAAATGAGATTTAGACTGGGTGTTCGACTCAGTAAATGGGGCCTCCATGTTTCTATGGGGAGGAGGCAAATAGAATGAGCTGAGTGCACTAATGTGTATATGTAGAGGTAATGTATTGTATAATGTTTATTATGCCCACTTCATAATTAAGTGTTCACACTTGCATTTAATGAACTGAGAATATGTACCGTTTGAATCATATTGTATGCATGATGTATTCTCGATGTGTGTTTTTGTGCATTTGGATGTTTTAACAACTGTAATTGTCTCATTTCTGTTCTTATGCAGGGCATGAGTTTTTAGGTCCATGTCAAAAACAAAAAAGGTGTCTGTTTCCAGATACCTGAGAGCCTTGCTAGAAGAAAGACAGCCAGTACTCAATTGGGTTGGCTGTTGGTATTGTGTATAATGTATAAAAAGGAAAAATTATTCCTTTTTTAGGTGTCCCCTCACTCACCGGGGTTGCCCCACGGTGACATGCTTCATCATTGGGGCCATCTCAGTCCTCTACGGACTGGGGCGTGCTACGACTTGCGGAGTTACGTAGGAGCACTAAAATGGACTATGTGTGGTGCATGTGTATTTGTGGGGAGTGGACTATGTGATGAGTTAAAAAATACCTGCCCAGTAGGTTACTAATAAACTTTATTCTGACCTCTAGGTGGTAGTATTAAAAACGGGGTGGGGAGATAGGCTGTCCTAAACTTAATGTGTCCAGATGTACCTATCAACTCCTAAGTCAACATGTTTCGTGCATACCCCAAGCACTTCTTCGGGACTACACAGGTCCATGCTCAGTTTTTTTCTTTCTATTAATGATGTTAAAAGGGAAATTCACGTTTTTTCTTGTGTATTTATCTATGTTAAGTGTATAGTGTTAAAAGGGGAAATTCATGTTGTTTTCTGTTATTGTCCATGTTAATTGTATTGAACTAGGTTATTGTTTTCTCATGTGTGTCTTTCCCCAACCCTGAAGAAGTCCTGTGAAACAGGGATGAAACGCGTAGGTTGTGTTCTGGCTGTATCAAGCCTTTTTCATGATGTTGTAGTGATGCATGAAGAAAAAGGAAAAAGAAAATGAACATGGAGATCTTTCCCCTTCTTTGAGAAAAGAATGATCATGTTGTCTCACGTGCAATATTGATTTTTAATATGAATGTATAATACATGCTTTAGAAATTGTTGTAGCTAAAAATAATTCTTTTAGGTCAGTTTGCTCCTCTAACTTTGTATTTATCTAGTCAGATTTCAGGTGTTTTGTAATGATTGACCCCAAGAGTGAGCACTACTAGAAGTAGTAGGACAAACAGAGTGCAGGCGAATATAGGCCACAACCGTACTTGTGTTTATTATAGGGTTGATGCACTCACTCTTCCGAAATAGAAAATGTACCACACTCCCAGACTGTGCTCCACCTCAGGGAGCATACTACACCTTCCCTTTATTTTGGACAGTGATCCAGAGGATGGTGAACCGAGGTCCTTTCAAGGCTCAGGGATGGGGGCCATGCAGCTCCCCTTTAATAAAGGTCTGACCCGGAGTGATGAGGTCCCATAAGCCTCTTAGAAGCTGGTGAAGCGGTCCACACACCCCCTCTCCCTAAATAAACGAAGCACCGCCTTTCCTGGACCCTGGTCCCACTGGGCGGTGTTTTGTTTATTTTACCAAGGATTTTAAGATCCTCCACATATTGCTGGCAAAATTAAAAATAAAAATTAAATTTTGGCCCCTGGCAGAGTCTCTCTAGGACCCTGCAACTAGACATTGGGAGTCAGGGTAGGCGTATCCTGCCCACTTATGTCTATTTGTTTTGCATTTTTCCTAGGACTCTGGATTAAGTCAAAAGTTTTAAGCTTCCTCCACATCATTGTTAATGTGCCACCAGTCAATCATTTCTCAGCATGAGATCTGTTACACTGCAGATCCTTTGTGGTGTGATATATACAATGTTTTTTGCCTTAATTGCTCAAAAACTGCTGGACAGATTTACAACAAATCACAAAACGCTCTCTTTTTGGACCAACATCTAGCTTTCTGACAACTTTACTCTAAATCCGTTTAAAGTTCCTATGGAAAAATGAACAGGGAAATGTGTTTTGGAATCCCTCCTTTTTTCTCGGCCCTTACTTGACGATCGGCTTAAAACATTCCAGTTAGGAGGTGAGGGGAAAGAATATACTTTCTGGAAAGTTTCATGAAGATTTGTCAATTGGTGCCAAAGTTATTAGTAGACCAAGAAATGCTTTTAGATATATATATGTATATATATTGCAAAACACTGGTACTCCCATAAGCAGCACTCAAATGACATATAGGTCACCAGCTTTAATCTCAGGTATGGGCAGAGTTCAAATGGCAGGTACAGATGTCACAGCCTTGTGTTCGCCTGATGCATTTCAAAATAATATTTTTCAAAGGCGTTACACCAAGAACGTGCCACCCTCACTCCCATGCTTCCCAGTCTATCTCGACACCTTACTATGCACATCTGTCATCCAAGAGAGGTTTCAGCCGAGAGGTCAATCCCTTCCCACACCTTACTAAGTATACCCATCATCCAAGAGAGAGGACTCAGCAGAGAGGCTATTCCCTCTTCACACTCTAATACTCACACCCAGCATCCAAGAGAGAGGTCTTAGTGAAAATACCAGAACCTCTGTGCACCCTACTAAGCACGCCATTAAAGAGATGTCAGCGGAGAGGCTAGTCCCTCCCCCAAAACTAATATGTGTGCCTGTCATCTTGTGGGAAGGTGTTAGCAGTGGAATTAGTCCCCCCCATAACTTACTTCACACACCTGATGCTCTGGGGATAGCTATATTTAGATAGGCTAGTCCCTCTATACACCCACTATACATACTAGTCATCCCAGAGAGACTTCTCTGTGTAGAGGCCTGACCCTGTCTACACCCTACTATGCACACCCATCATCCAAGAAAGAGGTCTCAGTGGAAAGGCTTGTACCTCTTCACACACTACTATGCATGCTTGTCACCCTGTTGAGGCGTGTTAGTGGAGAGGTTAGTTCCTCCCCACACCCTAGTACGAATGAAACAACACTTAGAAAATAGGTGTCAGCAGTGAGGGTAGTCCCTCTCCACACCATACTAATGCCACAAATTATCCCTGAACGAGGTTTCAGTGGAGAGGCTATAATCTCTCCACTCCCTATTACATATACTTGTCAATCAAGATAGAGGTCTCAGCAGAGATGTTAGTACCTCCCCACACCTACTATGCACACTTGTTATCCAATAGGCTTAAGTGGAAAGGACAGTTCCTTTCCAAACTCTACTACGCACATTCATCATCCAAAAGAGAGGCCTCATTACACTGGTCAGTCGCTCCCACACCAATTTAATTTTTTTTTTACCTAAGTGAGAGGTCGCAAAGGAGAAGCTAGGCCCTCTCCACACACTACAAAACATGTTTGTTACCCTGTAGAGGGCGGTTAGTTGAGAGGC